>NW_028145434.1:572500-620000 GCF_977016875.1 Pavona decussata | reverse complement strand
TGTCGCAATGAAGATTGTGACATTTCTTGCGTGACATTTCGTACTTTATTTCCGGTCGAAGTTTTTTTGCAAAGCACGATGGTCTCTGAGACAACTGACAGCCAGAAAGCCTTGAAATCGATCAGTAATGGCTGTTTGTGGCTATTTATTCTTTATTACACTTTTCTTTACAGGTCTACGGACGTTTTCAGCGGAATCTAAGGTCTCTGATGTAGTTTATAATCTTTCACAAGAGTCTGCTGTCAAAGAACCTAGCGTGTTTCTCGCAATCATAGCTCGCAACGCAGCTCATTTACTTCCGAACTGGCTCGGATACATTGAAAATTTGGATTATCCCAAAAATCGAATATCTGTCTGGTAAGTGTGCCTCATTCACATTGGTTCTTTGACTTAATGTATGCATTTGAGTTCGTGATTGCACTAAGCTTAGAAACCCTTATTTATTAATAAACAAGGATTTGCATTAATATTTAAACATTGGTCGCCCACAATCACAACAAAAGCACGTTGTAGACGGCATGTGGACTGCTCTTTAATATCGTCTGATTCCCTTCTGTCGTATAACTACCGTTTTATTTTGGCTCAAGGTTCTAGCATGCAACGTAATCGAAACGGGAAAAACTCTACGTTGTATTTGAATCAGCTGGGCATGATAATTTTATAAAGCTTATCTGACATGTGAAAATTCACGCTACAAACTCTTTGCCAACGTGTCATTACATTCCTAAAATGTTTCTTCTTTGTGAGGACTTTTTCGCAATTCGCAAATGAAGAAAAAATATTTTATTCTTAAGAGCCTTGGTTACATTCTATTCAAACTTTTTATGGGGACATGATCGTTTCAAAGCCCTTTTATGTTCAAAATATGTCATGCATGAAGTGATACAAATTTTAAGAAACACAAAATATCAAACAAAACACGACTTATAGTAAGCATAATTTTTTCAAGATCGGCAAATATCAAACATTGTCTGGTGACCAAACATGTTGATGTTGGACCAAGTGGCCAAATGTTATCAAACACCATTCACAATGTTTGATAAAAGAGCGATTGAACCCTAGAGGCAAAAAAATATATATATATGGGCCAATATTATTACCTATGCAGTTGTTATTACCTCACTTATGATGAATGGCACTGTATTTCTTTGCATTTTCATGGTGGCAAATGTGTGACCCTGAGGTTTTTGCACATGAAATCATATGAATGACTTGTGTCACAACATACAACACAACATTCTCGCAGTTATCTATGCCACCAGACTGTTGCAAAAAAACCCCTGAAAAAATCAGGCTTGAATCGGATTTGAATCTATGACCTCTGCGATACCAGTACAGTGTTTTACCAACTGCGAGAATCTTTTCTCCTCTATTATCTTTCATCCACAGTGCATATATACGTTTGATATATATAATTTCAGACTCATGACAATTTTATATAGATTCTGAGGCCTATTGAACCTGAGATAATCCCTTATCAGGTACTAGCTGTAGGGCTGTCAACTCTCCCGGATAATCCGGGAGACTCCAGATTTTTAACCGTATCTCCTGGTCTCCAGATTTGTATCTGTAATCTCCCTATTTTGAACCGTATCTCCTGGTCTCCAGATTTATGTCTGTAATCTCCCTATTTTGAACCGTATCTCCTGGTCTCCAGATTTATGTCTGTAATCTCCCTACTTTGAACCGTACAGTGTATCTCCCGATTTATGTCTGTAATCTCCTGGATAATTGCCAAAGTTTGCTATTTGTCGTAGACTTGACTTTCCTAGAATAAAATCTGTAATGTACGTGTAGCGTTGTTCCAGCTACTGTTTTATAGACTTAAAAGACTATCCCCCCCCCCCCCCTACTGAAGCTTTGAATTTAGCTTTGATGGCACCCCCCTGTAAGGCGCTTTGTTGTTGCTGGCTGGAAAGTCATATAATTTCTCCATATTTAAAGACGTAGGAGGTTGACAGCCCTGTAGCTGACCAGTGACCCTACGTCATAAGCACTGCAGTATGATTGACATTGACGTCACAGGAAAGACTTACACCTGTGTTTGTTTGCAAGATCTTGTGAAAATACTGAATCAGGCAAAATGTACTATCTATGGATACTTGTAACTGAATGAGAAAATGCAGCACACATGCATGCTGTCTGAATGAACAACACATCACCTATCAAACATGAGAATAAAAGAAATTTTTTTCAGTGCTGTTATAACAATAAAATAATTATTTGATAGAGTTCACATTTTTATAAAACACATTAAAACACAATCAGGCGGCTCCAAACAAGGTGGCCAAATGGAGTGATGTTTGGTCACTAGGCATCTCCTTTTTGGACAGGCATTCATTGTAAAAACTTTCCAGTTGTTTTATATTCAGAATTGACTGTCTGTAACCTTTTGTTTGCCTTGTTGTGGAAGTAATATATCAAACACGAGAAAGCATGTTTCATCACATATCCAAATACTGAGAAGTAGGTTGAAAAAATGAGGCGCAGCCAAGTTTTTTTAAATGACTTCAAGGTGTTTGGATATTTGATGAAACACACTTTCGAGAATTTGATATGGCTTCTCAAATGATCATTAACTCTTGGAGAAATTCAAGGCTAAAATTGGCAAATTATTATGGTAAATAGGGACACATATCCAAACCACGATCACAGAAGTGATTTTCTTTGTTTTCTCTTGATGAATAATTTTTTATTATTAATGAGTTTAAGAAAGGAATTAAGCTAAGGCCAGCCACTGGGCAAATTGACCGTCTGTAAACGCAACTTTGCCTGGTTGCCTTCAACACTTCAACCGACTTTTCCAAAAACCAATGTACCCAAGTCAACTCTCTTGCCTGAGTAAACTAATCTATCGCCTGCCTGTTCAAAATCTTAATGGAACCCCTGCAAAATGACTTTAATGTTAATAAAAACACTATATTAATTAGCAGTAAAGTTATGTAATTCTATAATAGCTAAGAAACAGTTTGTTTTCAAGACTGTTCACACTAACAACTTAGGGAAGTGTTTTGTTTTCTTTATTCGCAGGATCAGGTCAGATCATAATGAAGACAACACATCAAAGGTTCTTCAAGAATGGAGTCAAAACGTGAAAAGTTTGTATCACCGCGTCTTAATAAATGTGTCTAAAACCCCCAGCCATTATGAGGATACTTCTGGTCCAGGGGAGTGGTCAGAGAGCAGATATCGGCAGATGATGTACCTGCGCCAAAGGGCTCTGGAGAGCGCAAGGAAACAGTGGGCAGATTATCTATTTGTAGGTTTATGCAAATTAAGTGTTGTTTTTAAAGTGTACAGTACCATATGACAGAAGTTTTTTTATTTGCTTGAACAAATCTTCATGTTGTTCTTGTGTGAAAATCGAAAAAAAAAAATCCTCATCAATTTTTCTTCATGCATTTGAGGCATATAGAAGTGTCAAATTTAACTTCTAGTAATGGGTCCAGTACCACACAAGACAGGAGACTGGGGACAGTAGGGTTGTGGCGTCAATGCAGGAGCACTTAAGTCTCACAATTTCTCTATTCCTTAGTTGTCTTTCATGTGCAGAGGAAGAAAACTGTGTGGACGAAAATATGAATGGGATTGTTGAATACTCAGAATGAAACAACTGACAAATAGAGAAACCGTGTTCTTGTATTGACGTCAATTTTTTTTTTTGATTTTCATACGAGAACAACTTGAAGATTTGTTAAGTAAGAAAGAAAATTCTGTGATACACACCCGTTGCCAGAAATGACCATGTTTATTTTCAAGTATAAACTACTGTTACAGTTGATTAACTGTTCCCCATATGTTGCACCATTATTGGAATTTCGTACAACGTAACAGCCAACACAACAACAGTGATCTACCCCTGAAACTGTTGTAACAACTCTCTCTGTATCAATGATGTCAAAGTTGAACATACTACAGTATGTATTGTACTCCATCTTCCATGGAGTTTTGCTTTTGTTGGCAGAGTGTTAACATCTGAGATTTCAGTTGGGATGGGATGGGAACTAGCCCGCGCTGCAGACAGAATCAACTGCCATATACTATACTGTCTGTGAATTAGGATCTGAGTACCGTCTGTGATTGGTCTTTGCACAAGGTTATTGTTTGATTGGTCTGGTTATAGCCAATTTGATTCAAGGGGATTTGGAAAGTGACTCTGGGTGCTAATTTGCAGATGGTATTTACCAGCGGTTGATTCTGTCTGCGGCACAGGCTAGGTGGAAACAGGCTAATACTGTATTCCTTTGATAACTTTATAGTCAAATACTTAACTGACAGTAAAACATACAGTACAAACAACTACATATATGTATATGTACCGGTAAGTTCAAATTCATTTGGGAGAATTTAGAATTGGATGTATTTTACCTTAGTAAGGTACACGCACATGTACTTTAAGTCTACACAAACTTTCTAAACCACTTCACACATGTTGTTACAAGTGCAATTGTCAGTTGTTTTACTTAAAGTAATTAAGCTAATTTAATGTGCTTCCTGTTTTTTTCAGTTTGTGGATTGTGACAACTTCCTAGTAAATCCAAAAACACTCAGACTTTTAATGGAAGAGAAAAAGTAAGTACTTGATCAGTGCCAGTTTATGATCTACAAGCCGGTGTAGAACATAGACAACTGTCATTGATTTCTTTCTTACAATAACATAGAATATAAGTTTGTATGAACAGAACTCGCTATATTTTCTGTTGCAGAGAAAGTGTGTGCATTACATCTGACATCATTTTTATTGTCTGTAATCTTATAGACAATTATAGCTATGAACCAATCATTGCGTTGGAATTTTGACAGTTATTGTAAAATTGTGTATCCATGTTATGAAATGTATCAACACTGTGTTACAGTCGAACCTGTATTAAGCGGCACTGGGACTATTAAGCGGTCAGTTATCAAAGTCCCAAAAATTACTTCCCTTATTTGCTGCAATCCTGACCTGTATTAAACGGTCTTCCTCTATTAAGCGGTCGCGGCCACCCTATACTAAGTCCCAGTGAGCTGTTTCTATTGTCTTGACCTGTTTTAAACGGTCACCTTGCAAAAGGAAACCACTTAAATATGGTAACAAAATAATGGCATTCCAGGCAATTGAGCTTCTAATGAGCTGCACAATTGTGGCGTTAATGTTTTGCTAGTCTGTTTCAATACCATGCTTTCCTTTGTCATACCATTTTATTGCCGAACTTTCTTAACCAAGTAAGTGATGTATTCTGTGCAACCTGTATTAAGCGGTCACTTAGCCATTCCCCGAGGGTGACCGCTTAATACAGGTTCGACTGTATATTAATATTTTTGCAACAGCATGGAATCATTTACCTTAGGCTGGCCGGTTCAAAGATACACCAGACAGGTCTCAAATAAATGCTTTTGATGCCAGGCTTTGGCAACCTAGCAATTTTATTTAGGGTCAGGTGTTCAATAAAGAATAATATATGGTATTCCATCCTGTTTGGATTTTATAGATTAGACCCCGGTTGTTCAAAGAGTGGATAACTCTATCCAGTGGATAACTCGCTATCCAGCAGATAAAATGTACATAGCAAGTTATCCTCTGGTTAAAGTTATCCACTCTTTCAACATCTGAGGCTTGAATATTTTATCTTATTCTAAGGACTGTCATTGCTCCGTTGATTGAAGTGTTTGGTGGGAAGGCTGCATACTCTAATTTCTGGGGAGGAATGGATGAAGAGGCAAGTGTTGTAGAAAAGGCTGGTCCCAGTTGTTCAAAGGGCGGATAATTTTATCTACTGGATAGTTTGCTATCTGGCAGATAAAATTTGTGCAAGATTTTCTTGATGGTCCTATAATTTGTGAATAGAGTAGAAGCATATACATGTCAAATTTAAGAATGGGATTGTGTGGAAACTTGCCAAAAGCATCGGTTGGAGTACATTTCCCAGGTGGAAGTAATACTCCGCTGGATCGCGACTTATTTAGTGGATAAAGTTATTTGCTCTTTGAACAACTGAGGCCAGGTGCATAACATACTTACATGTAAACTGGTCATACCCACCCCATGGAAGTTCATAATTTAGAAATTCCTTTGGGGGGGGGGGGGGGGGGGTCTTAAAAGTCAACATTTTAGAAGCAAAGTATGAAGCTAAACTGGAATTCCCGGGGGGGATGGGGGGTACAAAACAAAAAACCTTCCATGGGGGAGTATGGATATTTTCTGGAACTGCACATAATTATTATGTTTATGTAAAAGCGAGTCAGTCATTTGAGAAAACTGTCAGCAGAAACAGAAAAATCTTTGGAATAAGACAGTATTAGTAACATCCTTGAGAAATCATCTGTTTTTTGAGTAAGGAAATGTTTTAAATCTTTTTAAAGGGGTGATGTGGGTCTTTAGCGGGGCTAGTTCAGGTCACTGTACAAATCATTTGAAAGTCAATTTAAATTAACTTTATACATTTGTAAATTTAGCAATTTGAGAAAAGCCGACAACTTTCCATGCGACTTTCGGTCATAAGGTCGGAGAGGCATCAGTTCAATGCTGGCTGGCCATGGGTTACTTCATTGCTGTGTTGTTTCCTTAGACAAGAAACTTTTGATTTGCTCCACATTGTGTCTCTTCACCCAGGGCCGGGTTGTTCGAAAGCCGATTAACGCTAATCCACGATTATAACTTAATCGAGGCTTTCATCTCGCTCGTTTAAAATGGTTTAAAAGGCTAATTTCAAGCTTAATGATAAGAATATTCTAAGGCAAAACTGAGGGACAAAAATCTTATGGGAGAATCTTTATTGATTAGGTATTAAACTCGGATCAAAGTTCACGTTAATCCAGGATTAGCTTAATCGGGCTTCGAACAACTGGGCCCAGGTGTATAAATGGATACTGGAGACATACGGCTGGTAGGTGGTAACCCTGTGATGGACTAGCATCCCATCCAGGGAGGAGTAGCAATACTCCTAGTGGCTTCATGAGCACAGAAACTGGGTAAAGCTCTGGTTGTGTAGGCCACTTATTAGGCTCATGGTATGACTTAAGTTACCTTACATTTTTTAGTCCAATCTTAGAATAGATCTAATTGGATGTCAACTTTACCAGGTCATATTAGAATGGCAAGCAGGTGGCATTTTGTTTTACGTAGCATTGGGGATCTTTCTACTGTTTTAACAAGAAAAGTGTTCTCTTCATTCTTGCATTTTAGTACATGTAAACAAAACATAATTATTTGTTTTCTTTATTTGTTTGTAAATCTGTAGGGATACTATGCAAGATCTGACAACTATTTTCCCATGCTTCAGAGAGAGCTCAAAGGTTGTTTTGAGGTGCCCATGATCCACTCCACTATTCTTATTGACTTACGGAAGACAATTAGCGATAAGTTGAGGTATAATCCACCTCTGGCAAATTATGCAGGAGAAGAGGATGACATCCTTGTGTTTGCACATTCAGCAAGGATGGCTGGTAAGCTAAGGGAGCTCCTGGCCCTGAAAGAATTTATAAAATTAATTTGATGGTTGTTAGCACTTTCCAAAAGCAGAAACTCTCTGAAAGTAATGGAGGCTGGGTGGATATCATTACTTTTGAAGTATATGTATTCTCTATCATTGATAGTGGAGTTTCCCTGAGAAATATTGATAAACTGGAGAAAAAAGGAAATTTGTTTCGATTATACCTTTCAATACTGTTCACCTTATCATTGTGCTCAGAACATTTTACTACCTTCAACAATGACATCACAATACAAATCATGGAAGATGATGTCACAATATTAATATCAGTATTGATTTCAAAAATACCAAATGTTGGTAAATGTCATACTTGTACATGTATTTGTATCAATTTGGAAAAAAAAACATTGTGTAGTCACGTCCCTCTCCCTTCCCCCCCTGCCTCCCCTCCCAACAGAAGGGATTGTTTGATTGTTTAGTAAGATTAGTAAGACTTCCTACATGTACTCCTCTGGAAAATCATACTTTCCTTAGCTTTGTTTGGCCTTTGAGAGAGTCCCACCCCACTCTGTGGAATCTCCAATCCCTTCCATTTTTGTTTGTTTTTGTTGTTGTTGCTGGTTTTTTTTTTTTTTTTTTTTTTTTTTTTTGGGGGGGGGGGTGGGGGGTGGAGGAGGGTTGGCTATTTTTTGGTGCTCCACATTTGCTTTTGTCACTTATCAATTTGATAAGGTTAGATACTCATTGAACAATTAGGGCCTGGGTTATGATCCACCAACCTTTAGGCCAAACATTCAAGCTTGGCTGTTCAAAGAGTGGGTACTGTTGTCCTCCCAAACTGTAAATACAAATTTTCTGATTGTAGGCATAAAGTTAAATTTACTTAACAAGGAAGTGTATGGCTACATGGTGAATCCATCAGATGCCAATCAAACCTTGGAAGATATGAAGATTTCTTTTACTCATGTGAAGCTTGAGTGGTTTGGTAAGTTTTCATCAAATAATAATAATGATAACAGAGGTTTATTCGCAACACATCCACCATGTGGCTCTTCAACTTCTCAAAATCAAAGTTTTATGTTGCAAAAGACTAAAATTAAATGATTACAGTAATGGAAAAAAATAAAGTACCGGTTATTTTTAACTGAGCAAAAATCAATCATAAAAAGTGCTTATTACAATTACACAAATTTACATATTTACACTCCACATAATTTTGCTTTCTGAAAATTATAAAAAAAACACCCTCGTTGCCTTAACAAATGGAACGTTGCAGGCAGGGAATTGAATGATTGCGCAGCCATACATGTATCTTTAAAAGTGTGTGATTCCTTAGGAATGTATAAGGTAGGGGCCTAAGATAAACTTTGATTGTTAGTACATGAAGAATGAAATCGAAAGATGCAATGCTTCGGTCAGCCCAGTGTCAAGTCAAACTAGAGGCTAGAGGTCAATTAAATCAAGAAAAGCAAAGCTGTTGGGCCTTATTTGCAGAAAAATCCTTACTTACTCTGCATATTTACCTATACCTACCTACCTACTTGCTTACTTACTTGCATGCTAACCTCGGCTAACCCACCTACGTACCTACCCATTCACTTATTTTAGAGTAATATTTTATTGTGTTCTTTTTATTACATAATAGTTGATAATCCAGAAGAACTGATGCCCGTTAGTTCACATGTTTCTGTCAAATATATTACTCCTGGAAAACTGGGCTTTGATGAGGTACAGTTTACATATTTTACATATTTTATGATGACTGTCAAAATTCCTGCATGCGGATTGGCTCATACCTATTGTCTATAAGATAAGAGACATAAAAAATGTTGTCAATGGAAAATAAAGCCAATTCCACTCGTACTTTTGCCATGTTATTGAACAAAACAAGAAATGAATCCACTTGTGTGTGGCTCGTAGTTCCAGTTTGAGTTTTGAACATTATGACATCATTTTATGGTCTATAAGAGTATAGACCGTAGAAAACTCCAGGCAATTGATTTTGTTAAGTAGATAATGAATTATTTTCTATCAGATCTATCTCATCAACCTTAAAAGGAGGCCTTTGCGTCGAAAAAGGATGCTTGCATCCCTCAAAGAGCTGGGAATAAGTGTCAAGCTGTTGGATGCAGTTGATGGCAAGTGAGTTTGTTACTTGGCATGTGTCACACATTCTCTGGACTGTTGCCCTACAGATTCTATTTTAATCCTTTGTCAGTCAAGTCAGTGGGGGGATGGGAGAGAGGAAGAGGAAAAGGAACTAACCCACCCCTCCCATACCACACAATCCCAGAACTTTGTTGTCCCTTTTCTGGCAGCACCTTCATCTTTGCACTTTTTTTGTATTTTAACAATTATTCACTGAAGACTAAGTAAATATATACCTGTATTTACTGAGACATAGGTGAATAATTGTTTTATGGTAGTTTTCAAAGGTAAATGTTAAAAAGTACAGAAAAGTAAGTTACTGTAGTCATGAAAACCACACTTAGTATAGTAATCAGGTACTCACCCCGGACATGCTCCAATGTACAGTGTAGACCAACTACAACTAATTTGTCAATAAATGCAAATGCGAAATTATGTAAGAAGATTGTTCTTATGTTGTGTGATTGTTGCTTCGTGTATTGCGGCTTTGTGTTGTTGATCAAAAGTAAAGTAGTGTCCGTTACTCGATCTGACCTTTCTCCACAAGGTACTAGTGACTCACAAACCACTGCCTTGCAATATTGCAAAAATCTTATCAGTAATTTAGTTAAGTTCTCAATGTTCTAAATGTAATCTTCCGTTTATAATAATTATGGAAAACTAACAGACAAAAACTGCCCGCCATGTTACTTACCAGCAAAATAATTGTGGTTTCTCTCAGAAACTGCACCTGGGATTCTACAATCACCAACAGTCGGTGAATTGCATTTGTTTGGCACTATACTCAACGGACAGACTGACTATCGAACCAACCCAGTGAATGGCTGAAAGGGTCTCTGTTTAACAGTACTAGTAACGTAAGTACAGACTGTATAGTTATTTCTCGCAGAAGTTATGATAACATTTGTTACTTTTGCCAGATCATTAACAGACCAGCAAGTGAAGGAGATGGGAATAAAGATGTTACCGGGTTACAGTGATCCCTATGGGAAGAGGTAAGTAATTAAACCTCAAGCGTTGTTTATAAACTGTCATCAGTATGCAGTGAACCTTTACTTGCAAAGATTGCTTGCTACAATGTAAGGCGTAGTGTAATGATGTCCATAAAGTTCTCTGAAAGCAGCGACCCCCAAAAGTAGAGGTGAAATTTATTTTCGAGGAACAACCAGAACAACAGAAGGCAGTAGTTTCCACAAAAACAATTATTGGTCTGCGTGTGCGTTATAAATCGTGGTACATTTATTTGGAATTTAACTGAATCTCAAACCTAACAATGAAGAGTAGATTTACGGGCATTATGTTTTCTGATTTTTCCATGTTTTTTTTTTTATTATTATTTTTTAATTTTTATTTTTATTTTTTATCTAAGGCCTCTTACCATGGGAGAAATCGGCTGCTTCTTGAGTCATTACCTTATTTGGGAGGAGGTGAGATGTTTAACCAAGAGAAAATAAGGGGACAGAGAGGGACTATCTATCTATAGAGGGAAACTAGCGAAGTTGGCTGGGATATGTGAATTTCACTTGATTTATTTTTAGACATCGTCTAAACGGAAGTCGGTTTCCCGAGACGTCCGCAATCTGTCTGTGACGTCACGGGAAGTCATCAGAGCATGCCAACGTCCCATTGTGTAATGTTGGCTTTTGGATATTCAGTATGGCTTTCGTAAGTAGCATTTACAGATGTCTAGATACGTTTGCGGACATCTCGGGGAACAGGCTTCTGTCTTCACGACGTCTAAAAATAACTTGCGTGAAATTCACGTATCCTAAGGGCTATACTGGGGGCTTGCCTCTCTGTCCCCTTATTTTCTCTTGATTTAACTCAGTTACAGTGGATCACTTGCTCAATGCAACATCTACATACCTCCCATGCTTTGCTCTGTTCACCACCAATACCTCTGACTCCGAATATTATTTAATAATCATAATCTCTAAGTCTTATCTTAACGGTTTTGTGTTTGATTACTCCATTGAACTGGCCTCATGAAGGATACGCTCTTGAACTCAGATAATTTGTTCTCTTAGATTCCCCCCCCCCCCTCCCTTGCCGTCAACTCCCTTTCCTATGGCCTATTTTTTCCCTTTTCTCTTCTTCACCACACTTTCCCTTCTTCCTCTTTCCTTCACCTTCGTTTCACTATGATGCACCAATTTTCCCAGATACCCACCCCGAATGAGAGTTTAAACCACAGAAATGTAAGCGAAAACGGGCGGTAGAGGCTTCGTTTTGTGTACAGTTATTACAAAATTCATGTTTAATATATAATGAGCGACAAATTAGTCCTTAATTTTGGCGCGAAATTTCAGGGTTTATTTATAATTGCTATGGGAACGTTTCTCGGTACAATAAACAAGTCAAAAACGCGCGATTGCGAGTGTAATTTGCCATCCATAGTATTAAAAGGTAATCAAATGGTATACTCGTGAAATTAAGAAATTAGCATTTTGACAAAACTCGCGTGAAATTATTTCCTAATTTCACTCCGTCACCTTTCGATTATCCATACCAACAAAAGTAACCTCTGATTGATGTGAGTGATGGGTATGTACCAGTTAACACGCGTTCGTTTCTAATCTTGTTATTCTAATCTATTACTCTCAGATGATAAACAACGGCATGTCTCAAGTATTGGTACTAGAAGATGACGTGCGTTTTGAACCAAATTTTCGCAATCAGCTCCAAGGATTATTGAAAGAAGCAACAGCACTTTCCAGTAGACACCGCTGGGAGCTTATGTGAGTGAACGCATATTTTGTGCTTGTTTTTAACGTGCCATCTCAATAGAGGTGTTGGAGGGTGTTGCTGTAAATGTGCTTCAAACATTTTTCCTGATAACTCACATCAAGCCGCACACCTTTTTAAATCTTTTTTTAGTCATAATCATAAATAAGGAAGTGCGTTCGATGATCCCCATCCCTGGCTCTCTCTCCTTTGCCAAGTTGGTGATGATGTCATCCGCCCCTGCTAAACCTGCGGGGGATGCCAGAAACGTGTCCCAAGATCCATTCATTCAATCAACGTTGTCCCATACAATCTCGACTCCAATCTGTCTCAGGAGTGCGTTCTCACTACATCGTACGCAAGAACATCGTTTAGAGATGGGAGATCAACAAATTGCTGATAATCACGCTTGACAGGGAGTCGAAATCCGCGTTCAATCTTACAGGAATAGATCAGTCTTTAGGCTTGTTAAATCGCTGTAAAATCTACCTGTATCAAGAAGCAGTGGTCAACGTCTGTACAGTCCCGAATCATTATTGGTATAACTTGAGGCATGCTCATCGATGAAAGAAATAGGAAATTCTGTTTACGTTAAGATAAAACTAAACACCGTCATAGCTGGCGAAAACATCAGGGTCTATGCACAACATTGTAAGATTGTTTGATAACAACTGATTTGACATCTTTGACGTACATATACAGCTGTAGCAATCTGTTCCTCTTTTGTTCCACAGATATATAGGGCGAAAGCGATTTCACAGTAAAGTCATGGAGATGGTACCGGGAGCACAGGTTTTGGCCTGGGCCGACTACACCTATTGGACGCTGGGATATGCGTTAAGTTTAAGTGGTGCACGCAAGCTTTTGTCTGCGAAACCGCTGGAGAAAATGGTCGCAGTGGATGAGTTTCTTCCGATCATGTTTAACAAACACGTAAAGTAAGTTTGATGATATGATCTGCTTTTCCCGCATAGTCATAAACCGTGCAAAAAAGCCTTTGTTTGGGTGCGCTTTGCTTAGTCCTGTTCATGACCCCTTCCCCCACAAAAAGGGTTAGAACCAAACAGAAATCACTCCATTGGTTGGACTATTTCTCTACGGAGGTAACAGAAGCATTTGATTCTCTTCAGAATGTTTAGAATACGCTTGAGAGGGTGAGAAGTGAAGCAAGCTTTAAAATAGGCCAGTCGATATTTAAAAACGGTTCTCATATACTTCTTGTGTGATATGCAAGATGTAAAATGAAAAAAAGGCATTTTAGTGCATGCATAGTAGCTACTCTGGCAAGATATTAAACAAATGAATATAACACTTACTTCATCTTACTAAAATCTGACAAGAAACAAACACCATGTCCGTCACATCAACAACTCCAGCGTCCCTTATCTCTCTGTCACTATTTCACTGCTGTTGTTTTTAGTTCTATTCAACTCTGACTGAAGTAGCCGTGCATAGTACCACAGCTTTCCTATCGATGTCCTCACCATTTGTAGGCTTTTTCTGACTTGTTCTGTTGTTTTTATCTGCAGCTCGGAGTGGAGTAGTCATTTCTATCCCCGAAACCTAGTTGCCATGACAGCAGAGCCATTACTTCTGTATCCCACACATTACGTTGGTGACCAGGGCTATTTCAGTGACACGGAAACAACTGGGCTGATTCCACCGGAACTGCAAGAAAATGAAAAACTTAAAGGAATTAAAGAAAGAGTTGAGCTTTGACGTCCATTGGAGGATTGACGACTGTCGTACGACCACAACCAATTGAAGCTTAAAGTATTTTATTCTCAGAAAGGTTTCTGGTTCAGTATGCTTAGGACTTAGCAGAGAATAGTCGTGAATTTTACAATGTTTTTGAGGCTTTTTTTTTTACCCGCGTGTCCGCTTCTTGATCACATTTTGGTATTTTTTTACTCTATTTTTGGTAAAAACATGTAGTTTGTTGTTTTCAAACACAAAAGCTGAGAAGACTTCTTGTCTAGTCTTCGTATCTGGGGGGATTATTTGGGAGAGGCGAAGTTTGAGTCGCGGACCCGTGAGAGGAATGGGGAGGAGGCGATTTGTGGACAATACGGCCAGCTACGCACGCGACCCCGGCGCCAAAATGTGATACTTCACGCGAGCAATACCGCAAGCTACGCAGGCTAATCCGCATCTAGCGGTAAAATACGATGCGAGTTCCATTGGATAAATTTTATTGGGTCGATAGAAATTTATCAGCTAACTGTTGTAAGCATTTGAAGTGGATAATTTGTGGCCGTTTCGCCCAAATTTGGGCGCCTTCCATTTGTCAGACCTGCCCGTTTCTCTATCGTCCCCCCCCCCCTCCCCCCAGCGCAATTTCAGAATTGTGATTGGGTTAGTGACCTTAGTGGCTGTGGAATATCAGTCATTACCAAATCATTGTGTAATGCCATTCCAGGGATTTGATTGGCTTAGCGGCCATGGTGTATGAGCCATTATACCATGCCCGAGAAATGGTTGTTCTTTCAAAGCCAAATCAGCAAGATCTAGCAATATTTCTTGATTGTTTTCAATAAAACATTTATTCCACTCACGCTTGTTGGATATGAGATGATTATAGCCAACTCGGCGCTACGCGCGTCGTTGGCTATATCTGTCATCTCATATCCAACGCGTGCTTGTGGAATAACAATTAAATAACCGGTCCTACGACTTGGTGCATCCGGTTAGCGAACTGAGCGGTCTGGCCGGCCAGCTCTGGCAAATGGAAAGCTCCTTTAGGATCACACCACAGAATTTATTTTCCTTTGAAGAGATATTTTATAATTTGGAATATTATTACTCTGTCAGCCACAACGCGTTGTTGAGACCAGGAAGTCACATGCACTTTTGTGAGCCATTGTTTCTCACACAACCACAATGCAGTACAATCCGCTGCAAATCGTGATTGCTTTCAATGGCTGGTCAGAGGAAAAAAGACTATTTCATTGGAAATAGTTTTAATAGAGAGAATTAAAATACCAGAATTCAAGTCATATTTTTGTACGTAAAGATAATTTATCAATAAATTTACGTTTTATGACTTCATGCGTCTTTGAATCCTTGACAACCTTTGATTTCTGTCTTTAATTGTAATCCATCTTCCAGCCTCTACTGACATTATTTCTATATAGTATTCACTCTAGGGAATGGCTAAGTGACTTCTAAATACAGGTTGATTAAGCAGACATTCAAAGAACCACTTGGTCCTCATCTACTGGCTCATAATTACTTGTCCACTATTTTAAATATTTATTACAGTGTTCACTGTTTTCAAATCCCCAGGATATTAAAGAGGAAGCAGAAACCGTACCTTAAAGCGGCACTGTCACAGAGATATTACTGTATGTCAAAACTGCTCAAATGTTTGATTAAGCTGAACCTCTTCTCTAACATGAAAATGTTCTTAGAGCACCGGGACGAAAATATGAAAATGGTTTCTCCAAGGAAGAATAAACTATCATCATTTGTTAGCAATTTGCCTAAAATTCACAGGAGGAACTTGACAAAATTGGCCAATTCTTTCAAGTTGCAATCCATTTTCCATCTTAGCCATCCGCAGTCAGAGATTAATGACACTAGTTTCTGTGCACTAATTCGTGGTAGGGTTATTAACAAAACTGGACATTAGTTTTTATGCATACATCCATACAAATAATTTTGGCTACTCAAATGGTCACTAAAAATAGGTGACACTGCCTCTTTAACTTGGCAACGTTGAGCTACAACACAGACTAAACGAATCACACAAGACGCTAACTTCCACCCACTGTGTAAAAAAGATTATCACTGTATATGGGAAACTTAAAATGGCGATATTACAAGGGTCCCAACATCGGTCAGTCCTTACGATTACCTCGGGAGATGTATAATGAATTTGGAAGAAGAAAGAGTTAACCAGTTTCCAAGGTAGTCACACCAAACCACTTATCAAAACAAGCTTTAGGGAGGAACCCTGCGGTTGTCATGTACACACAATCAAGACTTCTCTTTCCTTGAAGCCTTGAAGCCAACAGTTTGCCCTTCTCTGTGAAGCTGTAAATGCACACAGCTGGAACTGGTTCCTCTTCTTGAAGCTCTTCAATTACCGCTTTCAATAACTTCTCTGCGATTGTCACCGAATCTGCAAACAGTGGACCTATCTTGAAGCCCTCCTCTTTGACAAAAGTTGGTCTTGCAACAACATAACCCACCACTGAGCCTTCACCGTCAGTTGCCACATGTGCTTGACTGCCTGGCACACGAAGCCATTTAGACAAGAAAGCGTGACGTGGAAATCCGAATGTGTGGCTATCATAGGCAAACAACGCCTCGTGATCCACTTGGTCAAGGCACTGGACACTCACAGGCGATTGCTCCGATATTTCAGACAAACAGCTGATGGCAGTAGGAACATCAAAGTCGAAGCGGGCCCCATAACAATGACTCTGAAAGCCTTTCTTCTGGTACATTTTTTCGCGGTGTAACACTGAATATAAAGCTAGCGGGGTACGCGTCGGCTTTACTCTTTCTATCGCGGCGTTAAAAATCGTCAGTCCATATCCTTTGCCTCTGTACTCTTTCCTCACGATATACATTCCAATAAATCCAAAGTTATCACCATATTTCGTTATTGCAACGCAGCATATAGGCTTACCGTTCAGTTCACCGACCAGCGTTCCAGATGGATCACACGCCAGAAAACATTCGGCGTCTTTCAAACCCGGCCGCCACTTCTCCTCTGCCATCCATTTTACGACGATGGATTCAAACTCTGCTTCTGTCTCAATAATGCGAATGCTGAACCCTTCCATGAAGCTATAAAGAAGTTATATTTCAAGTGGAGAAGGGATATATGTAAATAACGTATTTGCGTGCTGTTTGAGAAACAATACAAAATGCACCAAGCAATTCATTATTCACACTGGGTGGAATCGGGAATGACTGTCAAGCGTAGTCACGCTAAATTGCGTGCGACAGATATAGGCCTCTGAAATCTGCCCTAATTTCAATGACAAGCGCAGTCATGCTAAATTGCACACGTCTCTAAGTCCCGAAAATGATCCCGTCCCCAAAATAATCACCCCAAACGTGGGCAAAAGTCGTTAAAAGTTCCAAGCACTAGGTCTAAGTTCCCTTCACCGAATGGAACCTGACCCCAAAACGATCCTATCAAACGTGGGCACTGGTCGAAATGACCCAGACCCTAAAATGATCCTATTAAAGGTTAACAAAGCCTGACCTCCTACGCAGACGCTCTTTGGGCTGGTCACGCATTCATTTCTCCCCAATGCTTGACGAACCCAAAGAAGGTCTGCGTACATAGGAGATTGAAATCCTAGCTGTATTTAGGATGTTTGACCAAGTTTAATGGCTTAGCTCTCACGAGTCTCCTGTAGCTCAGTGGTAGAGCACCCGAACTAGTAACCGGAAGGTGTTATGGGTGTGTCACTTTCTAGAATAATACACCATTCTCAATTATGATAATATTTGTTACTTTTGCCAGATATGGTTTTTGAGAGTCTCGATAGGGTATCATTTTTGCACGTGTTGGCATGGTGTTCCCGGTGTGATCCTTAGATAGGGTACCTATGTTGTATCAGCATAACACTGTCACAGCAGTGAAGAAACGTCTGTGAAAGATGTTCCATTGTTATGATGGGATATTGTTAATATATATAATATAAACTAGTAATAATCAGAGATTAGTAAGATGCGTTCGACCATTCGGGAAAAGAAAGTTACATTAGCTGCCAGATATTTTTCACATGTTTATTTAAATCGCAAAAAAATGTTATCAATGTTATAACCCAGTGTTTATAATATAATGGATATTTGGTGTGCTTGCTTGTTGGGTTTGACCTTCTCTTCGCGTTTGGTGTGCTTGCTTGTCGAATTCTGGAGTGTGCTTCCTTGCTGTGTGGACTGTTATCAGGGAAGATGCGTTGTTTACTTTTGAAGTTAGAGTCACTGGCATTTGGAATCTTGCGAAAGCATATCGATATGTTCATTTCCTTCGTTTGTAGCGGGAGTTGAGTTTCACGTTAATAGAGGAAAAGAAGCCAAAAGATTGATAATTATATCATAAATAAACAAATAAATAAATAAATAAATAAATAAATAAATAGCTAAAATATACTAAATGAAAATATATATATATATATAAATATATTTGCTGCGTAAGCAGTACGCTACGCGAGATTATACTTGAATCTTTTGAATGAACTTCGAAAAAAGCATTTCCTTATTTTAAAACGTACAACATTTACGGTAGAATTCGGCAAGAAACCGGGGAAACTTCAACGTGGCCGTTCATATGCCATTGCCTTTGAGCAGACATCGAAAGCCGCCGCGATACATCTTCGGCGTAGCGTTACAAATTTGCATAAATATTATTGAGATCATCTCAAAAGGCAATGTCACGTTTTCTTCATTTTCTATCAACTGATTCAGATTGTAACCGTGTCTTCCACTGATAGATGACTGGATAACTTGTTCCCTAAACCCAGTTTTAACAGTGAAGGAAGCGAAACTAAAATATTGCGACTTTTTCGGCCGCTGTTAATTCACAAGCCGAGAATTGAAACACGCGCAATCGCTTTTAACCTCGCTAAACCAGAACGCTGCACATAATTATGCCTTAATCTTTTGAATCAAACCTTCGAAAACAGCATTTCCTTGATTAAAAAACGCACAATACTTTCGGTTGTAATCGGCAAAGATCCGAGAAAACGCTTGAAGAGCGAACTCTTTCCAGCTCGAGCATACACGTGCGCAAATGCATCGCTCCAACAAAATTAAAAACGCAAACAAACTCTGTCTCGCAGAGTTGGTCCCCGTAAAACGGAACCGCACTGTGGCCGTTTCACTACAAGAAACCAACGTTGCCTGGCAATAACAAAAACTGGGTACCACCGAGTGCTTGCAATCCCTTATAATCGAATGACTCGATAAAGTGTCCGCCATTGCAACTGCACCAATTCGTTTCACTCACACTAGGAATGTTGCTTTTCTCGAAACAAATCATGGCTATTTGCCGAGCTAAAAAACTCGGCAACTTTTTGCTTTAGTGACCACAAATCATGGCCATTTGCCGATCTACATAACTCGGTAAGTAAATTATTTGCCGAGCTACACATCTCCGAAAGTAAATGTAATATATTTTACTGAAACTACGCAACTTGTCTCTTGATTTAGTCAGCGCAAGGCAGCGTTGGTTTCTTGTAGTGAAACGGGTAAACAACACTACGCCGAACTTATCCATGTGTCTTCGCAGTCGTACACACTTCATGAAGGCGTTGATAAATCTAAATTTAACCCGCAAGTCTTCTTTTCTAACTTAAACGACGCAACTTCCCTAAAGGCTGGTTTCCATATGATCGCGGATCGCAGATCGCAGATCGCAGATCGCAATAAGGTCTGCGATCGTCTGCGATCATATGGAAACCAGCCTTTAGATAGAACATGGTTCTATCTTCTGCGATCGTCTGCGATCGCGATCGCAGGATCACAGACGATTGCAGAAGTAGTTTCCATATGATCGCAGACGATCGCAGACCTTATTGCGATCTGCGATCTGCGATCCGCGATCATATGGAAACCAGCCTTAAGGAAGCACAGCCGTCCAGCCAGCACACCAAAAGCGATGCAAGAACGTGAAACTCCACTCCCGCTGAAACGAAGGAACTGAACATCGATAAGCTTTGGCAATACTTTCGCAAGATTCCAAATGCCAGTAACTCTAACTTCAAACGTAAACAACGCACCTTATCTGATAACAGTCCACACAGCAAGGAAGCACAGTCCAGAATTCGACAAGCAAGCACACCAAACGCCATGAAAAGGTCAAACTCGCCCGAACTCGACAAGCAAGCACACCATCAAGCAGGCAAAACGTGAAACTCGACCTGCTAGCAACATAAAAAGATGGCTCTAGCGCGAAAACGAGGGGGCGACTCTTATACGAAAACGAGACTAAAAAGATGGCTCTAGCGCAAGTTCGCACCAGTTTCACGGCCGAAACATGCCCCTGCAAAACTCAAGCAGGGGGCCATTTATGTGTGTCCTTACAGCAATCTCGAAAAATTCTGCAAAGCCGTAAACAGGCACACCAACTCGAAAGACACAGGACGCAAAAACGAAATTAGGCTTGCGTTCTCCTTCGTCGAACGCAATAATGTATTTCTATAGCGCATTTTCCTGACGCTCAAATGCGCTTTACAGGGTCAAACATATTATAATCTATACACTAAGAAATGTACCAAAAAAAAATCTAAGAATCAAAAAATCAAAATTCAATTAAAGGTCTAAAAATATGCTTTTCGAAAAAGATAGGTCTTAAGCTTAGCTTTAAAAATAGAGACAGATGCGCTGCTTTTAACCTCAAATGGAAGCGGGTTCCAGGGGTAAGGCCCATACACTGAAAAAGCCCTAAAGCCAGTCAATTTGAGCTTGTGCGTTGGCTGCTTCAGTAGAAGTTGGTCAGCAGACCTAAGAGTTCGCCTAGGAACATAAGGACTGATGAGCTCAGTCAGATACATTGGAGTCGCACCATGGAGTGCCTTAAAGGTGTACAATAAGATCTTAAATACAATACGCTGTCGGACGGGGAACCAATGTAGCTCAATAAGTAGTGGTGTGACATGATCAAACTTTCGCTTGCAAGTGATGGTAATGGTAATTCATTTATATACCGCATTTTCTATTTATATATATTCAAATGCGGTTTACATCAGCATATGTCCATTAGTAACCTCATCCTACCCACCCAACCCATGAAATCATGAAACAGCACAAAGAACAGACCAGCACACCGGGAACTCCATGCCCTACTCTTTGCGATTAGTGTCTGGGTTCTTTAACGTCCCACAGGGTTATGAGCATTGAAGTGCTGTGAGACAGGGCCTACGGTTTATCGTCCTTATCCGAGAAGACTAGAAAGTCTAACCATTTGCAGATGTCATTACAAAGGCAGTACTTTCTCCTCAGTTTTTTAAAGACCCTGAGTGTTGGTCCGGCCGGGGTTTGAACCCACGACCTCCCGCACGGTAGTCCAATGCTCAATCAACTGAGCTAACCGGTCGGCGGTTAGTGATCACTTTAGTCGCCGTGTTCAAAACATATTGTAGTCTTTGAATAAGACAATCAGGTAGGCCATAGAGAAGCGCATTACAATGATCTAAGCGAGACGTTACTAATGCATGCACTAGTGTTTTGGTTGAGTCAATACTAAGGCATGGGCGTATACGACTAATGTTTCTGATGTGATAAAAAGCAGTCCAAGACGGCACCAAACTAGGCTTACTCTAGTATTCTATGCTTAAGGCTTAACTTCCGATGTTACAGGAACGAAATAAAGCCGTTCACGACATTAAATTCTTAGTTTTTGTTTTTTCCTTGAATAGGGTGTCATTGCTAGGGGTTGGGCCTTAAATACTGTATCAATTTTCGTTTGTCTCATCCTAAAATAGGGTCAGGGTCACATCGGTGCCAGTTCATGATGGTAATTGTACCGGATCACAATGAAGATCCTTGTTTCGGTACAAAATGCTCTCAACCCCATCACATGAAAACGCAGTTTGACTGTTTGTGTCAACCTTGTTCCCAGGCTGGGCTCAAGGCGAGCTTCATGTTGAAGACTTAGATCCGAACTCGATAGCGCGCTCAAACGGGTGACGTCGCATTCTTGTTTTAAGAATACAAAAAAATTATAGTTGCCGAAAAGAAGAGAGCACAATACTAAAGGCCCGTTTAAACGATTTCAACATTTGCCTAACATTCGTTCAGCAAAAGTTGACCGGATGTTGGGAAAATGTTGGATGAAGGGCATGTTCAAACGGTTTCAACGCCATTCAACATTTTCAAGAAAGGAAATGTTGAAGCGACGTTGAATGAACGTTTAGTTTAAATTTGATTCAACACACTTTCAACAAGCTTTCAACATTTTTTTACGCTTTCGACAATGTTGAACGACCTGTTTAAATGCCCCCAACATTTGGTTCGTAGAATTGGTCGAAGACATGCTGAAATAAACTAAATCTCGCAATAAAATGTTTTACCGTTCTTCCATGCTTTAGAATTGTTGTGTATGCAGTCCGGCGTTGCGGATTTAATGCATTTTGGCGAGGGTTGAAAAGACACGGAGAAGTATAACCTTCACTAGAACTCATTTTAAAAAGCAAGGTGTCCCTCGACAAAAAGCATCACTAAATAAACAAAGTGACCGCAATGACAGAAACTACGACAACATGGAAGAACGGTAACACATTTGCATTGCGAGATTCAGTTTTATTCGGTTTCTATGTCTTCGACCAATTTATGAAAATCGCATTGCTCTCTGTCTTTCACGTTCACAACGAAGCGAAGTTCACAATGTAAATTTACAAAGATGTTTCATGATCATCCGATGCCATCACGTGTAAGTCTCACTGAGGCAATGCGGAATGATGTATTTGCAATACAACATGTACAAGTGTGAATGGTATTGACTTCAAACAAAAGCCCAGAGAACAAATATTCTCTTTACATTACCAAACCTCACTAACAAAGGTATCTTATTGACCTGTTCACTGGGGTTATTTGACATATTCCCCTTGTACCTAGGCTCGATTTCCGCCGTCTCCCGGGTCCGGTCTGTGATCCTCCCCGAAGATCCTTTCCTGTGATCCTTTCCCGAACAGCGGCTGGTACTCGAGCCTACCCTTCTCTGTGAAGCTGTCAATGCACACAGCTGGAACTGGTTCCCCTTCGTGAAGCTCTTCAAACATCGATTTATAACTTCTCTGCGATTGTCACCGAATCTGCGAAAAGTGAACCTATCTTGAAGCCATCCTCTTTGACAAAAGTTGCTCTTGCAACACCACTGAGCCTTCACCGTCAGTGGCCAGACGTGCGTGACTGCCTGGCACACGAAGCCATCTCGGACAAGGCAGCGTAACGTAGAATTCCGAATATGTGGCTATCATAGGCAAACAACGCCTTGTGATCCACTTGGTCAAGGCACTGGATATTCACAGCCGGTTTCTCCGATATTTCAGACGAACAGCTTAGGGCAGGAGGAAGATCAAAGTCGAAGCCGGCTCCATAAAAATGACTCTGAAAGCCTTTCTTCTGGTACATATTTTCTAGGTGTAACACTGAATAACCAGCAAGGGTACGCGTCGGCTTTACTCTTTCTATCGCGGCGTTAAAAATTAATCGCCAGTCCATATCCTTTTCCTCTGTACTCTTTCCTCACCATATACATTTCAGTCAGTCCAAAGTTATCACCATATTTCGTTATTGCAACGCAGCATATAGGTTTACCGTTCAGCTCTCCGACCAGCGTTCCAGATGGATCACATGCCAGAAAACAATCGGCGTCTTTCAAACCCGGCCGCCACTTCTCCTTTGCCATCCATTTAACGACGACGGATGCAAACTCTGCTTCTGTCTCGATAATACGAATGTCGAACCCTTCCATGAAGCACAGTATAAAGAAGTTAAATTTCAAGCGGAGAAGGGAAATATGGAAATAACGTATTTGCGTGCTGATAATTCTCAAAGAAACAACAACAATTTATTCGGTATTCTCACATGAGTACATGGTGTTACCTATAATAAAATAGGGCTTATATAGTACAATCTAATTACAAAAGGGTCTCTCACTAAATTAAATAATTAAGTCTGTCTATAATCCATACATGAATTGATATAGGCAGCTGCAAGTCTGCATATAGTAGGATCAACATTGTTTTGAAAAATAACTTTAGAAATATCGTCCAGATCATTGGAATGGAAATATTCTCTCATTATATCTTCGAAGAAATTTGAACGTAAATTATCGTAAAGGTGGCAATGGAGTATAGAAATGCAAATCATTTCAACTTGATTTAAGTGGCAGAAAAGGGTACTTCGGAAATTTTCTGGGGTTATGGGTATTGTTTGTCTGAAAAAAAAAAAACAAAAAAATGCACCGAGCAATTCATTATTCAAACTGGGTGGATAGGGAATGACTGTCAAGGGTAGTCACGCTATTAAAATTGCACAAGTCTTAAATTAAGTCCTCTTGCCCCGAAATGATCCCGACCCCAAAATTATCATATCAAACGTGGGCACGGGTCTTAAGACTCCGACCCCAAAATGATCCTATTAAAGGTTGACAAAGCCTGACCTCCTACGCAGACGCTCTTTGGGCTCGTCACGCATTCAATCCTCCACCAATGCGTGACTAGCCTAAAGAACTGTCTGCGCGCGTAGGAGACTATAAATTTCCTTGGTGACCAAAGTGAACCTCATCCCAAAACAATCCTATCAAACGTGATCATCAAGTAATTTTGGAATGGCTTTCGATCCAGAGGAAAACCAAACGCTTACAATCAAGAAAATGGAGATATTTGAATTTTTAACACATGTACTTTTTTTGTTAAGTATTTAATATTTACCCATTAACAATAATAACAAATATAAACAATCTTAAGAGTATGTTTTCAGTTATTTTTCAAGAGAAAAAGACAGTCAGCGGAGAGTTTAGTCATTATAACAATCAAAATGAATTTAAAACAATTTTAAAAAAATATCGAACTACGTTTCTATGCATCAACCGGTGACCCTAGAGTAAGCGAACCTACAAAGTAACTGGAGTCTTCTTATAAACCATTTCCTGAGGTAACGAGGGTAATTCGAATGAATAAATGAGAGACCATCACAATCATGTACAGAACTTAAACTTAATTAAGCAGACGCGAAAAGAAAGCCTGAAATAAAAACTTAAAATAGCAATACTACAAGTCTTCCATAAGGGTCGTAAAGTCACCAACCTCCCAGTCTTTGCGAATCATGCATCGTTTACTCCGGGAGGTAAATTTGGAAGGAGAAAGGGTTAACCAATGTCCATGGTAGTCACACCAAACCACTTACCAAAACAAGCTTTAGGGAGAAACCCTGCGGTTGTCATGTACACAAAATCAAAAACTATCTTTCCTTGAAGCCTTGAAGCTAGCAATTTACCCTTCTCTGTGAAGTTGTCAGTGCACACAGCTGGAACTGATTCCTCTTGTCGAAGAAGCTCTTCAAACACCGCTTTCAATAACTTCTCTGCAATCGATTCTGAATCTGCGAACAGTGGACCTATCTTGAAGCCATCCTCTTTGACAAAAGTTGGTCTTGCAACTACATAACCCACCACTGAGCCTTCACCGTCAGTGGCCACACGGGCGTGACTACCACGAAGCCATTTGGACAAGAATGCGTGCCGTGGAAACCCGAATACGCGGCTATCATAGGCAAACAACGCCTCTTGATCCACTTGGTCAAGGCACTGGATATCCACAGCCGATTTCTCCGATATTTCAGACAAAGAACTTAGGGCAGAAGGAAGATCAAAGTCGAAGCGGGCCCCATAAAAATGACTCTGAAAGCCTTTTTTCTGGTACATATTTTCTAGGTGTAACACGGAATATAAAGCTAGCGGGGTACTCGCCGGATTTACTCTTTCTATCGCGGCGTTAAAAATCGCCAGTCCATATCCTTTGCCTCTGTATTCCGTGCGGACAATATAACCTCCAATATGACCAAAGCTATCCCCATATTTAGTTAAGGAAACAAAGCATATAGGTTTTCCGTTGAGTTCACCGATCAGCATTGCCGATGGATCACACGCCAGAAAACATTCGGCGTCTTTCAAGCCCGGCCGCCAATTCTCCTCTAGCATCCATTCTACGACGATGGATTTCTCGAGAGTGCGAACTTTGAACCCGTCCATGGCCTTAATAAAAGAAAGAACTGAGGGTAAACCGACCTGAGGAATGACCTGACGAATGACCTTGTTCTACTAACTACGAGCTCGTTGCATCATGGGCAACTAGGGTTAGGGTTAGGTGGGCTTGCACCTTACCCTGACCCAAGATGCAACGACGTCGTAGTTCGTAGAACAAAGTCATCATCCAGGCGGTTTACCCTCGGCTCCTTTTTTTTATTTATTAACGCCATGGACGGGTTCAAAGTTCGCATTCTCGAGAAAGAATCGGCGTATGAATCCACCGCCGTAGATTGGATGGCAGAGGAGAAGTGGCGGCCGGGCTTGAAAGACGCCGAATGTTTTCTGGCGTGTGATCCATCGGCAATGCTGATCGGTGAACTCAACGGAAAACCTATATGCTTTGTTTCCTTAACTAAATATGGGGATAGCTTTGGTCATATTGGAAGTTATATTGTCCGCAAGGAATACAGAGGCAAAGGATATGGACTGGCGATTTTTGACGCCGCGATAGAAAGAGTAAAGCCGGCGAGTACCCCGCTAACTTTATATTCAGTGTTACACCTAGAAAATATGTACAAGAAGAAAGGCTTTCAGAGTCATTTTTATGGGGCTCGCTTCGACTTTGATCTTCCTACTGCCCTAAGCTGTTTCTCTGAAATATCGGGGAACTCGGCTGTGAATATCCAGTGCCTTGACCAAGTGGATCAAGAGGCGTTGTTTGCCTATGATAGCCGCGTATTCGGGTTTCCACGTCACGCATTCTTGTCCAAATGGCTTCGTGGCAGTCACGCCCGTGTGGCCACTGACGGTGAAGGCTCAGTGGTGGGTTATGTAGTTGCAAGACCAACTTTTGTCAAAGAGGATGGCTTCAAGATAGGTCCACTGTTCGCAGATTCAGAATCGATTGCAGAGAAGTTATTGAAAGCGGTGTTTGAAGAGCTTCTTCGACAAGAGGAATCAGTTCCAGCTGTGTGCATTGACAGCTTCACACTCACAGAGAAGGGTAAACTGCTAGCTTCAAAGCTTCAAGGAAAGATAGTTTTTGATTTTGTGTACATGACAACCGCAGGGTTCCTCCCTAAAGCTTGTTTTGATAAGTGGTTTGGTGTGACTACCTTAGAAATTGGTTAACTCTTTCTCCTTCCAAATTCACCTCCCGGAGTAAACGATGGATGATTCGCAAAAACTGGGATGTTGGTTATTTTACGACCCTTATGGAAGACTTGTAGTATTGTTATTTTAAGTTTTTATTTCAGGCTTTCTTTTCGCGTCTGTTTAATTAAGTTTAAGTTCTGTTCATGATTTTGATGGTCTCTCATTTATTCATTCGAATTACCCTCGTTACCTCAGGAAATGTTTTATAAGAAGACTCCAGTTACTTTGTAGGACTGGTCAAGGGCGACTGCACATAGAAGCGTAGTTCGATATATTTTCGAATTTTTAAAAAAAATGCATTTTGATTGTTATAATGACTAAACTCTCCGCTGATTGTCTTTTTCTCTTGAAAAATAACTGAAAACATACTCTTAAGATTGTTTACATTTGTAATTATTGTTAATGGGTAAATATTAAATACTTTTTTACCAAAAAAAACTACATGTATTCAAAATTCAATGATCTCCATTTTCTTGATTGTAAGCATTTGGTTTTCCTCTGGATCGAAAGCCATTCCGAAGTTACTTGATGATCACGTTTGATAGGATTAGTTCGGGATCAGGTTCACTTCGGTCTCCAAGGGAACTTATAGTTTCCTACCCACGGAGGGGTTCTTCGGGCTCGTCACGCATTGGGGGAGGAATGAATGCGTGACGAGCCCAAAGAGGGTCTGCGTAGGAGGTCAGGCTTTGTTCAACTGGCGGTGTCCAGGTAATTGTGCGTGCGGTGCGCATAAACAGAAAACACCACAACTGCAAGCGATATCGCTTTCCCAGTGGATGGGAGCAAGCATGAAGATCTTAAATGTCCGGTTGGTTCAGAACAGGATGGAAATGGGTGCGCTTCAAGACTACCTAGCCTATACGGTTAAAATCTCGGAACTGATCGAAGATCATACGTGGCAATCGGTCATCCTCTATGACAATGAGTACAGGAAACTTCAACATCGCCACCAGTTTCGCTGGGGAAGTGATTCGCAACATTTCTGAAGAAATCTAATTTAATTACAGTCGAACCTCCACTAACGGCCATCTCTCTACAACGGCCACTTTTTTTTGTCCCGGCGGACAGTCCATACATTAACAGTTGTTTAAACCTCTCTACAACGGCAACGGCCACTAAAGTGCGTCCCCAACTGCCAAAATAACCTCTCAACAACGGCCAGTACAGTACTTTTTTTGTAAAAATCTTTTTTTTATAAACTGATGCAGAAATCGAGTTTGTCTTTGGAACATTACGTTTCTGTATCCGTTTTAATGATATACGTATTTTGATTGTGTTCCGTTTATATGCTGCAGTAAGCATAAATTGTCGACAATAATATAGCGAATGTTGCGAACCTTGCTCGTTTCGCCTTGTTAACATTTTGATTCAAAACATTATTTACGTTTTATTGTGTATTTTATCTATATATATTATTGTCATTATTTAAGATTGAATTGCAATTATAGGCTACAGTAAGCATGAACTTGGCACAATAAAAGTGTTGTACTTCCCGGAAAAAAAAAATTGTCATAGTACACCCCTACCTCCCCATAACGGCCACCTCTCCACAACGCCCACTTTTTTCTGTCCCCAAGGTGGCCGTTGTGAAGAGGTTCAACTGTATTTAATTTAATTTTCATTTAATTATTTTATTTTATTTAATTATTTAATTATCTCATTTAATTATTTAATTTAGTGAGAGACCCTTTTGCAATTAGATTGTCATATTAGCCCTATTTTATTATAGGTAATACCATGTACTTATGTGGGAATACCGAATAAATTGTTGTTTCTTTGAGAATTATCAGCACGCAAATACGTTATTTAAATATTACCCTTCTCTACTTGAAATTTAACTTCTTTATAGCTTCATGGAAGGGTTCGACATTCGCATTATTGAGACAGAAGCAGAGTTTGAATCCATCGTCGTAAAATGGATGGTAGAGGAGAAGTGGCGACCGGGTTTGAAAGACACTGAATGTTTTCGGGCGTGTGATCCATCTGGAACGCTGGTCGGTGAACTGAACGGTAAACTGAACCTATATGCTGCGCTGCGGTAACGAAATATGGTGATAACGTTGGACTTATTGGAATGTATATGGTGAGGAAAGAGTACAGAGGCAAAGGATATAGACTGGCGATTATTAACGCCGGGATAGAAAGAGTAAAGCCGACGCGTACCCTTGCTGGTTATTCAGTGTTACACCTAGAAAAAATGTACCAGAAGAAACTCTTTCAGAGTTATTTTTATGGAGCCCGCTTCAACTTTGATCTTCCTCCTGCCCTAAGCTGTTTCTCTGAAATATCGAGGAAATCGCCTGTGAATATCCAATGCCTTCACCAGGTGGATCACGAGGCCTTGTTTGCCTATGATAGCCACGTATTCGGGTTTCCACGTCACGCATTCCTGTCCAGATGACTTTGTGGCAGTCACGCCCGTGTGGCCACTGACGGTGAAAGCTCAGTGGTGGGTTATGTTGTTGCAAGACCAACTTTTGACAAAGAGGATGGCTTCACGATAGGTGCACTTTTCGCAGATTTGGTGGCAATCGCAGAGAAGTTAATAAAAGCGATGTTTGAAGAGCTTTAAGAAGTGGAACCAGTTCCAGCTGTGTGCATTTACAGCTTTACAGAGAAGGGCAAACTGTTGGCTTCAAGGCTTGAAAGAAAAAGAAGTTTTGATTGTGTGTTCATGACAACCACAGTGATCTCCGTCAAGCATTGGGGGAGGAATGAATGCGTGACGAGCCCAAAGAGCGTCTGCGTAGGAGGTCAGGCTTTGTCAACCTTTAATAGGATCATTTTGGGGTCGGAGGTCATTTCGGGCGGAGATCAATAAGACTTAAGATCTGTGCCCACGTTTAATAGGATCGTTTTGGGGTCAGGTTCATTTCGGTTAAACGAACTTAAGACCTAGCGCCCGGAACTTTTAAAGAGCCCACGTTTGGTATCATCATTTTGGGGTTGGGATCATTTCGGGGACTTTAAAACTTGTGCAATTTAGCGTGACTACGCTTGACAGTCATTCCCGATCCCACCCAGTTTGAATAATGAATTGCTTGATGCATTTTTTGTATTGTTTCTTAAACATCACGCAAATACGTTATTTACATATATCCCTTCTCCGCTTGAAATATAACTTCTTTATACCTTCATGGAAGGGTTCAGTATTCGCATTATTGAGACAGAAGCAGAGTTTGAATCCATCGTCGTAAAATGGATGGTAGAGGAGAAGTGGCGGCCGGGTTTGAAAGACGCCGAATGTTTTCTGGCGTGTGATCCATCTGGAACGTTGGTCGGTGAACTGAACGGTAACCCTATTTGCTGTGTTGCAATAACGAAATATGGTGATAACTATGGATTTATTGGAATGTACATGGTGAGGAAAGAGTACAGAGGCAAAGGATATGGACTGGCGATTTTTAGCGCCGCGATAGAAAGAGTAAAGCCGACGCGTACCTTTGCTGGTTATTCAGTGTTACACCGCGAAAAAATGTACCAGAAGAAAGGCTTTCAGAGTCATTGTTATGGGGCCCGCTTCGACGTTGATGTTCCTACTGCCATCAGCTGTTTGTCTGAAATATCGGAGAAATCGCCTGTGAGTGTCCAGCGCCTTGACCAAGTGGATCAAGAGGCCTTGTTTGCCTATGATAGCCACACATTCGGATTTCCACGTCACGCTTTCTTGTCTAAATGGCTTCGTGTGCCAGGCAGTCAAGCACATGTGGCCACTGACGGTGAAGGCTCAGTGGTGGGTTATGTTGTTGCAAGACCAACTTTTGTCAAAGAGGAGGGCTTCAAGATAGGTCCACTGTTTGCAGATTCGGTGACAATCGCAGAGAAGTTATTGAAAGCGATAATTGAAGAGCTTCAAGAAGAGGAACCAGTTCCAGCTGTGTGCATTTACAGCTTCACAGAGAAGGGTAAACTGTTGGCCTCAAGGCTTCAAGGAAAGAGAAGTCTTGATTGTGTGTACATGGCAACCGCAGGGATCCTCCCTAAAGCTTGTTTTGATAAGTGGTTTGGTGTGACTACCTTGGAAATTGGTTAACTCTTTCTTCTTCCAAATTCATTATACATCTCCCGAGGTGAACGATGCGTGCGAATTCGTAAAGACTGCGATGTTGGGACCCTTATGGAAGACTTGTAGTATCGCTATTTTAAGTTTCCCATATGCAGTGATTATTATTATTATTATTTTTTTTTTTTTTTGGGGGGGGGGGGGGGGCGGAAGTTAGTGTCTTGTGTGATGTGTTTGGTCAGTGTTCTAGCGCAGCGTTACCAAGTGAAAGAGGCAGTGTCACCTATTTTTAGTGACCATTTGAGTAGCCAAAATTATTTGTATGGATGTATGCGAAAAAACTAATGTTCAGTTTTGTTAATAACCCTACTAAGAATGAGTGCACAGAAAATAGCACCATTCATCTCTGACTGCGGATGGCTGAGATGGAAAATGGATTGCAACTTGAAAGAATTGGACAATTTTTTAAAGTTCCTCTTTTATATTAGAAAAATTGCTAAAAAATGATTATACTGTAGTTTATTCTTCCTTGGAGAAACAATTTTCATATTTTCGTCCCGGTGCTCTAAGACTGACATTTTCATGTTAGAGAAGAGGTTCAGCTTAATCAAACATTTGAGCAGTTTTGACGTACAGTAATATCTCTGTGACGGTGCCGCTTTAAGGCACGGTTTCTGCTTCCCCTTGAATATCCTGGGGATTTGAAAACCGTGAACACTGTTATAAATCTTTAAAATAGTGGACAGTTTATGGGTGAATGAGGACCAAGTGGTTCTTTGAATGTCTGCTGATTTACATTTCCTGTGGTTTCAGCTTCCATTGATAAACTCAAAGTATTCACAGTAAATTGTTTTATCACGTAATGTACGGGCTCAAATGGACATAATTTTCTTCTATTCTAATAAAGTTACAAAGTCAGCTGACGGTGCCATTCCTTTGTTGAGAAATTGTAATGGGTAGCGTGACAGCATGACACTTTCTTGTTAATTTTGTTTGAATCCATTATATGAATAGGAAATGAAATCGCTAGTTTTTGATCAGCTCATGATGAGCTTAACTCGACTTAGGAATTCGCGAGTGGACGTCTCTTAACGTCACACGAAAATTAAATTTGAGGTCTGGAAATCCAGTTTGGATGGAAAACGAGGAGTGCGGAGTGTGGAAAATGACAGTATGGAAAATAAGGAGTGTGGAAAATGAGGAGTATGGAAAATATGGAGTGTGGAAAATGGGGAGTGTGTGGAAATGCATTAAATTTGACAAAATAATCCTATCAAACGTGATCATCAAGTAACTTTGGAATGGCTTTTGATCCAGAGGAAAACCAAATGTTTACAGTCAAGAAAATGGAAGCAACGAAAGTTGAAATGGATCGACTCAAAAAAGAATTTGCAAAAATTGCCTCTAGGAAAACACGAGGAGCGATGATACGCAGTAAAGCACAATGGTACGAGTTTGGTCAAAAGAACAATAAATATTTCTATAACCTGGAAAAAATAAACCACAAGAAGAAACACATAGCCTCGTTAAGAAAAGAAGACGGTAAAATAGTTCACGAGCCTAAACAAATTTTAGAAGAAGAGGAACGTTTTTTTCAAAGAAATTTATCAAGCTAAAAATGTCTGTCCGGAATCTGCCAATCTCGAGCACATTTTTGACGGCCTGAATATTCTCGAACAGGAAAAAGCGGACACCTGCGAAGGGCTGCCGACCCTTGTGGAATGTACCAATTCGCTGAAACAATTTAAGAATAATAAACACCTGGTTCCGACGGCTTTACTATTGAATTTTACAGGTACTTCTGGAATGTTTGTGTTACTTCTGGAATGGCATTGGTCAAATCATGGTTGATAGCTTTAACTATGCTTTTGAAAATGGTGACATGTCAATCTCACAAAAAGGCGGTATAATATCGTTAATACCAAAGAAAGACAAAGACAAAAAAAACCCTCAAAAATTGGAGACCAATCTCCCTATTGAACAACGATTACAAAATTGTCACAAAGGCTTTAACTCTACCCCTGGAAAAAGTGTTAGCCACGATTGTTGACCCGAATCAAACAGGATACATAAAGGGTATATATATAGGTGAGAGCATAAGGATCATAACAGATGTGATGTCCTATACTAAAAAGAAAAACATTCCAGGCATAGCAGTCTTTCTTGATTTTGAAAAAGCTTTCGATTCTATTGAATGGTGCTACCTTCAAAAATGCCTTGAAGTTTTTAACTTTGGTCTTCAATTACGACAATGGATCACAGTCTTGTATTATATAATAATATATCAAGTTGTGTTTTGAACAATGGCTTTGCCACCACACATTTTAATCTAAGCAGAGGTGTCAGGCAGGGTTGCCCACTCTCTGGGATCTTGTTTTTTATTGATGTAGAAATTTTAAGCAATGCAATTAAACGCTCAAGGGAAATAGAAGGTATTCAAATTGATCCAAATAAATCTATAAAAATAACCCAGTACGTCGATGACACAACTGTTTTTGTTAAAGATATTCGGTCGGTTCACAAGCTCTTTGATCTGCTGCAACAATTTAAAAACTGTTCTGGTCTTCGAATAAATCAATCTAAATCAGAAATGCTTTGGCTGGGATCATTGCGTCAGAGAAAGGATTCCATTCTAAATCTAAAATTAAGTGATGAGCGTGTCTACGCCTTGGGTGTATATTTTTTATGACGAAGAACTTGCCACTAAAAAAAACTTCTTTGAAAGACACTGAACATTTATTCGTCTCGAGACATATCTATATATGGAAGAGTAAATAAAGCCAAAACGTTGGCAATATCCAAACTAACTTTTATCTGCAGCGTGTTAGGGGGTGTTTACATGTGAAAACTCGCCCCGGTGCGAGTTTGAAACCGGTATGACATTGCAATTTCATACCGTGTTTACATGAATCGAATGGACACTTCATTCCGACCGACGTGATTGTGACGCCCAGGTGACGCCATATTGGATTGGATATCGAAGACTGCGCATGCGCTACCCATTCTAGACTCCCAGGAGAGTGATTTCATGCCGGAGCGAACAGCCGTACCGCGTTTACATGACATCGGGATGAGTTTTCGTACCGGAATGAAAATCTCGCCCCGGTACAGTTACCGGGGTGAACTCGCACCGGTATGACTCGCTCCGGTACACGATTTTGTGCTGGTATCATGTAAACGAATACAGAGCCACAAGAGGGAACTGGAGTGAACTCGTACCGGAATGAAAGTCGCGCCGGTATCATGTAAACACCCCCTTAGACACTCCAAAAGGGTTCAGTTACCGATGAAGTTAATAACATAATATTCGCTTACATATGGAAGTACAAGAATCCAAAACTCAAAAAAAACGACTATAATCAAAAATTAAAAGGAGGGAGGACTTAATATGTTAGATTTTACGTTATTTGATAAAGCGTTAAAGATAGTCTGGGTAAAGCGCTTGTGCGCTAACGATAAAAGACCATGGAAATTTATCCCACTATCCTTACTTTCCAATGTTGGCGGCAACCTTCTTTCCCGGTGTAACTATAACATTCAATATCTACCCCTGGATGAAAACTTACCAAAATTTTATCGAGATACAATTTCCCACTGGCAGAAAATTAATAGCACTAACCCGAAAACAAAAGGAGACGCGTTAAATCAAACAATATGGAACAATCAGATTATTCGAGTAAACAAGTTATCTGTTTTTTCCCTTGTTTGGAAAAAAGTAGATATTGACAATCTCTCGTGCCTTTTCGACAACGAAGGTAACACCTTGACGACTTTCACAACCTTCATGCAGAAATACAACGTCAAGAGTAATTTTCTACAGTATTACAGCCTTCTATCTGCAATACCACAGGAATGGAAAACAGCTATGCTAAAGCAGGAATGTCTTCCACCGTCAACTGAATACACACCACTTGCAATCGAAAGCTCACATGAAAACAATTTACAATACTTTACCCAATCACCAGCACTTCCCTCCTCCAACTGCAGAGAAAAGACTCACTGAACGCGGTTTTATCTTTCAAGAAAGACAAAAAATCTACTCACTTCCTTTTCGTGTCACAAATGAGGTAAAATTGTCCATGTGTCAATATAAAATAGTTCATAACATCCTGTATACAAACAAAATTTTGTACAAGATGAAAAAGAAGCAGCAACCCGATTGTCCTTATTGCCATGATATTAATCAGACACCACTCCATTTATTTGTGGAATGTCCAATTGCTAAATCCTTTTGGAATAAATTTAAAAAGTGATACAACGCTACAGTACATGTAGAGGAAACATTGCGTTGGAGCAAAACGAAATTATACATAGGGTTTTAAAATTCACATCGTCCGGTCTAACCCTAAATGACCTGATCATAATTGGAAAACATTTTCTTTACATCAATGCAGTACAAGATGACAAAAGATCCCTGTTCACAGATTTTGTCACCCTCGTTAACGAAAAAATTGAATTAGAAAAATACATTGCGATTACGACAAATAAACTACTTTCTTTTAATAAAAAATGGTCCAACTTGTTAAACAATTAATTTTTTTAATTTTTGGAGTCTAGCTGTGCAAATGCTAATACTGTTACTATCCATTTGTAAGCAACTTAATTAAATTTATCAATTTGTAAGAAAATACACAATTCAGCCTTCGGGCTGCGATGTATTGATCATTAATCAATCAATCAATCTATCTATCTATCTATCTATCTATCTATCTATCTATCTATCTATCTATCTATCTATCTATCTATCTTGTAGGTAATTGCACTGTATCGTAGTGTTAGTATTGTTCTTAGTAGCGTAAGCATCGTTTCGTTTTGTTAGTAATATCGTATTGTAAGTAGTTTCGTATTTTTTTCTTAGTACAGTATTGTAAATAGTATAAGTATCACTTCACAAGTAGTATTTCTTAACTAGTGTGTTGTAATTTGTTTGTGCACTAAATAAATAAAGTGATCTTTATTTAAAAATAAATAAAATAAACAAAAAAAAGAAAATGGAGATATTTGAATTTTGAACACATAGTTTTTTTGTTCAAAAAAGTATTTAATATTACCCATTAACAATAATTACAAATGTAAACAATCTTAAGAGTATGTTTTCAGTTATTTTTCAAGAGAAAAAGACAATCAGCGGAGAGTTTAGTCATTGTAACAATCAAAATGCATTTTTTAAAAAAAATTCAAAAATATATCGAACTACGCTTCTATGTGCAGTCGCCCATGAACAGTCCTACAAAGTTACTGGAGTCTTCTTATAAACCATTTCCTGAGGTAACGAGGGTAATTCGAATGAATAAATGAGAGACCATCACAATCATGTCCAGAACTTAAACTTAATTAAGCAGACGCGAAAAGAAAGCCTGAAATAAAAACTTAAAATAGCAATACTACAAGTCTTCCATAAGGGTCGTAAAGTCACCAACCTCCCAGTCTTTGCGAATCATGCATCGTTTACTCCGGGAGGTGAATTTGGAAGGAGAAAGAGTTAACCAATTTCCATGGTAGTCACACCAAACCACTTATCAAAACAAGCTTTAGGGAGAAACCCTGCGGTTGTCATGTACACTAAATCAACATCTATCTTTCCTTGAAGCTTTGAAGCTAGCAGTTTACCCTTCTCTGTGAGTGTGAAGCTGTCAATGCACACAGCTGGAACTGATTCCTCTTGTCGAAGAAGCTCTTCAAACACCGCTTTCAATAACTTCTCTGCAATCGATTCTGAATCTGCGAACAGTGGACCTATCTTGAAGCCATCCTCTTTGACAAAAGTTGGTCTTGCAACTACATAACCCACCACTGAGCCTTCACCGTCAGTGGCCACACGGGCGTGACTGCCACGAAGCCATTTGGACAAGAATGCGTGACGTGGAAACCCGAATACGTGGCTATCATAGGCAAACAAGGCCTCGTGATCCACTTGGTCAAGGCACTGGATATTCACAGCCGATTTCCCCGATATTTCAGACAAACAGCTTAGAGCAGTAGGAAGATCAAAGTCGAAGCGGGCCCCATAAAAATGACTCTGAAAGCCTTTCTTCTGGTACATATTTTCTAGGTGTAACACTGAATATAAAGCTAGCGGGGTACTCGCCGGCTTTACTCTTTCTATCGCGGCGTTAAAAATCGCCAGTCCATATCCTTTGCCTCTGTATTCCTTGCGGACAATATAACTTCCAATATGACCAAAGCTATCCCCATATTTAGTTAAGGAAACAAAGCATATAGGTTTTCCGTTGAGTTCACCGATCAGCATTGCCGATGGATCACACGCCAGAAAACATTCGGCGTCTTTTAAGCCCGGCCGCCACTTCTCCTCTGCCATCCATTTTACGACGCTGGATTCATACGCCGATTCTTTTTCGAGAGTGCGAACGTTGAACCCGTCCATGGCGTTAATTAACAAAAGAAAGAGCCGAGGATAAACCGCCCGAATGATGACGTATATTATGACTTCGACGCTACTAACTACGACCTCGTTGCATCTTGGGTTAGGGTAAGGGTTAGGTGCGTTACTATCGTATGAACGCGAGTGCATTTCGTGATTTAAGGGCACGAGTGATGTTTTGAAAGTTCTCAAAATTGCACGAGCCGTAGGAGAGTGCAATTTGAGAGCTTTCAGAACATCACGAGTGACCATAAATCACGAAATGCACAAGCAGGTTCATACCAGTTTTTATTTATTATGTTCTCAACAAAATTACTCCATCGAGCTCCTTTGCACGCCTTACCTACTACAAAAAACACTTCAATGGGTCCGAAAATGCTCACATGTTCTATTTGAACCAATCAAAATGTATGTTGTGACAGGTAAATCAAGCGTGAAGTTTTTGAAAGTTTCTCAGAAAATATTACAAGCTGACCTCAAAAGCTAAATTTCAGTTATTAAACTGAGCGGCAAGAGTACGTAAGCCCGCTAATCTGTTTTCAAATGTCTGCTCTCAATCGGCCTCAGGGAATAACATTCTGATTTGCAGACTTTGGTGAACTGCATTGCCCCTGAATGACGTTAAATGTGACTTGACAGTTGTGAAAGTTGTTCACAGTGAAAGCATGGCCGCTTGTTTTCACCTGCTCACACGTTGAAGACGTTGCAGAAGAAGACCACATTGGTAGACCAGGAAAACTGCTGGAGGCTGCTGACTGTGGAGTCATGCCTATAATGTTTGAAAGCTGTCGCAGTTTCTTCTCGCTACCTTCATCGTAGTCGTTATAAGCGGGCTTTTCACTTGCGTGGCCGGACACCTGGATTTTCGACTGCGTCCCGACGCTTGCTGCTCTGAGTTTCTTCACAACTGTCTTCCTTGTGGTGTGGTTTGTCAATTTCTTCTTGCTTGTTTCCAGAGCTGTGATCTTGACAACGCTCTTCTTCATATTAGGGACTTTACGCAAACACGACACCGACGGCAACGAAAACGTCAATAAAAAGAGGCTTAATGAGCTAAACAATGCTGTGCACGTGTATTACAAATTTTGATACATTTCGTCGCCATCTTCGGCAAAGAAACGTGAAATGCCCAAATTCAAGGTTTTATGGAGAGCGTGAGAACATGACAGTAAATTTTCATTCTCTGTGCTAACTTGAAGACCGTTCCCACCAGTTCTGTTACTGAATAGTTCGGCCACATTGTAGAAGTTGAACGAATTGGAATAAGCTCAAAGTAGTACAAGCAACACGAACTTGTATTTTCAAGTGACGTTTTCGTTGGCGTTGGCGTTGCCGTCGTGGTTGCGTAAAGTCCCTAATGTCGATGCTGTTTACGCCGAGCCGCTGCATTTGTTTTGGGATTTTCGATTATGGCAAGGTAAAAAGGACCTTTGTCTCGCAGCTCTTGAGGACGTCTACTAAGGTATTGCTTCAGTAACTCAACAGGACATCTCTGACCGACAGTAGCGAACATTTTTGGCAGGACACTACGATGTTTTGTGTTCAGTCCTCCCTGCCTCGTCTTTGTAGGATTTTTTTTAAAAGTGACGTACTCTGTGCCGCTGTCGTCCACACAGAAACTGAAGACCTCGACTTCCATTGAATAGTGTGCCTGTTTTCCCCTCAGGCCAAAATGTTGAGTCAAGATCCGCCACATCGTCTGGGAAAGGACTCTTGCACTGCAGTCGCCGAGACTTTGCATGTTCACTCCATAGCATTTCTTCTTCTTCGGCTGTCAATGCGTTCGCAGCGTTGGGTCTCTTGCCTTTCCCTTGTTGACAGAGACACTTCACTTTTCCTTCGAGTACCAACTTCGACGGGTGAAACTCTCGGTCTCGTATAATAGAGTACTTGTAGTCATGCTCTTTTAAATAGCGGTCGAGGGCTGCCAGCATGGATTTTACACTATCAGGTTCGTACTCAAACCCGTCTTTTGTACGTATTTCTGTGTAGAAGATTTGCAACATTTTATCGAGTTGTTCGTGCTCGTATTCTTCCATTTTTGGGTTTACTTTTCGTTGAGTCGCCCATGTTTGCCAGACATTTAACAGGTCTCTGTAGCTTTCAACGTTTTTTTGTTTTTCGCATTTTCTTTAAGTTGATCAACGATGTTTTGGTTTCCTGAAAATCATACTTTCCTGGATATTTTTCACCACCACTACTGTGCCAGCAAATTCTTTAGTCTTCAGATCTACAGTACACATGCCCTCTAACCTTCCCTTGCGTGCGCATTCAGTCAACGCTTGGCTGTGGTAAGAGGCCACAGTTCTGTACTTCTACACTCTTTTCTTTTTAAAAGAATCTATTTTCTAAGAATATCGAGGCTGAAATTTGCGATATTATACTAGTAAGAATAAACCCGAGGCTGAGATTGTGAAAAAAATATAATTTTGTGTTGAAAATTTGTAAATACAACACAATTATATGTTTTTAATTAAACCGTACAAAATTTTTCCTTTCTCTAAACTGCAAAACTAGCCAATAAAACGATAAAACCTTGCACTAGGCAAATGTTCGATGCTAATGACAAGCTCGACAAAGATCTGGACACCAAACACTTGTAATTGATACCCCAATGCATTCTAAAACGGAAATGTCATACGCTAAAATCTGAGAATATACACAAGAAATTTTTCAGCCTAACATCGGCAGAAAAATAATATTCAGTTTGGGCCGGAAAAGCAATATTCTTATAAAAAGAAAGAGTACAACACACAAACATTGGCACTTCAAAGCCCAAAGAGCATACCGTCATGTACTTTGCCGTGCATACTGGATTATTTCTATATCCTTATAATTAAAAAAAATATGAGAAAGTGCTGCATTGATAAGTTAACTTTGGAACTATTAGAACTGGTGACATTTATCGAGAAGAATCGGAACAGTGAGAACAAGTACTTTACTATTTTTCTCACTGGAAAACAGGAAAGTAAAGGTACAGACAGCGAAAGAACCACTTGGCCCCTTTAACTCATGACTTGTCCCCTATCTTCTTGTCTCTCTCTCTTTTTTTTAAAAGATTTATAACAGTGTTAATGGTTGTCAGATTCATACAACAACAGGGATGGAGAAACCACAAGTAAAGTTAGTTTGTGGTGGGGGCCATTTCAATCTTACTGGTTGCCGTGGGGGGGGGGGGGGGGATCTCAAGAAAGTTTGCACAGGTAGGCTCTGCCCCGAGGTCCAAACCCTTACCCATTTTTATACCATTTATGACAGAAAAGGAAACCGTTTCATATACCTTCCATAGAAAATAGTACCCCTCTCACATACCTACAGTAAAAGAACCACGTCTTTTCAGTTGGTCTGTTCAGAGATATTTTGAAAGGTCCTTTTAATACCTAAATGACAGTTTTCCCTTATTTTACCCTGCATCTACCTCCAAACTGGAAAATGAACCCCTATTCCGGCACAGCCAGCCCATAATTTATAGTCCATTATAGTTTTTTCAAACAACACTAACTTACCAACAAGAAAAAACCCTTAACCAAACCAAGTTTGTAACAAGCCAAAACTTATACTGTATATTAACTTTTCACTGACCCCAGGATTTAGAATTCCCCTACTGAACCTGATACAGAATTCTCTACCATTTCAAGAAGATGAAAAAAATCTCTTTTTCTCTGACCCAAAATTCCAGAATTTGTACGAAAAAAGGAAAACAAAAGTTGGACATCAAGTAGTTTCTGTCAAATGTGACATCTGAGAACTTTCAAGAGAATAGCCTTTTAATTTACCTGGCAAGTTTTCAATTCCTAATTTTGCACCATGTTTGCCCCATCTCCCCAAAGTGGGATTTTTTTCCACTTTTAAAGAGGTTTACTTTGGGAACCCTGTTCAACATACCCCATCCAAAATTTGGCTGTTTATGTTGACATCGTTCCTCATAATAACTCAAATACCAACTACACAGGCTACTATTCAAAAATAAGTATCGCGGAGAAGGGAGGGGGGGTTTGGAGGACAGGTCTGGTGTGTACTCTTTAACTGGAGAATTGTGCGCTGTGGCAAGTCCCTGCCAACTGTGTGTTGATTTGTTCCATTAGGTTATTTATTTATTTTTTGGCTTAGGATCATTACTTGCATTGTAATTGTCTTGGTGTATCTTGTAAATAAATAAATAAATAAATAAATAAATAGACTTGATAAACACCTACATGTAAATAGCCAAGTGGTAAGCCTCCTACAGGGTCGAATATTTTTAAGAATGTCCATGGTCTTTTTGCAATAAACACTTTCCATCATTTATAATAAGCAGTACAGCTAGCATTTTTGTGCAAAACATTCCTACTAAAATTCCTACTAGTTTTGAAAGTGATTTATTTATTGTCATTTCATGTCATCAATATTTCAGGACTTATTGCATGAATTTCAATCATAAAAGAAAAAGTAAGTATGCAAAGAAAAGTGAAAACTTGAATGTGTATATAATTCATGTTAACGGCCTGGAGGTGTACAACAACCAAAGAAATCACTGTATTGTTAAAGGGGAAGACTTGTTAACACAACGTCTTTAAATTCTTCAAACTTATTCCCCTCGATGGACAATCGAACCTGGCAGAAAAATTGGCAGTATTCATGTAAATTGTGCCTGAAAATCAAAAGAGACAACACAGAGTTAGCATAAGTAGACCACACAATGGAAACAATCATTGAAATGCTGTTTACATGTACAAAAAAGGGGTGGATTTGTGGGGGGAGGGGGGATGGAGTGGGCCTACTTTTATTCTTGTATTTTTAAAAAGTTTTATTTGTAACCATCTTTTGTGTGGTATTATGCACTGGATCGTTTTAAAAAATCCTCTTAAATTAAGTTTGTCTTCCGAAGCCTTAACTTTTGGTCACAAATGCTTCCAGAATTGCTACAGTATCTCTACCAACATGAATTTTTCCATTGGAGTGGGAGAGTGGTGGGGGGAGCTTTCGCCACAGTTTCTTCGGGCCCCTCTTTCTGGATTTTCTGCAAAATTCAAAAATTAGGCTTCAGTAATTTAGTGGTAGTCAAATCACAGGTGGATTGCATGGTCAAATTCTAACCCAGTTGTGGCAAGAGAAAAAAAAGATGTGTTACTACATCACCAACTCAGTCAACTGCATCAAACGTTTAATGTGCCTGCCACTACATTACCATATGTCTGTTGCATAACAACAGCCCTAGATATCACAATGAAATCACTTACGTCATGAGTAAAACTGTGGCTAACATCTCCTTGGTAACAAGAAGATGATGCACATATGCCCGCGTATGGTTTTTACAGCAGTAACATGTACAGCCACTCACTACTGGAGTAAAATCAGAACTATACCTGAAAGATACAAAACCAACATCAGGCAAGGTATTTCACCTCTCGTGAATTATCTCTGTAAATTCAACTGTAAATGAGTAGAAATCAGTTAATGTTAATTGGGATATACAAAAATGAACAGTATTAGACGTATCAGTTGAAAATTAATTTGTTAACATAAATAATTATAGAATATATTTATGTTTCAGGAATATGCAATTTAGTTTATTTTCTAGACTCTTCAGGGAAAATGACCCCCCTCCCCCACCTCCACATCCCAGATTTATGACATCAACTTTTAGTAATAGACCACACCCCAATCTCACCCATTTTGATTCAGCAATTAGTGTTGGAAGGTCTGAACACTGTAACCTCATTCCTACTCTCTGAGAGGCTAATGTGGCCCAAAACTGGCTAGCCTAGTCGCATACTGTTAGAAAGGGATCAAAGAACCTGTCTAAGACAACCATCTATCTTATCGGCCAAAATTGTAGTTCCACCCCCCCCCCCCCCCCAAAAAAAAAAAAAAAAAACTTTGCCTCCTACACCAACTCCATTGTCTCTCTACAACTACATGCATGCCTGAGAATTCTGAACCAGAAATGTTCTCACCAGACGTCATCAGTCACCTTGGAACCCAAAATGGCCTTGACAAACTGTTGCCCAAATTCATTCATGACGGAGGCAAATTGAGTATCACAGAGTGTGCTCTCATTTTGCCAATACATGTACTACAAGGAATACAGTCTGGGTTTTCAACCACCAACAGTGGGGTCAAATTAAGTCTCATACCAGACCACTGTGCCTCAATCAAGTTAAGAATAACTAAGGCAAAGGGGGAAACCGAAAACCTACCTAGAATGATTCAGATTTATTTCATACAGTGTTCCTTTATCCTTATCTGTGGTATCTTCAGAGGATTCATTCAATCTATCGTGTGAACCTTTGTGTAATTGCTCCCCTGTTTTTTCAGCAGATGGAGGTGAATAGCTAAGGTCTGGTTTAAATCTCTTTCTCCTCGAGTTTATGTCCAATGCACAACCATGTTCAGCTACTTGACATGGATAAATGAAAACTATTAAGGAAGAACAACAAATTGTGGCTGAATGAAATTGGAACAATTATTTTGATTTACCGGTAGTAGATTTAGGTGTTGAAATTTCCTTATTTCATTCGTAATACTTGATATTAGTATTTCCTTTTAACTTTTATTTTCTTGCAGTGTGGTATTGCAGGATTACTGAGTATTGGTGGATTTGAAAGAAGTGTGTCAAAGGTGGCACACAAATTTCATCAAGGAAGCCTACATGTATGTTTCCATTACAAAGACCTTTGACAATTGAATACCTTTTGTGACCATACAGCTGTACTTACATACGTATCATTTGAAGCTGTTCTGCACTACACACCTAAAAATGCTACTCTACAAGCAACTTAAATTTAAAGTTCCTCATCGTTTCTCAAAATATTAATTTTACACTGTTAATTTATTGTTTATGTTCTGTATTAGAAGATGAAATATCTTGAGCCACTTTTCTTTAAAAAAGTTCAGTCGTCTAAAATCTCTGAAAATCAGAAGCCAATTTCTATTTTAACTGTCGAAATTCTTGCATGCTGATTGGCTCATAGCTATTGTCTATAAGAGTGCAGGCAATAAAAATGACATCAGATGTAACACGCAAGTTTTGTCAACATGAGTAACTAAAGCAAATTCCACTCATATTTTTGCCATGTTATTGTAAAACAAATTGATGGCATTCACAGTTTTCTATGGTCTATACACTCTTATAGACAAAATATTATAAAATAATTGAGATGACACCAGTGGCAGTGAAACCACTTGACACTTGATTTTTGAACATTTTATGATGCCATTTTATGGTCTATAAGAATATGGACCAAAGAAAACTGCCATTGATTTGTTAAGTATAAACTCTGCATTCATAATATTGTTTAAGGATATGAGGAGTCAAACAGGTCTATTCCACACTCTACACCCATTACTATATCCTCTGAAAAACAAAACAACAGAGAATATTGACATCAAGCCTCATGTGTTTCATTTACAAAAATAACTACTACTGTATGCTTGCAGCATAAATAACAATGACGAAAGGAAAATGGATCAGGGAAAAGTAGAGGAAAGGCACTGCTTTATGAAATTATTGGGTCCACTTGATATAACTGCAGATCAAGGATTGGCTGAAGAAAATCTCTTACTTGAACAGGCCTTAAGAAATACTGTCACTCACTGTCGGAAGATTATTTACTTTATTCAGTCAAATATGGCAATCATGCAACCAGTCATCAAAAGACCCTATGGTACTGCAACAAAATTACTTTAGCAATACAAACTTTTTAGGCATATTAATGAATCTGCTAATAGCATATGGCCTATGCGCCCTCCACTCCATTTTCCCGACATTCATACCCTTGTCTTCTTTGGTCCTTACTGATATATAGTATTTCCATAGGAATTGCAATTTAAAATTCACTGTAGAGCACACTCACAAAAGAAGAGGCATTATGAAAAGATAACATGTAGCTTTCAGGTGTATTTCCTCATTAGAATTGATGAGAGTTCACACTCGATGGTAAATCTCCCATGCCCTCTCATTGACTCTCATACATTTTATAAAAGTCTAAGACTGCCATCAACTCTTGTTGTTGTTAGGCTCACCTGGTGATCCTATGCCATGGATTAGGCGTGGTTTATCATCTGGTAGAGCCTCCTAGTAAAATGCAAAATTTAATATTTAATTTAATTCAACCTTTAATCTACTGCAAAATTATGAGATTACTGTTAAAGTAATTTACTGACTGAAGCAAGCTTTAAGAGTACTCTAAAGCAGTGGTCACATCTTTCCTGGGAACTGTGTTGGCCTTCATGTATGGCTCAAAGTGGTTGGATTCTGCATTGAAAAGGCCGAGACATAACAGGAGGGCCATTTCATAAGCATTGTCTTGACAAATCTTATCCTACAATCTGTGAATCCAGCCTCAGAATTGGAACTAAGATTTTTTCCTTGTATGTGTTACTTACTTCACCAAGAGTCTTTCATTTCATGGTACAGCTGTACCCAATTCAACTAAGGTGCAATCTCATACCAAGAGTCCTCAAGCTCTTTGGCCAGCAGCTGGTCGCCAGGAGAGACTCTGGGGAAATTGAAAACATTTAATTTTTTGCTTGGCTGCCCTGTAATGGTTGGCATTGTTTTAGGCAGAAATCCTGCGGTGAAAAACTTCCAGTACTCCGGAGTCTCTCCTGGAGGCCAACTGCTGGCCAAAGAGCATGAGGAATCTGGCTATGAGATTGGCTCAGATGTGACTACAAGTACCAAACATTGTAACAATTAATAAAGCTTAGGATAAGGCGAGGTGGGGTGGAAAATAGGCTAAGTATCAGTATGTATTTTCATTTCAAATATTACAGAATGTGAGTTGCTGTTTTTTAATTTTATGAAATTTCATACTTTTTAAATTAATGTACATGTACCAGTTGACAGTTTTGCTCACAGACTTACAAGTAGGCACCACCTTGGTTGACTTGAAGTTTAAGAGGATCTTCTGTATCTTAAAGTATTTCCTTTGAAATTAGTTCAAATCATGGATAGTTAATAATTACCATTATAAACTTTGAAAAAATAATTTACAGTAAGTTAGTAAATGAAAATGTGGCATTTTATAGAGCTCATACTGACCACTGTTTTCTGTAACAAGTCCTTCCAATTACATGCAGTTGAACTAAATCCCTCCAGAACAAATCCTACAGACACAAAATGTAACATATCAATAAAATAATATTTGGCTTTAGCAACTGATTTGATAACTAAGGAAATTCTGCCACCATAGAGACATTTGAGTGTTAGCCTTTTGTTAGAACTATGACAAAGGGCTACTGCTCCGAAACATCCGCAATCAAATCTCTTTATGGTGGCCAAATTACCTTATCAACTCTGTTGCTAAACCCAAATATTTGTTTCCACTTCTCACTGACGCTGCACCACAGTTTCTCTACAAACCACCCTACTTATATTAAGGACGGTGCCTACTAATACCGCAGTATTTTTGTGCGGTTTATGACTATTTGGCAAAAGCAGATCTTAGCAAGGCCTATTGGAATCCAAAAAGAAAATTGGGGGTAACCACGCATTTTTCAGAGATAATTAAGCAATAATATCTCCAAAAAACGCCAAAATATAAAGCAATGTATGGGATTTTTTCCTAAATTGAAACTTAATTATCTCTTAAAAATGCATGGTTACCCCCAATTTTCTTTTGAGATACCACAAGCATTTGGCAAGTTCTGCTTTCTCCGTATAGTTTTAAAACGCGCAAAAATATTCCTGTATTAGTAGGCACCACCCATAGGAAACACGAGTATCTCGAGATGCGCAGAACGTATGGGCAGTAACAATATAGTAGGCACCGTCCTTAAATGTATCAACAGCCTAGTTTTGTGATTGGTTTACCATACTTAAAGCACTGATCACATCAAGGTAAAATTTGACAGTAATGCTACAAAACAAGCAGCGAAGCCAAAATGGGACTGGGGAGGGAGTGAGTTGAAGTGCATTATTTTATTTTTTCCCTTGAAGCCTTAATCGCATGCTACTCACTTTCGTTACCCTT
>NW_028145434.1:562500-570000 GCF_977016875.1 Pavona decussata | reverse complement strand
AAAATCTTTCAGCGGTCAAATATACCGTTGAGTCTTGTCGTGTCCTTTTATACGTCATGTAGTGTGCACGAAAAGGGTTCTCAACCCATATGCCTCATTTAGTGTACATGAAATGTATCATGATCTATCGATGCTTGTCTTCTGCTTCCGCGGTCATATGTTCGTGGATAATTTTATATACGAACTAGAAAAGTCCACTACAATAGCGTTTTCAAGGAACTCACTCTACACTTTCTCCTCCAGAAATCCCACCTGTGTAATTCACCAGTGCCTTCGGATATCCAATCGTAAATATCCCCCCCATGCCCTCAGAATTCCATAATCGTGAACCCCCCCTCCCCTTCGGAAATCCTAAAAGCCGTCCGTGGTATGGTATGGATATTTTCTGGAATCCCCCAATTAGTTCGCTGTCCGTGGAAAAGCACACACCTACACATTCTATCCTTCCAATCAAACAGTTATAACTTTGAAACACTTCCTACTATTAACCCTCCAATAATTCACATGCTTGTCATTATAACTTACCCTTCTCTCTTTTTCTTCAATACATTTGTCAAGAAACTTTAACGTCCGATCAACAGATTTGTGAATTCTCTTTTCAGTCTGTTGCGAAGCTGGAATTGTATCACAGAGGCATTCAGCTACATTGGGCTTGAATGCTTCAAGCACTGTTATGAACTGATTCACATCTATCTGAAAATAAGGAAAAAGTGTTTTCTCTTAGTTACATGTACACACCAAATTTAAAAATTTTAGAATAACTCAACAACTTAACTTATAAACTTGAAAGTACATGGTGACAACACTGCATAAATAAATAAATAAATTTACAAGTAGAATAATTTATTATTGACATATCTGTATACATGCAAAACAGAACAAATCAAAAACTCATTTCCCATCAACCAATCAACAAAAAAAAAGGGTGTGATTCATAATTTGCATAAACCTGCAACCTATCACTGGGTGGTTCTAAGTTTTAATTCGCTTTGTTTGCATTAGAAAGTTCACACTGAACTCTGGCATCTAAGTCAACTTTGAGTTTGAAGATTTTATCTTTGCCTCATATGGTATCCCATTTCCTTACACCACCTCAATTTGATTTATTCTAAGTACCTTTCTCCGGCCACCTGGTGTCCACACAGACACAGATTTTTCCTCGTTGTACCCTTCGGGTATCTCTTCAATGGGATCTTGTATTGATAAATAGGAAATGAAATCCTAAGATTCAAATACAGAATATTGGTCTTTATAAGTCAAAGTGAAAGCAACCAAAGCAGTATTAATTGCACGCAGTCTTTGGTTTTATCAACAGAATTGATATTTTTTAATAGTAATTTGGCCACCAAAGAGACTTGAGTGCTGACCTTTCAAGCATTAGCACTGTTATCCCAAAATACTTTATAAATTCTGTTGATAAAATCAAACATTTGTTTTCCATTCCTAGCTACCACCGCAGCACTACAATGTTCTTTAGAAACTATTGCCCTTATCCAAAGCAGTATTGAAGAGACTCGTAAAGATGGTGGTGACTGCTTGCCTTTGTTATGGCACGTTTTTAGTGTCAAAATTCAAACTATCAATTCAAACATTCGATCCTTCAATTCAAACATTCAATCCTTCAATTCAAACATTCGATCCTTCAATTCGAATCTGCAATTGTTCGGTTCAAACTTTCGATCCTTCAATACAAACATTCAATCCTTCAGTGCAAATATGGAATGGGTCGATTCAAACATTCCATCATTCAATCCAAATATGGAATTGTTTGTTTCAAACATTCGATTCTTCAATCCAAACACCCTTTTCTTCAATCCAGAGATGCCATTCTTCAAGTTAAACATGCATTCATTGTATTGCCTGGCCTATCATTCAGTTCAAGCATGCATTTCGTCGATTCAAACATGCCATTTTTCAATTCAAATATTTGATCATTCAATCCAAACGTGCATTTCTTCAATCAAATCCTGAAACTCAAACACTACACCATAAATTCCGCGTTCAATTTCGATAGAAAAAGCTGAAATCCTGCTGTTGAAACATTCTGCACTTTAATTTTAAGATATGAAATCCAGATTATAAATTCAAACATAGTCTCACAATGTAGTTGTGCAGTGGCTTGATTCAAACATTCACTTCGGCGATTCAAACATTCAGCTCAGCAGTCCAAACTTTCAGTTCCTCTCCAGTAGTCTGGAACCGAGGGGACTCTGTAAAACAAGGATACGGACGGGCGGATGCGGACGGCGGACAGGGCTTTAAAAGAAAAAAAAAAAAATAAAAAAAAGAAGAAGAAGTGGAAGAAAATAGGATGTTGATACGGTTAAATTTATTGGTTAATTGCCACCTTCTAAGAAATGCTAGCTTTGGCTTTTTTTAAATTTTATTTTTATTTTTTTTTAATTTGAATTTATTTTATATCTTATTGTCAGTCAAACAGCGAAAACGCTGTGGAATGTTTCTTCTCGTTTTTCAACCAAATCAGCCTGAGTTTGCAGTGGAACTCCGTACATAAGTACGACACACCATCCGGCAAAACAACACGTTCACATTCATGAACATTTACAGGATAATCTGATTAACGGGTAAAGTACTGTACGAGCTCTTGTTAGGCATTATAGATTGGAAATCGTGGTTATTGTTCGAACAGACAGATCGATACAAGTTATTAAAAAATTATTTCAAGACGTCCAAAGATTTCCCTACGTCAGATTTGCGAACGTGTCAGAGCAATTGGATAAAACCTTATACGCCTGGCCTCAGTTGTTCAAAGAGCGGATAGTTTTATTCACTGGATAGGTTGCTATCCAGCAGATGAAATGCGTGCAAGATTTTCCCAATAGCCCTATAATTTATGGATAGAGTAGAAACATATGTCAAATTTAAGTATGGGATTGTGTGGAAAACTTGCCAAAAGGCGTTACCGGTAGTTGGAGTACATTTGCTCCGCTGGATAGCGACTTATCCGGTGGATAAAGTTATCCACTCTTTGAACAACTGGGGCCCGGTTTACTCAGCAGTGGAACACCAATTTTCAAGTCCGCTTCTTCAGGAGAAAAGCGAAACATTTCTCAGCGTAGTTGAACGCGGAGTCGACCGATCGCGAAAGCTTCAAAGCATCAACCAGTTTGTTTGACAAATTCTGCTTTCTTTAGTACATTTTTTTTACATTCCTGTCTCATTAATATTCATATTTTCGATTATCCGGACATTTTATTCAAGTTCCAACGAGTCCAGATAATCGAGGTTCGACTGTACCAAGTTCACGGAGAAGACGACCCCTGACCTGACTGGGGACTGAAGGCCGCCGCCGAGGCAACCGGAGGAAAACCAGAAACTGACCGAAAAAAACATGTTTTTCTGTCAGATAAAATGATCTGAATGTTCCAAGATGAGAAAAACCAAAATCCGCAATGAATATCAAAACCGAAAAGACGCAAAACCCGATCAAAAAAAGCCTCCATATTGCAAGGAAAATTTCGCTTGTGTACAAATTTAAAGGGAAGAAAATGACACGTTCAGAAATCCTACGCCGGGAAATCTTTGGACATCTTAAAATAATTTTTTAATAACTTGTATCGATCTGTCTATTCGAACAATAACCACGATTTCCAATCTTTAATGGCTAACAAAAGCTCGTACAGTACTTTACCTGTTAATCAGATTATCCTGTAAATGTTCATGAATGTGAACTTGTTGTTTTTCCGGATGGTGTGTCGTACTAATGTACCGAGTTCCACTGCAAACTCAGACTGATTTGGTTGAAAAACGAGAAGAAACATTCCATAGCGTTTTCGCTGTTTGACTGACAATAAAATATAAAATCAATTCAAATTAAAAAAATAAATAAATAAAAATAAAATTAAAAAAAAGCCAAAGCTAGCATTTCTTAGAAGGTGACAATTAACCAATAAATTTAATCCGCCGTCCAGATCCGCCCGTCCGTATCCTTGTTTTACAGAGTCCCCTCGGTTCCAGACTACTGGAGAGGAACTGAAAGTTTGGACTGCTGAGCCGAATGTTTGAATCGCCGAAGTGAATGTTTGAATCGAGCCACTGCACAACTACATTGTGAGACTATGTTTGAATTTATAATCTGGATTTTATATCTTAAAATTAAAGTGCAGAATGTTTCAACAGCAGGATTTCAGCATTTTCTATCGAAATTGAACGCGGAATTTATGGTGTAGTGTTTGAGTTTCAGGATTTGATTGAAGAAATACACGTTTGGATTGAATGATCAAATGTTTGAATTGAAAAATGGCATGTTTGAATCGACGAAATGCATGCTTGAACTGAATGATAGGCCAGGCAATACAATGAATGCATGTTTAACTTGAAGAATAGCATTTCTGGATTGAAGAAAAGGGTGTTTGGATTGAAGAATCGAATGTTTGAAACAAACAATTCCATATTTGGATTGAATGATGGAATGTTTGAATCGACCCATTCCATTTTTGCACTGAAGGATTGAATGTTTGTATTGAAGGATCGAAAGTTTGAACCGAACAATTGCAGATTTGAATTGAAGGATCAAATGTTTGAATTGAAGGATCGAATGTTTGAATTGATAGTTTGAATTTTGACACTAAAAACGCGCCATACTTTGTGGGTTTGCAAATAATAATTATATTAACTTTTGTGGCTACAGTACATGCATGTCACTCAAATATCACCTTTGACAAAAACTACCACCAATATTTACCCTTGAGCGACCAAAGGAATTGAAAACGGAGGTAAATTTCAAGTGAAGCCATGAAATAAGAAAGATGAAACAATAGCATTACAGTCATCTCTCATCTTGCGGACACCTCGCTATTACCGAGACCCTGATAATGCATGTACGGACAGCAACTAAATCCTGTGCATAAAAAAATTAGATGTTTAACTGAAATAAATTCCTGCTATAACAGAGTCTTGTTATTAAGGACATTTACTTGCGGTCCTGAGGGTGTCCACATTAAAGGGAGTTGACTGTAGTCACAACATCGTAGTCCTCAAGGGGAGTCACAATATCAACTGAGTTTCACTCATGTTTAGCTTTGGGTTTGACTGACATGTTTTGTAATTTTGACTTCTTAATGCTACATTTCTGTGCCAGGTGTCTTTCTTTACAATGCATAGTATAATAAGAGGACATAATAAGTGTCCTCACCCTCAAAAAGTCTTTCCTATAGACATGACGCAGTGGTTAGAACACCCGCTCAGTTATCAGAAGGTCATGGATTTGATTACTGTTGCAGTTCATTCTCATCATTTGATAATGCAATTATATCTTCCTTACACTTGAGTGACTTTAGAAGAACTGGAAATTACCTCTCAGAGCTACAAGAATATGCATACATGTTTGCTATGACTGATTTAAGTATAGCATCTTGTTGTAGATGCAATTTTAAGTACTGTGCCTTCTAATACAGATATATTTTTGCGTAGTTACAGGTTAATCCCTAATTTTTCATTCAGATTTCTACAACACTTAATGAGATCTTCTTTTCCTACATAGTCACAAACCACTCAAAAATATCTTTGCATTTGTAGGCACCATTCGGTTTCTAAGACCATCTTGAGATGCACAGAAGGAAAAGGAGGTGCCATCCTTAAAAACATCAAGTTGCTAAGACTAATAGACCCTTATATGAGGGCCTTGAGGTGGAGGGGATTTTGCTCAAATCTCAGTTCCAGCCCATTCCCAATGCCTAAATTTAATTATCAAACCTTCCCTGTGCACGAAATCCCTTTTTCCCGGTGACAAAAGGGCAAAACCCATGCCTAGTTTCCATTTTACTCGTTTATTCCCTCCTCATTTATTCTCATCTAGTTCTCATTAAGCATGATGATGGAGTTCGTCCTTCGGGGTAAAAGATGATCATTAAGCTAACAGTCGACAAGTCAACAAGCTTGATAAACAACTATAAAACTTTAAGGCTTAAACTTAAGTTTACCTCAAGACCTAAAAATTTCCTTATTCCACTGGAACTCGTCTTCTTAATTGTCTCAACTCCTGGTTGATCAATTCTGCAAGAAAAAGTGAATAAATCTGTTCGTACAGTGGATCAGCAATCTTCGCTTACAGGAAATATTTCCCCCCATGAAGACTCACGTGGTTTGAAGAGTCAAGTGAACCACTGATGGTAGATTTCCAATGGACTGCAGTGCATCTAAGATGAGGTGAGGAACTGCCCCGCCTCGAGTGTAAAGCGAGCAACCAGGAGTCTGGATTTCTTGACTCTCTATTTTGAGATCTGCTCTGCGGCATCTTCCAAACTTTTTTCGCACTGTAAAGTTCATATTTTCTGCATTTAGCTTCCTCATCAAAACTACACGTCATGTAGCCGTAACATTCTGCATCGTTTATTCCTTGGAAGCAAAATATATTGCTCCTTGGAAAGAAACAGTATACCGCTTACGATTTTAAAATATAAGCACAGCTACCGTATTTTTATCTTTTTTAGAAACCAAATTAAAGTGGTAAATGTTTATGGAAGACACTATAATCCTGCCATAATCCAAAAAATTGACTCTTACAACACTCCGCTGGCCAGTTATTTTATTATGTTTAAATACCGTTTATGTCACATTTCCCTCGTGGCTGGCCGCGTGGCCTAATGGATAAGGCGTTCGACTTCGGATCGAAAGATTGCGGGTTCGACTCCCGTCGTGGTCGTTTTTGTTTCTGTTTTTTTTTCTTCTTCCTGTTTTTATTTAATTTTTTTACCCCACTTCTTTTATTCTAAAATAGAAAGACACTTACAGAAATATTCAAGCGCACTTTGAGATCAGAAAAATTTTTAATCACGTTTACGCCAAACGTTAATTTTTTTCTTGAAAAAAAAAAAAAAAAATAAATAAAATAAATAATTACTACACAGATCAGAATGGTGCAAAATAAATCTGACCTTTTGACGTTAACGAAAAACTACTCAATTTTACTGAGAAACTAAAAACAGAGAACGGCAAAAAAAGGGTAAGTTTACATGGTTACGTGGTCGTTTCTGTTGATGTGGCCACCTACATTTGTCCCACAAGAGCATATAGGACATTTAACTCTCTTGGGCAAGTGGCACCGATTAATGTGTGCCCGTTAACCAACAAGTGTAGGAAAGCTTTTCCATCACCTATGAAAGGTAAAAATTGCAAAGAAGTTAATGATAATAATTGTTGTATTTTCAGGTGGTCATTGACTGGGAAGTGGTACTCTTTGGACAAGGTTATGTAAGTCTGTGTATGATTGTGTTGACATTTCTTGTTTTGCCTCTCGTTGGTTATGTAGTGTATGAAAATTATTAACAAAGCTCGATTTGCTTAGTTTTTCAAAAAGAAATCCAGCCTACATGCAGCACTTGAACTAAAGTCTCAATTCTGCAGCTTTCATTTTGGACAGCAAAAGAACAGGCAACCAGTATTTTAAATGCCAGCTACATGAGTTATTCAATTTAAAGGGTTGCTTAAAGACGGTAAAGCTCTCTTTGAAATTTCATTGTTTTGACAATTACCGGCATT
>NW_028145434.1:507500-557500 GCF_977016875.1 Pavona decussata | reverse complement strand
AGTGAAGAAACCGCCAAGGTCAAACAAGCTCCTGTTGAATCTCTGCAGAAAGCAAAGAAGCATCGTGAGATAGCATCAAACCTACCCTGCTCGTCACTTCTTACAGGATCTTCTAGCCTAGTGGTGAATGCCGTTATTGATTGATTACAAAAATACGAGTAAAGAGGGCTTTTATTTAATTCAAAATTCGAACTTCAAACGTATGTGAAGTCACAGCCATGCACGGCAAGATAAGAGCCTGATTGATTGCACCGCGAAGTCGAACTGCAAAGGAAAATACCTGTCACCCGCTACTTTCGCTTATCAGAAGGATTAACCAGACAACACTTCTATAAAAATGACTTTTTCCAGGATGATTCATCGTTTACGCTGCTTTTGTGCTGGACTATAATTATTTTTCCGCAGCCGCAACTGAATATTCTTGTCAGCCAACTTTGTGCCTCGCTTACAATTTTTCCGTGAATTTCCTTACCCTCTGAGAAATTCTTCATAGGAACACCCCCCAACCCCTCGGAAATTTCCGTCTATTAGCCTCCCTCCCCCTCGAAATTTCCATTCACCTTTCGTGGGAGGAGGGGGGGGGGGGGGTGGGTGTATATATTCTGGAACTGCACATCGTGCAGCAAAGAAGGAGAGAGGGAGACTTACAGGTTTAAGTGGTTCTGGTGGTAACGTTCGCCTCTCTTCGTGTTGTACTTCATTTTTTCGCCGGCAGAAGTTTCTTGTTGCCGTATCTCTGCTTTTGTTCACTTTCTTTTTATCCTGAGGGTTTTCTTCTATAAAATATCAAGATGTAGTTTTTTGTTCAGTCTTTTTTCAACATTCATTTACAGCGTGTAAGGCAAAGAGTATTTTTGCGAGTAAAATAACTTTATTATTGTAATTGACTAACAGTAATGTTACTCTTTTTATTTTTTCTTTAGATTCCTGGCACAAAAAAAAGCCTTACTTTTAGCTTTCTTCAGGGGTTCATAGCTGTCAAGGAACTCACTGTATTCTAACGGAAAGAATTGCCTGGCACCTGCTTCAGTTGTAACATTTTTTGCGGGAGGCTTTAGATGATAACTGTATGCCGATGGAATCCTCCTCAAACGTTCTTCCCTATCGGTATGATCACGCAGTCCTATCCAGAAAAAACAGAATTTCATAAGTATGTTAATATCAGAGAGCGAAACTTATTTATTGGATGACCATGAACATGGGATCTTTTCCCTTTAAAAGAGTTTGCGAAAATCATGTTGATGAAGGTCAGTCAAAGAAAAGCTGTTAAAATTAATGTGAATTCTGACAAGATTTCAAAGCAAGCCAGCAAGAAACTGAGATTTTTATCCATCTAGAAGATGAAGCTTTAACAACAACAACAACAACAATAATTTATTTACAGATTTAGATTTTATAAAGGGCTTGTCCCACCAATAGCCAGAAAGCTAGTCGAGGCGGGACAAGACAAAAAAAAAAAAAAGAGATGAAAAGGGAAAAAGGAGAATCAGATTATACTGGCAAAGAGAAGGACATGGTTGATCAGTTTTTCATTTGGTTAATTATCGTTTCCACTTCAATATAGGAGTCTACAGTTTCAAGTGTATCAAATAACTTTCCTTTTAGGGATTCTTTAATAGATTTTTTTGTACTTTTTTTTAGGGTTGCAGGTATCCCATTCGAAATCTTGACCCCAACACGCGAGGATGCATTTCGTGTGGCATTAATGCGAGATTCCTTTGTATAAAAATGATCAGAGGTAGAGGAACGCGTTTTATAGGAATGGACACTAGAAATTCGAGAAAACAGATTCAAACATTTCTTGGGGCAGTGTTTTCGTTTATATCAAACATGAGGTTGCAAACGGATTCATAATACAAGAATTGTACTGATAATATTTTTGCTTTAACAAAAAAAGGTATGGCATGGTCGTTTGTTTCAGCAAAATATATTAGCCGCAATGCGCGCTTTTGAAGAACAAGAATTTGATCAAGGAAGGTTTTACATGCATTGCCCCAAGAAATGAGACCATAAGTTATGTAAGGTACGATTAGAGACTGCCGTAACCTTGCGATTAGCCCAATTGTCTTACTTATTTTTGTTGCAACAGAACTTAGAACTTAGAGATGAAGTAGCGGAACTAAAAGCGAAACTAGAGAAGGTTTCACAAGAGTTAACCGACAAAATAGAAGAATACAAACCTGATGTGAGTTTGTCAAGTAATGGCGGCGAAACACTATCGTCGGACAAAGCCGATTCTGTGGAATTTGCTTCTGCCAAGTACGATGTTCTCATGGCTTTTAAAGTTAGTGCCACTAATGAGCTCAAAGAAATTAGGTCAAGGCTCGAAAAGATATCCGAGGCCTCCGCTCGCATCCAGAAATCGATAGATGCATTTGAATCGTACAGCTCCAGTTTAACATCAAGATAGTTGGAATGCCGATTGCTGCTGAGCGGGAGCGCTCTAAACAAACTGCAAATTTATGTTTACAGTTATTCTCAGCTTTAGGAGTAAAGGGAGTGTCGATTAATGATATTGATATAGCTCACCGAGTTCCGTCTATGAAGCTCTCAAATCGACTAGATGCAATCATTTGCAAGTTTGTGCGAAGGTTAGCCAAAGATCAAGTGATGGCATACAGGAAGAAAGTTGGCGATATCAAGGCCGAAGACCTGGGCTTTGCAGCTGGTATCGACGTCAAACATCTTAATATCTACGATCATTTAACGCCACCAACAAAAACTTACAAAATTTTTACTAAAGGAACAACCGTACTTTAATTTTAAAGGCAAATTAGTCCTTGCCCATGGCCAATTTAATAATTCACCACATAGTAAGCTAACGACTAAACGAGACCTGGACAAATTCCATAGCTTATACGATTTGGATTTATTTAATGTCAATATAGCCTTTGACACGAACGAAATTGATAATGATGCTTTAATGAGCCAATGTATTAGAAGCCGTTATTTTTCTCCACACAGTCTCAAGCAGTTCAGTTATTTGTAATCTTTCCAAAGATCAAATTGAATCCAGCCTATCAATATTTCATAATAACATTAGAAGCCTAAATCGTAATCTCGATGATCTAGTGACTCATTATTTACACGAATTGGGTTTTCACTTCAATATAATAGGAGTCACAGAAACAAAAATCAACAACTCTAATCAGAATACAGGCCTTCCAAACATCCCTGGTTACGCTTTTGAACACGTTCCAACGCCCTTAGCCTGTGGAGGTGTTGGGCTCTTTGTTGACGAAACTCTTAATTACTCAGTGCTAGAAAAGGTTTCAACCGAATCATTCCAAGCATTGAGGATTGAAATTTCCTTTGCTAATCAGAAAAATGTTATTTGTGGAATCATGTACCGTCAACATAATTCCCCCGAGAGTTTTCTAAAATATATGGAAGAAGCAACTGTAAAATTTTCTTCGACAGGAAAGAGTTTATGTCTGCAAAAATTTGAAACTTGTAATTATAGTCGCGATTTTTTATTGACTCTTCAAAGTTGTTATCTCCTTCCAACTATTGACAAACCAACACGCGTTCATGCAAATTCAGCAAGTTTAATTGATAACATTCCTGAAAAGGTACTCATCAGCGGTAACCTCATTACTGACGTCAGCGATCATTTTTCACAGATTTCCGTTTTGACTTCAGCAAGAGATAAACTTAAACATAAACAAATAAAAAAACGTGACCTTTCACACTTCAATCCTGATAGCTTCAATTCAGACCTCGCTCAGATCGACTGGAATTATATCCTCGAAACACGCGCAAATAATATAGACGAGTTATTTTCTACATTCTATAAAACCTTTAATAAAATTGTAAATAAGCATGCACCGATTAAAACCCTTTCTCAACGTAAGATGAAACAGTTTTCAAAGCCATGGATTAAATTTATTTCCGAGCCACACCAAGTGAAAAGAAAAGGAATTTTACTATGAGGGTTACAGTTGAATGCACACACCCTAGTGATTTTGATTTTTACATGTAAGAAACTTAACTTGTTTCAACACTAAGTTGCTCTAATAATACCCAGTTATTTACTTGAACTCCCTTAAAATTAAGTCTGAAATTTAAATTATTTTGACTTTTATTCATTAAAAAATTATTGATGTCCACCGAATTGGAATGTTCATACTCTCTTTTTAAGGCAAACAATCGCATGTTATTGGTAATTGCTGAAATACAATAATAACAACAATAATAATAATAATAATAATAATAATAATAATAATAATAATAATAATAATAATAATAATAATAATAATAATAATAATATTATTATTATTATTATTATTATTGTTACTACTATTTGTGTTATGTTGATGATGACTGTGATGCATCAGTCAATGCATATAAAGCTGTAGTGTACTTGAAAATGGAAACGGCAGATGAAACCTACCTCAAGTTTGTGAGTTGCACCGCTTGTTGACCAAACAATCCCACGCCTTGAACTGTTCTCAGCACTGATTTTGAACCGACTTATTTCACATATCCGATCTGTCTTGGAAGAGTTTATTCCAATTTCCCGAGCAAGATGCTGGTCTGACTCAGAAGTAGCACTGTATTGGATTCGTGGAGAAGACCGTGAGTGGAAACAGTTTGTTCAGAACAGGGTAAGTGAAATCAGAAGTCTTGTGCCACCAAATGCCTGGAGTCACTGCTCAAGTAAGGACAACCCAGCCGACATAGCATCGCGCGGAACATCACCAGCAATCTTGGCTGAAAGCACATGGGTTTCAGGTCCATACTGGTCGTACGAAGGAACAATGCAGATCAGTGAAAAAAACGCCGAGGTCAAACAAGCTCCTGTTGAATCTCTGCAGGAAGCAAAGAAGGAGCATCGTGAGCTAGCATCAAACCTACCCTGCTCGTCACTTCTTACAGGATCTTCTAGCCTGATGGTGAGTTCCGTTATTGATTGCAAGAAATCCAGTCGCCTACACAGATTGCTAACAATTACAGCTCTTGTTCTGAGATTTACACGAAAACTGAAGCTTAATGGGCGGGAGCCCGGACTTGTCCCAGTAGACATTACAGCAGATGATATCCTAGAAGCGGAAGAACTTTGGATTAGAGATATTCAAATCAAGTTAACGTCAAATGCGAAGTTCAAGAACTGGGAAAGAGAATTTGGAGTGTTCTCCGACCCAAGGGGAATCCTGAGATGTAGGGGAAGGCTTGGAAATGCAGATTTATCAGAGTCACAGAAACACCCTGCCTTGTTGGACGCAAACCATCATGTCACTTCACTCATCGTAAGAGCTTGTCATGAAAGAGTCCACAATAATGGTGTTAAAGAGACACTGACTGAATTGCGTTCAAGATTCTTGATTGTTAGGGGAAGGTAAGTTGTAAAGAAGCTTTTGCATGAATGCACAATAGACCGATTCGGTTAACGCAATGTTGTACCCAATTCAGATCCCCCGGGGTTAAGATTCTTTGTTTATTGCATTTGCATTATAATGTAGCATTCACATTTAAATGACGTGGAAATACTTAGAAGAAAACATTTTATCCCCAAAGGATTTGAATTGGGTACAACATTGCGTTAGCCGAATGGGTCTATTTGTCGCCGTCTACAAGGGAAGCCCTACATTCCACCTACAGCGCCACAACCCCACACTACCGCAAGCGCTTCGAGTTCGGTCTGTGAGTACCGTTGTTCTACCGGGGTCAGTGAACGGCTAGCAAAGGCAACATTGCGCGTGTGACCATTGTTATCTACGTTGGACAAAATCGCACCAAGTCCTACCGGACTGGCGTCGGCAGTCAGCGCAGTCGTTTGCTGCCATGCCATGATGCAGTCCTTGGCGATCTCGGCTTTGATCTTGTCGAACGCAGTTTGATGAATTTCTTGCCACTCGTATAGTACCGAGTAAACAGTTAGTGCACGTAGCGGAGCGGTAATGGTGGAAAAATTATTTACAAACCTAGCGCAATAATTTGCTAGGCCTAAGAGATGTACTTCTTAATGACCAGGAAGGTTTTTGGTAATTATGGTAATGCTAACCTCGCACAGCCAAAAGTTACAGATGTAAAATTGACCGTAAATATGTTATCTCTACAATCGTCAATTGGCTATTGTTTCAATTCGTTTCAACCAATACAAAGTACAGTGTAAGATTGTTCACCTGCATAATTTGCCTTTGTATTGAATGGGCGTATTTTTTCCTTCCTTTCTCCTGGCATGACAATCCATTCCATAATCCATGAACCATTAACCATAATCCATAGCGTGGATGCTATACCAGATTTGGAATACACTCCATGAGAAGAATCGTCAACACAAGAGCAGTGGAATAACTCAGTGCAATCCGGCAATTAATTTGCATGCAATCTCTTTTATTTCCATTTCCATAGCAAATGTCAAACATTCACAAAAGTCCAAGACAGGAATTTCCAGAGCTTGGGGCAACTACAATAAAATTCTTGAGGAAAGAAATAGGACAGAGAGACATTCTTCCAAAATAGCCAATGTTCCAACAAGACATGGAACACATCCTTGACATAATTGGCATGGAAACGGAAACGGCATTCCAACGTAAGTTGGAAAACATAATCCATTATTTTGTGGTTTCAAATACTTTAAAGTATACGAAGACTTCCTTGTGAAGTTTATAATCATTTCCAGTCTCTGATGCTTGACTTTCCCCACTGCCAATCTGTTGAAAAAAAAAAAAAAAAAAAAAAAGAAAAGAAAAGAAAACAACCATGACAATAAAAAATGTATTCTTCCATTTTTATAGCAAAATATGAAAAAACAAATTATTAAAACGATATCACATTATTCTGGTTTGCATTCAGTATATCATTGGTATTGCAGGAGAAATTGACATGAGATTTCTTCCTTAAAAAAAAAAGCAGATAAAAAGTTGTGCACGTTAAAACAGGTTATCTTTATTACCGATAACACTCATGTTTTGCCAAACAATGCATGCGATACCATGTAACAGAGGCACTTACGTGAAGTAAAGAACAAGAAGAGAAAGGCGAAAACACAGAAATTATTTTCCCATGGCTCATATATATATATATATTACTTCATGGAAAGTGCGCGCGTACGGTGTTTACGCACGAGTTGTTGACGTATCAGAAATCGAACGAGTGAGCGCAGCGAGCGAGTGACATTTCTGATACAAAACAACGAGTGGGTAAACACGGTACAAAGCACTTTCCATGCTGTAATTTGTTTATTTTATACATACTGAGATTTTTCCGCGCTGAACAAGTTTGGTAAACATGTACACATAGCTCTCAAGTGTTTTATTGTTGTAATGAAAGTACACAAAATGGAAGTACACGAAAATATCACGTTATTTCAAAAATGAAAACAACAACAGCAAAATGGTTGGAGAAAGACAATTCATACGGTAATTTTACTGTCTTAAAGTGATTTTAATCAGTTAAGAAATCAAATATCAATAATTTTCACAAAAAAGTACAAAAATAAAGTATACGAATAAGAACTGAGGATATGTAACCACGCTAAAATCACGTCTATTGCAAGGGAGGGCTATCTTCATCCAAAGAATCTAAAATACGTTTCACACGCTTGAAGGTCTGCTTTCTTGTTGCTGAGTTTGCATTAGGTGATTGATTTACTGTGTTTATGGAAATGTTAAAGTGTCCTCCATGAAAGACTGCTCCGCTAAATACACTTGCTCCATGCATTGTAGGACTGCTTGATGACTGAAAACTACAAGACAGAGTTTCAGCTTCACTCTCTGTAGCCAATGCTCGATGAAGTTTTGTAGCACGTTTAGTTGAGGTCGCACTCAGTATTCTTGACATTTTTTTTCTGCTGTTGCTGAGATATCTGGCTATAATTGTTAATACTTTGGACATTTCTGTGGCCTGAGAGCTGCATTATGTGACAAGGAGGTATGTCGCTGTCGTTTTGTTTTTGTATCATGCGTTTACGAGCGCTGTGATTTGTCAGTCGTTTACTTTGTAGAATGTGTGGAATGCGAAATGCACCAGCAAATTTGATTGCCTCATTCATGATGCTATTCCTACGCAAACTGAAACCAGAACTGAAGGTGCAAACTGATTCAATTCGCGCTAAAGTATTTGTTTAACCATGTATTAATATGTTAATTTTCAGCTCTAGCCTATTTAAATATCCGAGTTCACAAACTGATTTTTTCTCTTGATAATTAGTCAAGATGACTCCGAAACGTCGAGCCTTAAATCTCTCTGAAATTTTTGCATGCCTTTGCTTCAGCAAATCCCTTTTAATTAAAAGCTTAAAAGGAGATAATCAGCTACACTTGTTCCGAAGACTCGAGCGATGTAGCAAGAAACAAATTAACTGTGATGGATCCATCGAATTCCTGCGATTGTGTCAGAGTTTTGATCTCACGCCAACAACGTTCGCAAAGATCAACAAAGAGAGGCGCTCCAAATGAAAAAAGTCATCTGCTGCTTTCACGAGGAACGTTGTCGCCGAGGAACTCAAGTCAAGAACGAAAGAGAGTGCGGCTCTTCGAGCTGAAATCAACAACATCTATGCTGAAATTCGTCAGAATTGCTCTTTCTTCCATTATATGTGCATCCTACGAACAATGACCAACCTTCACAGGAAGTACAAGAATGAAGTCAAGAACACGCACACCCGCAAGATCACGAGGTTGCTTTATAGAGAAACGGACGTTGATGAGCATCTTCTGAACATTTCATCTTATGAGCTCTCTTTCTTTCAGCTGTCGTGGTTTGAAGTTTGCGACCCCTCAGCGGATTTCTCCCATTGAGGTTAAGGCGGGTTTTGAAAAGGCTTGCTGGAATCTTGAACCTTCTCTAACGAATGACGATTTGAAAGAACTGGCCACTGCGACTTTACGATCTGTCGCTCTAGAGTACACCAGCAGACGTGGTCCAAAACCTCCTGAAGCACTCGTTAAGGCCATTGAAGAGCTAAAGAGGCGCGACGACATCGTAATTACAAAACCCAACAAAGGATCTGGAGTCGTCGTTATGGACAAATCTCAATACCTTTGCTTGCTATCCGAAGCCTCCATAAACGATACCAGCAAGTTCAGACCCGTTAGTCTAGAGAGGCCCAAAACTAAGGGTAGACCGCCAACCTACCACCACCCCCTCTTAGAGATGGAAAAAGAGTTTGACAGCCTCTTACGTAGGATACTACCTAAGCCGATCGCCGACTCTCTTTGTCCTAAAGGTTCTAGACTAGCCCACCTATACGGACTGCCAAAGACTCACAAAGAACGTCTAGCCATGTGCCCAATACTATCGGCTACACAGACATATAATTATGCACTGGCCAAGTGGCTTGAGGATAAACTGAAGCCCTTATCGTATAATCAATATACGGTATCTGATACCTTTCAGTTTGTTGACGAAATACAAGGCTTGAAGATCAACAATAATGAGCTTTTGGTGTCTTATGACGTAACCTCGCTGTTTACAAATGTGCCTCTTGACGAGACGATTCAGATACTGGCTGACAAAGCCTTTTCCGATGACTGGTTTAATAAAACCACCAAACTAAACCTCACTAAAGCAGATTTGGTCGACCTCCTTAAAGCAGCTACTAAGAACCAGCTCTTTCAGTTTGATGGGTCGTTGTATGAATAGATTGACGGAGTAGCAATGGGTTCGCCTCTTGGCCCATTGCTTGCAAATGTTTTCATGTGCTCCATCGAGGAAACTCTGCAACAGGATGGCTTGCTCCCCCGTTTTACCGGAGGTATGTGGATGACACTCTTACTATAATGGCCGATAGAGTAACCGCTGACCACTTCTTACGCACGCTCAACCATTGCCATTCTTCCGTGAAATTCACTATGGAGACCGAACATGATGGGTCGCTTCCCTTTCTTGGCGTGGAATTACTTAATCGAGCTCCCAAGATCGAAAACAAGGCTTACATCAAGCCCACCAATACAGGCCTCCTACTTCACTACCAGAGCCACGTAGATGATCGTTACAAACGGAGCCTAATTAACACCATGCTAGACCGGGCCTACCGATTATCTTCTGATTGGTCACATTTCCACGAAGAATGCGACCGGCTGAGAGAAGTGTTCAGTAAGCTTAAATACCCACAACACTTAACTGACACGGCCATCAAAAAGGGTATCGGCACTAAGGTATCTGATCCACAGCCCTATCCATCATCACAAGAGAAAGCGAACACCATTAGAGTCATCCTACCGTTTAAAGATCAGAGTGAACATTGTGAAACAGCAACTAAGTAAACTAAGTTTAAAAGTAGGAACTGCCATCCAACCTGTGTTTGTGAGTCGAAAACTCAATGAAGATCTTAAGGTGCAAGAAGCCAAGCCCTCCATTGTCAATCAACAATGTGTAGTATACAAATTTAAATGTAACCTGTGCGATGCAGGATATGTGGGGTATACGCGTGGGCACCTGCATGAGCGCGTAGACGGACACAAAAGAAAGTCGTCTTCCATTTACAAACACTACCATCTTCAACATAATGACCAGTACCACACCGTTTTTTAGAACGGTTTCACGTACTTGCGTTATGCACCAGCAAATTTGATTGCCTCATTCATGAGATGCTATTCTATGCTATGAAACCAGAACTGAACGTGCAAACTGATTCAATTCGCGCTAAAGTATTTGTTTAACCATATATTACTATGTTAATTTTCAGCTCTAGCCTATTTAAATATCTGCGTTCACAAACTGATTTTTTTCTCTTGATAATGGAGTCAAGATGACTCCGAAACGTCGAGCCTTAAATCTCTCTGTAATTTTTGCTTGAGTGTGGAATGTCACCAGGGAATTCCATGTGCCCAACAACTAAGAGTTCATATAACCACTGAATATGTAAAATACTTCACTTGTGGATTACACGTTTTACATGCATGGTCTCATCATGTCTCTTCGATTCGATATGGTGTCAGGAGTGAGAGAAGCCCGACATTCAAAATTGCAAGAATTGTGGAGGTGACCATGCACCCAGACAGAAATCCTGCCCAGCTTACGGTAGAGATTGCCTTCACTGTGGAAAGCCCAATCATTTCGAGAAAGTCTGTCACTCCAAGCGTTTCGCAAGACATTCAAGCACTCGAAGAAGCTTCACCGCTCAACGACCAAATCGCAGGCATCACATCAATGAAGTCTATCCTGAATCCTCAGCCGAGTATCTTAACGAACAAGACGAAGATGATTTATTTGTTATCGATGCTGTTACTTACTCCAAGGTCGAAACCCAAGCGCGAAATTTACTGCACAATGGAAATCAATGCCAAACAAGTTGAGCTGAAAATTGACACTGGCGCCAAATGTAATGTCATCACACTGGATCTATTCAAAAGGATTCGTCGTGGTGAAGAAATCATTAAGTCAGGATCAGTGCAGCTAGTTGCGTATGGTGGAGACACATTCACTACAATGGGTACAGCAAATTTCGATTGCCATTTGGGGTCCACAGATTGCATCCTAGAATTTCATGTCGTGGACAAACCAGTATCACTGCTGCTTGGTCTCGTAGATTCTTTAAGCTTGAATCTCATACATTTACACCGTGAAGTCCATGAAGTTGACACTGCTGATGCATTTCGCACAACAATGCTTGACCAATACAAGGATTTATTTCAAGGCTAACTTTGGCAATCTACCTGTCGTTTACAAGATGAGACTCGATCCCAATGCAATTCCTGTCATCAGACCAGCACGTAAATTACCTCTTGCAATGGAAGAAAGTGTCAAAGAGAACTCGAGAGGATGGTTAAGATTGGAGCAATTACTCCCGCATCCGAGCCTACCGAATGGGTTTCACAAATGGTGGCCGGGAAAAAGAAAGACGGCAGCATTCGTATTTGCATCGATCCGAGAGATCTCAACAGAGCCCCGAAGAGACCTCATCATCCCATGAGGACGGTTTAAGATGTTGCTTCGCGCATGCTCAATGCCACGGTATTCTCTACGCTTGACGCAAGGAGTGGTTTCTGGCAGATAAAGTTGGATCATAAATCATCGCTGCCCACCACTTTCAGTACTCCATTTGGGAGATACAGATTCCTCCACATGCTGTTTGGCATTATTTCAGCATCAGAAGTCTTTCAGCGCGCGATGGAAGAACTGTTTGCTGGTTACCTATGTGCTATCACTGTGGATGACTTGCTAGCATGGGGCGAAGGAACTGTCGAACATGATGCCAATCTAAAGAGAGTACTGGAGAGAGCACGAGAAGTTGATTTAAAGCTACAGTCGAACCTGTATATAACGGCCCTGTATTAAGCGGCCACCCTCTATTAAGCGGTCAGTTTTCAAAGTCCCGATTGTTTGCTCATACAAACGCTCTATTTGTTACCTGTATTAGGCGGCCACCCTGTAGCAGTCCTATGTTTGTCTTTCTTTGTTATTTTTACCTGTATTAAGCGGCCACCCTTGAATGGAAACTAAGCCATATGTTATTTTATGTGGTATTTTAGTGTGTTTAAAATGCGATCCAGCATCACTATAAAGAAATAACATGTACAAAGCTACTGTAAGCTGTACTCGGCCGTTTAATATAGTTAACGCTTTTCAGATGTCCGCAATGTGCTGAAGTACAGTACCATATTACGCTAAAAAAAAGTTTGTTTTGAATATGCTTCACTCTTTAGCAAGAAATTCCTCTTTAATTAACTTGTTCCTCAGCCATGTGACATTGAACATTGGGCGTATAAACAACTGTGAAATGACGGAATGAAATATTTTGTTGTGAACTGTAAGTCATAGAAATAGAGCACTGTATACCGTAGGAGAGTAGAGGATAATTTATTGTATAGTACTTTTACACAATGTTACGTATGTTATACCGTTAAGTCACAAGTTGGCACTGAACGTTGTTTAAAGTACAGTATGTCACTTGAAAGAGTGTTGATTGTCCTAGTGTTTCCTTGCATGAAGTGTTTTTGTATGATACGCCATTAAAATTGACATTAGACCACGCCCAGTGAGTATTTTTAGTGATCCTGTATTAAGCGGCCAGTTACTCAAGTCCCAAGGGTGGCCGTTATATACAGGTTCGACTGTAACTCCAAAGAAATGCAAGTTTTGCCTTGATCGAGTTTCCTACGTTGGCCATCAATTTACAAAGGGTGGTCTCAAGCCTGATGAAGCTAAAGTTACTGCAATTAAAGATATGCCATCCCATGACAGCCCAAACGCATTGTGCCGATTTCCTGGCATGATTAATTACCTGCACAAGTTCATCAGCAATTTCAGTGAGAAGACGGCACCACTACGCAAATTGTTACAAAACGACACACTCTGGAGTTGGCAGACACCGCAGCAATAAGCGTTTGAAGTTCTGAAGGAAGACATCTCTCAAGCACTGGTCCTGAAGTTCTTCGACCCCTCAAAGCCAGTCACACTGTCTGTTGATGCCTCAAAGAGTGGTCTTGGTGCTGCCTGCCTGCAAGATGGGTTCCCTGTGGCGTACGCTTCACGTGTATTAACAGAAGCCAAAACTCGGTATGCACAGATCGAAAAGGAACTGCTTGCTGCGTCATTTGCATGCAGAAAGTTTCATGATTTCATCTATGGTCGGGAGGCCATCATCGAAACCGATCACAAGCCTATTACTGCAATCATAAACAAGCCTCTTCACACAGCCCCTGCCCATCTTCAACGTATGCTCCTACAACTTCAGAGATACAATTTGAAGTTCATTTACAAGAAAGGAACAGAACTTTACGTGGCAGACACGCTGTCACGCGCCTACATTACTGAAGACCCTGGCGCTGAAAGTCACGATCAACTTGACGTCATGTGTTTCACTGCAATCTCTCCTGCACGCATGGAACAACTACAGAAACACACCATTGCAGATCCCGTCATGCAGAAGGTAGCCCACTTCATCACAGAGGGCTGGCTATCAAAATTCAAGAGCGTACCTCCGGAAATTAGACCCCATTTCCCGATGAAAGATGAGTTAATTGTTGACAACAGAATCATCATGAAAGGTCTCCGAGTTGTGGTTCCACACACGCTGCATAAAGAATATGTCAAACAGCTCCACAAGGGACACCCTGGCGCAGATGCTACAAAAAGAAAAGAGCATGAAACATCGTCTAGTGGCCCTCCATGACGCTCGACATCGACTCTGCAATAGCCATATGCCAGTCCTGTAATAGTACCAAAGCCCACCAACAGAAAGAACCGCTTCTAATTCACCCGGTCCCAGACCTCCCTTGGTCCTTTGTGAGAGCAGACATATTTGACTGGAATGGAATGCAGTACTTAATTCTTGTCGACTCCTATTCCCGTTGGTTTGAGATGAACACCCTCTGTGATTTGTGCTCCAAAACTGTGATTAAGAAGATGAAGAGTCACTTTGCTGTCCACAGGATTCAATGCAAGCTGCTCACCGACAATGGCCCTCAATTTCAAGTAGGGAATTTGAAAGCTTCACCAACAAATGGGATTTCAAGCACATTACCAGCAGTCCGTACTTCCCTCAATCCAATGGCCTCGTGAAGAATTCAGTAAAACAAACCAAGAAGCTGCTGGAGAAATGCAAGAAAGATGGATCTGACCCCCTGCTTGGTCTACTCAACCTCAGGAATGTCCCTAGAGACCAAACCCTAGGATCTCCAGCTCAGTGACTGATGTCTAGACGAACCAGAGGTGTTCTTCCTGTTGGGAAGAAACTTCTTGCCCCCACAACACTCGACACCAAACATGTATCTTCCATCTAGAGTTGAAACGCCAACAGCAGAAAACCTACTATGACCAGCGTGCTCGACCTCTACCACCTCTGAAAGCACAGCAGGTCGTGAGACTTCAGAATAACAAGGGTCATGAGAAACCCGGCGTTATAAACCAACCCGCTGCACAGCCGCGATCTTACATCGTACAGGTCGAAGGAAAAGAGTACTGCAGCAACTGCAGGCATCTCCTGGCTGTTCCAGAACCACTTCCTGCTCAGCGTTCTGTTCCTGAGTTTCCTGCCCCTGAATTTTCTTCTTCTCCACCTGTCACCCCCCAAGATCGCCACCAGACACCTAAGAAGTCACCAATCGCTAATGCCCAGCAGTTCCCCACAGGGACGCCTGTCAGATCCCAACTTAGGACGACCACGTCAGATGTTCCTGAGTCCGGAAATCACGATGCTAAAAGGCCACGAGTCGTCGTCACCAGGTCTGGAAGAGTTTTGAAGAACGAACCCAAAGTTCAAAGACTTTGTCACTTGACAATTTAAGGACTGAACTGTATTTGGCTATTCAAGGACCAAATTTATTGACTATTGAGATAGCACTTTAAGAATTTTTATTTTCTTTCCTTGTCATTAGTTTTCTATAGACTAGATTCGGTTTGTTTGTGTTGTTATTCATTTTGCAAAGTGGGATGTAGAATGTGTGGAATGTCACCAGGGAATTCCATGTGCCCAACAACTAAGAGTTCATATAACTACTGAATATGTAAAATACTTCACTTGTGGATTACACGTTTTACATGCATGGTCTCATCATGTCTCTTCGATTAGATATACTTGAAAGGCCTCCTTTTTCCGCCATGGTTTTCATCAAACAGTTCAATTTGTTCTGACCCATTGCATTTGATTTAAACCACAGTTCATTTGACGAAGGTCTTTTTGTGTAATTTAATTATTTCGAGATAGTATGGTGCATCAGGTTTATTCATCGCGTCAGGTCGCTTTTCGGAATAAATCTTGTAAACGGCAACTGGATCTCTTTCAGGCGGACCGTTTGCTGCTGCAAAAACATTCGGTTTAACAGCTCTGACATTACGAGGTTCCGTTCCCGTTCTAGTTTTTTGTTAGCTGTTCAGAATACTCTAAGTATTCAGTTGTGTCAGCTTTCATGTGAAGTTGCACGTTGCCCCAAGTCATCTGCCGATGTTCTTCACAGCCTCTCAAGCCAAAATGCACCGAATTGAAAAGCCACACTGTGTTTAGCAAAGCTTCGGCATTTGAGATTCCGAGTAAATTCTTTTCGTAAAGAATGTTTTCCTCCACATCAGTTAAAGCTTCAGCTGCGTTGGGTTTGTTCCCTTTTCCTTATTTTTTCAGTTGTTTACTGCGAGCTTCCAGGCATTTTCTCGCCTGATCAAATACAATGTCTTCGATAATACTTGCCGAGTACTTGCGTTCTTTTAAATACCGGTCGAAACTTGAAAACAACCAACGAAGGCTTGATGGTTCATAGTCTTGGCCATCTTTTCTTTTCACACTAACAATGAATTCACTAACACAGCGGTTGAGCTCTTCTGGTTGAATTTCTTCAATTTTTCTTTGTTCGTTTTTCTCCAGCAGAAATGCTGTAAGTAGCTTCACATCCAGCTGCCGTTTTGCTTGAGTGTTTTTGTTTTCTTGGTCGGTAATATATTCTTCAATAGGTTTATCCAAAGGTTTGAACCTACTGCCAGAACATTCAGCCATCAGTAGTTGTTTAAACTCGTCTAGAAATCCCGGCGAGAGAGAAATTCAGAGCCGTAAAAAGCTGGCGCCATCGACAAACCTACCACGTTCATTGAAAATGTTGATGCGTTTTGACAGCCGCTTTCTGATTGGACGAAACGGGTTTCCCACATGTGAGAAAGTCGTTTCACTGTAATCATTGGCTGCAAGAATTTCCGAACCGGGTTTTCAACAGATTGATTCTATCTGTAAGTCTCAGTATGTATGAAATAAGATCCTTTTGTGTCAAGCTCTGCGTGGGATCAATTATATATTTCATAAGACCTTGACAACTAATTCATGATATTTTGTTTCCCTCAGTTTCCTTACTTCACAGCATGTCGGCACACTGTGGTGCAAGATGGAATTCAATGGCGCGAAGGACAGTTAGAGCTGACATTGCCCAAATAAGGCAAGAGATGGGACTAAAGCCATACCCAGAACCTGTGGGATTAAAAGTTGGGGATGTTGAATTTAGGTAAGTACAAGAACTATTAAAATCTGAAGTACTCCATACACATGCAGTAGACATAACCCGCACCTTGTTGTCAAGAAAATACACTGTGATCTTAAAATTAGTTACAAGTGTTGTTTGTTTGCTGTGATGGACTTTGTTGAAACAGCAAAGAGCAATAATTTGTTTTCAAGTCTAATGTATGCCAAAACAAACCCGACTATCAATCAATAGGGCAGATGAACACATTGGTCTAACAATAAAGGTAACACTTACACATGATGGCCTCTACTAATTGTCTCGTCAAATTTATTACATATAACATATAGATATTCTTAGCAAAATGTTTAAATGTTTAATGTTGCAGGTTAATGTATATATATGATTAGTACCCTGACCACTCTTGTAATTTAGCTGTTAAGCTACAAAAAGAGTTATTAAACTGATTATTGTGATTATTATTATTATTATTATTATTATTATTATTATTATAAAAACGATGCTGAAAACCGTATGCACAAGTAAGTGTTTAGCAAGTGTCTTCAAGTAAAATAGAAAAACTGTCCATCTGTATTTCAAAAAAAGAAAAATTAAAAAAGGTACATTTTCACCCAAGAGATAACAATATTTCAATTACTGTTGTTGGAAAGTCTACATGACAAGCACTAAGGATGAAATGTATATAGTCCGTGAATACATTTCCCAAACACAGCTTAATTGCTTACTTTAACTGGGAATATACATGCTATTTCTTTATTGATATGGATACCTACATGTAACGTTTTAAAAGTTGACAATCGTAACTGCAAAAATAAATCCATGAGGCCAATAACACTATAAGTAAGAGCTGTACAAATAAATATACAAAGGTACTAAAATAACATAATGTTAAATGGGAATTACAACCGACATGTACTGAAATAAGTTTATTCTTAGGAGAGAATACCCATTTACCCCACTGAGACCTGGGAGTCCGTACTGCCCAGTGACGCTTAGATTCCTCCAATTGGCAAGAAGGAAAGTATTTCAGGCTCCACCGGCCCAAGCATGGAGGAAAACAGCATTCATCTGCAAAGAGGAAGTACAGTCATGGCCTTTTCTTTGTCAAGTTGACTGTTCCACACAAACCTTGACAATAATTACATGAATTACTTGAAGAGAAGATCACATTCCCTCGATATAGTGTTCTTCTGTAAACTACATGCACCGATAGAAAGTATCCCCTTATTTAAATCTAAATCTGGACAAAGGACATTCTATTACCGTATGGTAAGTCCGTGGAACAGTTTGGACAATTCCTTTAAACTCTGCAACTCTGTTCTTATTTTTAAGCGTAAACTTTGAGCCAACTTATTCGCCGCTTTCCTTTCTAGTCTGTCTTAGCTTTTACACAAAGATTTTATCTTCTTATTTTTAGCGACCATTCTTTAGCGTAATTTTTTACTCTTGTATAAATCATTGCAGTGCATCATTGTAACTTTTAGATTTACCATCATTTTGCCCCATGTAACGGAATCCGGAATCCAGAGAAATTTTCATGTTGGAATCCGGAATCCAGGACATTTTTTATGTTGGAATCCGGAATCCACTAAAGTTTTGGAATCTGGAATCTACTTGTGTCGAATTGTTTTGGTAGATTCTTCTATTTTTCTACCCAGTCACCTTTTAGCGGTCTACCTCTGACTCTTCTACACTTGCGACACTCGAAACACGTGTTCGAACTTGTCCACGCAGGATACACTCCTCCCGGGGGGGATATTTTCCTCTTAACGTCAGCTTCAAAGCACATGCGACAAAAAAGATGCTCGAAGATTCGCTCGTTGACGCTTTCGAGTGCTTACATCGGAAGTTTTTTTGAAGTGTATCAAGTCGAATCAAGTGGTTTATAACTTCACTTCGGTTACAGGAAAGCACAAATCAAAGGAAGACAGGTAAGTTTACAGAAATTTAGCTTTAAGATATTTGGAGATATTGTTTATATATGATTGATTTAGGCTGTAATAAGAAATACGTGTCGGATAAGTGAAGACAAAAAGAATCTGAAAAGAAAATCCGTCCTCAAATCGAAAGTAAAGAGACTTCTCTATCGATCTCCAGTCTGATTCTTGAGAGTATTTATTAGAACAGAGCAAAAAGTAGTTGAAGCCAAAATTAGAAGCAAAATGAAACTTCAGAAGCTTGAATGACTTGTTGATACTTGAATTTCTCGACATTTCTGCAGAAGAAACTTTGTTAACTTTAAAAAAACTCGAGAGAACAGTTTTCTGTAGTTTTGGGGCTCCATTTTTCATTTTGATCCATTGATATACGACTTTAAACAGAAAAGTGAACCGTCGAAAAGGCAGATTAACTAAAAACTATTTCATTTTTATGGGCTTTTCGTTTTATTGTTTTTCTCGATGTTTTCTTTCTTTAGAGTCCAAAAACTCAAAGCGCCAAGCGATCTATAAAGGTCTTTGACATACTCAGAAAAACAATGGTCGGTAAAACTCAAGTAAAACTGATGGTTAAAGAACGAGTATGTACGGTGCTTTATTTGAATTACTAGTAGAATAAAACACCATTTTGACTCTTTACAAGTAAACGTTTCGACACAAAGAAATAATTGAACGTAAACTGTTAATTCAGCTAGAGCAGTTAGCGCGGCTATGACAGCTAACTTTCGAATCTAAATTTAATAATTCGACGCAACATTGTCTACAATCACCCTTTTTATAGTCTTAGACGGGTCAAATAATTGCATTTTACTCTCTTATCAAATGCTGGAAAACAAACTGCGTTTCCAAGTATTGACAAGTGGTTCCAAGTATCTGGCAGTAACACATTTCGACACATTTTGAACATGATATATAATGAAGGTGAGTAGAGAGAAGGGAAGGGGAGGGGGGGTGGTGTATCATAAAGTGACAACCAGAATGAATGAATGAATGAATGAGCTAATGAACTTTAAAAATGTGTCGGGACTGTTTCTTAACTCTGGCTCCAGAGGAGGATAACAGACTCTGTCGTCTTGCAAATTATGATGAATTTGAGAATGATGTAAGTGATCATGATGACAGCCAAGATAGTCTGGTTGAACAGCAAGAGGATAACAGCACCCATCCTGTTTCGCAGTATGGCCCATCACGGCAGGCAGGAGTTAGTTTAACAGGCCGCAGAACTACAAGGTTTCTCCTGCACTAAGTGCTCCCTAAGCAATGGTGTATTGTAGAACAATAACTGGTCATACAAAACCGAACTGGTTATACAACAGCCTTCTGTTAGTAGTAATTATAGCCTTTTATATGTGACGCTTAGCGAAACCAGCAGTGTGTGTTAGAAACTGGAAAATCTTTGGTAGCGACAATTACACAAGTCTCATGCACGGGATTGAAGAGGTAAAGCGCCCTCCTTATGCCTAGTTTTGTGCGTTTTGACAAGGGACATAAGCGGAAGCGGAAGCATACGATTTTAAGTCAGGCCCGAAATACACACATAAGCATGATGCTTTGAACAGCCACCTTTTAATAAATGCATGTGACACTGCTTACGCAAAAGAGACCAAGAAGGATTGTTATATTATTAGATGTAATAGTCCTTTCTGGTTTTGCTTTGCATATGTGGTTTTCCCTAGCATAAGAGGAACATAATCATAATAGGAAGCATAACAAAAAGCGAAATTTTGGATTTTTATAAGCTTTTATGCTTATGTCGACTTACGCTTATATGCCTGCTTTGACAATGACATAGCGATGTTATGCATATATTTGTGCATATTTCGCTAGTGAAACGAACCAGGCTTTAATATAATAAGCAACCATTCGCAACCATGCTTAATGAAAGACTCAAAAGCAAAACCCTTTCAAAAAGCACCGCTCATCATGATCTTTACTGTAACGCTCAAGTGGACGATGAGTAGAACTTTTGAAATTTAGTTAACGCACTTCCTAAGAATCAAATGACAAGAGCTTTCTCATTTTTGTGGCGTGCATTAATTTCTAAGGGAAATCATTTTCCTAATAAACTAAGGGAACGAACGTTTAGATTTAAAGCTTGTGCATTTGAACTTTCCAAGGATGCCACTGATCTACGCAGAAAGTTACGTAATATATTGTAACTAAGTTTGAACATTAGCCGTCAATATTTGTTGTTCGGTATTTGTTGATCATGTAAACGGTATAGGAAATGCCAGTAAATACTACATGTGACGTTGTTCGATATTTTTTGATCATGAAAATGGTATATAGGAATTGCCAGAATACTACATGTGACGTTGTTTGATATTTGTTGATCATGTAAATGGTATATAGGAATTGCCAGAATGACGTTTTCGAAATGTTTTGTTCTATGGAATGGAGGGATGGAATCCGGAATCCAATACCTCTGTGGATTCCGTTACATGGGGTGAATCATTTTGACGCTTAATGTTGTAAATTAATAAATATTATTATTGTAACTGAAAAGCCCTTTTCAGGGGGTGTCATTAAAGTTTGTATAGTAAAGTACACATTCAGTTTGGTTCTTACCATTAGTTCAGTATCCGAAGTACAGCTTAAGATGTTTTTCAAGATGTACTTTCTTCTTCTTGAGAGTGCCATAATGGGACAGTTTTTTCCCATGACCCAATTAGCTCTCCAAATGTAATGTTTTTGAATTTGTGGTTCATGTGTAATTGTAGAGCAAGCAGTTGACAACACAGCAGAAGGCGGTCCTTGTAAAGAATAGCATTTTGGAGGCTGGAATATATTTAATGCAAAGGATTTATCTCACAGGTCCTATAGATCTGTAAGTGCATAAAATCCACTTTCATTAACTTCATTGTGCTCAAATTGTTTCGGAATTACATATGAGATGCACAACTACTTTATCATAATTTTACACTTAAAGACAATGTTAAAAAATAGAATGTTCTGCAGCCAATAATATGCGGTGCAACATCCTTAACATTACAACAAATTATTTGTTTTAAATTGAGTACTCAGGTACCAATAATATTCAAATACGCATCACTGAATCACTTTTTTAAAAAAATTCAAATTCCTTTGATTTGATTACACAAACCGAATAGCATCAAATCAGCACTCTTCTATGAAAGGCATTCATCAGACATACTATGATTATACAGAAATCTCACCTGTATTAGATCATTTGCAGATTTAGTTCTGCTAAGAGTGATCAAATAGTCTAAATGAACAAAGTAATTCAAATCTGGTAAGCACGAGTTTGAATTGATCTTGATGTCCCTTGGGATTCTTTTATTACAGGGGTTTGCAACCAGAGATGATGAGATGAGTCAATCAAGCAAAATTTCTTTGCCAGAGTCAGAGCGCTTTGAGGTTGATTTGTCTCGATGAGTTGAGCTTATGAAAAATTATTTCCTTTCAGTCCAAATGGCTTTGTGTGTCCCCAAAGTAATGATCCTTGGTGATTCTTTTGTAAGACGACTCCATTGTGACTTGGAGAAGCAATTTGATGATTGAGCCAAAAGAGATTTCGATCTCAGCACAGTCAATGTCCGGCAGTTTGGTACAGGAGGAAGAATGGTGGCAAAAATTAACAATTCGACCTTAAAACTGTCGCCCGTTTCTCGCCAGATGTGGTGACTCTGGAAATAGGAACCAACGATCTCAACAATAAACCACCAGGAACAGTCGGATCTGAAATTGACGACTTGGCAGTTAAATTGATCAACGAATTTTCCGTTAGAGTTGTCGGCATATGCAATGTGATTCCGCGGGTGGACCAAACTTTTAGTGACAAGGCAGAGTTGTTGAATCGGTATTTAAGTGTTGTGGTTGACAATCCAAGGGTTTCTACATGGCGTCATAAGGGTTTACATGCACCCAGGCATTTGGTGCTGTCCGATGATGGGGTTCATTTGAATCCCTATGGGCAGTACCTTCTTTATAGAAGTTACAGAGGTGCAGTTTTAAAGGCTTAAAAATTTTGAATCAGTTGGAATGAACAATGTTACTTATGTGACAATGACGGTCCTTCAATTTGCTATATACTGATTTGTTTGATACTGTGCATGATTAATATTTACACTACCTCTGATATACTTGATGCTAATAAACGAACTTGTTTGTAAAATTAATGTCTTTTCCTATCAAAAAAATGTTGTGTGCATATCATGTTGTAATCAATCTACTGGTATGGTCTTCTTCAAAAATCAACACCATCACAATTATCATCATCAACATAACACAAATAGTAATAATCATAACAATAATATTATTATTGCATTTCAGCAATTACCAATAACATGCGATCGTTTGCCTTAAAAAGAGAGTACGAAAATTCCATTTTGGTGGACATCAATATTTTTTTAATGAATATACGTCAAAATTATTTGCATTTCAGACTTAATTTCAAGGGAGTTCAAGTAAAAGACAGTATTTTTAGAGAAACTTATTGTTGAAACAAGTTTAGTTTCTTACATGTATTAATCAAAATTGCCAGGGCGTGTTCATTTAGCTGTAACCCACATACAAAAATACATTTTTTTAACTTGATGTGGCTCAGGAATAAATTTAAAAGAAGCTTCACCTTCTAGAAGGGTAAAAGTCTCAGTTGAAATCTTGTCAGAATTCACAATAATTTTAACAGCTTTTCTTTGACTGACCTTCATCAACATGATTTTCGCAAACTCTTTGAAAGGCAGATTCAATGTTGATGGTCATGCAATCAATATGTTTCTTTCTTTGATATTAACATGCTTAAGAAATTCTGTTTTTTCTGGAAAGGACTGCGTGACCATATCGATAGGGAGGAACGTTTGAGGAGGATTCCATCGGCATACGGTTATCATCTAACGCCTCCTGCAAGAAATGTTACAACTGACGCCGAAGCCAGGCAGTTCTTTCCATCAGAATACAGTGAGTTCCTTCACAGCTATGAACCCCTAAAAAAAGTCAAAGGAAAGTAGTCCAGTCAATCTACGAGTTTTAGATGGTCCTGATCAAACAAATTGCAACAGAATTTTTTCACCGCCATGCAAACAAGGATGGTCTACTAAGTCACATACTAAAAATCCCCAAAATCCGTTCAGGGGAACAGGCCAAAGTTTGGCATTTAAAGTTGTGAACTTTTTGCCACAGGGAACCCAAGACATGTGTTCTCACACTTTTTAACAAGGAATTATTTTATTGCTTCTTTCACTGTCTAAGGTGCTTTGATAATGACAAACTAATTTTCCTGTAGTTGTTTAGCTAAAGAAAATTAAAAATGGTCCTTTCAATAAGATAAATACTTCAGCAAATTGGCCATAGGGTTACCAATTTTATTGTGAATCAGGGAAAAATTCTCTTTTTGTCGTTTTGGTGACTTGCTAGACAATCTTTCCTTCACTGGGAACATTCCGTGCGCAATACATGAACCAAACAAAACTAAAGATACTTTTTGTGGGAAATACACAACGTATGAGAGTAAACCGCTGACGATTTAAATGCTGTCACACATTTAATGCAGCACTTCAATCTCTGGCAGTACTTGCACTGTTTTTAGGTCATGTTTTTGTGAAAAGGTAAGTGTTCTTTTCATTATAATTTATATATAATAAATGTTAATCTTTTTAAATAAAAATGGCAGTGTTCATGATGTTTTTGTCTATGGAATTACAATCTGCTGAATGAAAACATGAACAATAAGGCTACAAATGAAAAAATAAACTCTATCAGACACACAGTGACTGTAATTACTGCTATTCTATCAGACAGTGTTTATCATCCAAAAGGCGGATGAAATTCATCATAACCAAGGGTTAATACTGTTTATAATTATTAAAAATTAATTATTATATCTCGGCTATCTTAAGTCATCTAGCTTTGTGAATGAAAGAAATGACCTCTCGTTTTTTAAAGCCCTTTCATAATTTAATTTATTAAGATTAGAGGGAGAATTTCAATGTGCCATTCATGCAAAGAAAAAGATGTTTAATTATACAAGGGTATATTCATTATTTTCTTAAAGCGAGGCTGTTTAAAGTGGATGGAGAACTGTTGCATTTGTGGAGGGAGCTTAAGGAATGGTCAGCCTGTTGTTGTATTGACACAAAAGGGTAGCCATAGTATTAACTGTGTAAGTGACACATGTGGTAACTGCAAAGTTCAAGCCCAAGTTGGTCAGAGCGTTCATCAGAAATGCCGCCGAGATTTCTGTACGCCGAAAAAGTCAACTTCAAAGATAATTGGAAAACAACCAGCTATAGGTGGACGTTCTGTCAAGCCAAGATTCAACACAAAAGAACACTGTTTCTTTTGCGGCCAACCAGCAAAAACTGACGGAAGAAAACGGGGAAAACGAAGTCAATCCTGTGAGAATGCAAGACTTGCAAGATTCTATAGCTCAGATCTGCAAAGAAAGAAATAATGAATGGTCTGAAATAGTGTTAGGCAGACTAGAGTATGCTCAAGATCTGCATGCAGCAGACGCTGTTTACCATCAAGCATGCAGTGTTAACTTTCGTACAGGTAAGCAGGTCCCTCTACAACACTGCAGTGATGATGGCTCAGACAAGGACACAAAGCGACCGCGGCAGGGAAGGCCAGTCAACACTGGTATGGCTACGGCATTTCTGAAAGTTGTAAAGTTCCTACAGGAGAATGATGAGGAGCAAATTACAATAACTGATCTTGTCAACAAAATGCAGGAGTATCTACAGGGTTCCGAAAAACAGGCATATAGTGCTGTGTACATGAAAGCAAAGCTAAAGGAATATTTTGGAGACAAAATCGTGGTAACTAATTTGCACAAGAAAGCCAATGTTGTCACATTCCACCATACAGTGTCATCAATTATCAGCGAGTTCTATCGTCAGCCAAAAAAAGGATTTTGTGAAGCAGAGAAGGCAAGAAGAATTGTTGAGACAGCAGCGAAGCTACTCAAAAGTGATATCAAGAACTTAGACGTTTCAAGGTACAATTTCCCATCTAGCGACCAAATGTCTTCAATTGAAAAGAATTTGGAGTTCATCCCTGATCTGTTGCGACTTTTCCTTCACATTATTTTTGTCGGCGAGGACGTTGAGCTGCAGATTGCTTCAGTTGGACAAGCCATTGTCCAAGCAACAAGGCCAAGGGTGATTTCAGCACCTCTACAGCTTCGTCTAGGTGTCCAAATGCATCATCATTTTGCATCTAAGTTCCTCACTGACTCACTACACGCTCACGGTTTCTGTTCTTCGTATCCAACAGTCCAGAAGTTTGGAAGAAGTGCTGCAGCATCACATGGCACTGACATCCCAGGATACACACCAGGTCACTTCGTTCAATAATATATTGCAGACAATGTCGACCATAATACAAGAACTTTAGATGGAACGGGTACATTTCATGGAATGGGGATTATTGCTACAATAATGTCTGGCACAACAATAAGCAAGCCAGTTCCCAACAAAGTCGTTACTGTTGAGGACATAGCCACAGCTGGATGAATAAACATTCGCCATTATCATGATCCAGGCGAAGAAGCTTCGCCACTGTACTATAAAGAGCTACAAAGCCTAGGGGTGCGAGATACTTCGGCAAACCTGGACCTTCTCTGGAAGCTGACTCAACCACAGACTATGCAAAAGATATGCGAAGGCGATTATCCTGGCCAGTCCTCAATCATGTTTCTTCCAATGATAGACCTGGATCCAAACGACAAGACGTGCATTTATTCTACACTTCTATTTGTTAGTGAATAAGTCAAGCGTTATCACGTTACACCAGTCATAATATTTGACCAGCCGTTGTAGTTGAATGCTCTCATGATTGTCAGAAGTGAGCCTCAAGATAGTGAACTTAAATCAATTGTTCTAAGGTTGAGAGGTCTTCACACCGAAATGAGTTTCCCTTGTTGTATTGGTCATATAATGGCAGGTTCGGGTCTACAAAAAGTCCTAGAATTAGTGTATGCAAAAAACGTCGTTGGGCATATGCTTACCAGTAAAGCAGTTGCGAGAGCCGTCAGAGGCCATTTTCTTGTTGATGCAGCTCAGAATACCTTGGTGGTGTGTAATACATTTAACATCCCCTTGCCAGTCGACACCAGGGTTTATGACGCAGTCCAAATGACTGAGGAGCCTACAGGTACGGAGGAGCAACAAAAGATTCCAACCGAGCCTGACGAGCCTACAGGTGCAGAGGAGCAACAGGAGAATGCAATTGAGCCTGACGACCCTGCAGAGGAGCAACAGGAGAATACAACTAAGCCTGACGAGCCTACAAGTACAGAGGAACAACAGGAGAATGCAACCGAGCCACGGCCCACTGACATGGATTTAGAGTTAGCATGAGAGCTGTTTAAACAACTAATAGATGGTAAATGCACAGCTGAGGAAGTTAAATCTGAAGACATTCTCCATAAGATTGCAAAGAAACTAGAAAGTAAACGAAGCTGTATGCAAAATCAAGGCACCACTGTTCTTTGGATTCAGTACATGCATATGGTGGACATACTACGTACGTTCATCAGAGCAAAACGCACAGGAAATTGGAAACTGCATCTTCAAGCAGTACATGATATGCTTCCCTACTTCGCTGTTGCAGGTTACAATTCCTATGCTAAATCTGCATACCTCTATCTACAGTCGATGTATGACCTCCAAAAGGAACAACCAGAAGTGTACACCAGTTTCCAGGATGGCCTGCACGTTGTACGAAGGTGTGATCGTTACTGGGCTGGTTCATCCACTGATTTGGCAATCGAACAGGTTCTCTTGCGTAGTGTCAAAACGTGCGGTGGACTTACCAGAGGTCGAGGCATGTCAGAGTCACAGCGCCTGATTTGGTTAGTATCCAGGCCTGTTTGTGCAAATGTTAACAATGCCATGCAGAATCTAACTGGTGTGATGTATCATACAACTGACCAACATAAGGACACAATGAAGGCAAGACAAGAGCGTGATTATAAGATTACTAACGAACTAGTCACATACCTGTCTCAGAGAAATCCCTTCAGCGCATATCCTTCATTACGCTGTATCACGACTGGAGTTGTTGCTGGTGAGGATGTAAATGCTGACAAAGCCAAACATGTTGGAGAGAAGGTTCTGTGTTCAATACTTGGCAAGAACATTCATGCCCATTCATTTCAAAAGAAGGACCAAGTAGAGACACTTGCGTCAAAGAGTGCAGTAAGGTTCAGTAAGGGCAGTATCCAAGTGGACCCGCAGCTACTTTTTCAGAGACTCACTGTTGTTGCTACAGGAGGACGGTATGAGAATCCTCAGGCATTCTTCAAGTTTGAAATGTGCAGCTACCCTCCAGCTTTATTCAACTCCTCACTTCTTCCGAGACAAGCTAACAAGCCAGCACTAGCTGATGCCATTTGGACAATTACCAAGAACAGCCAAACAGGAAGACCAACTGGAAATGTCTATTTTGTTCTTGACGGGGGGCTCTGCTTCACCGTGTCCCCTGGCCACGTGGCATTACACATGATGCAATTTCCTTTTTGTATGTTCAGTATGTAGCCAACATGGAAAGGCCACAGTAGTGTTTGACGGATATCAGAATGGCCCAGCAACAAAAGATGGTACTCATCAGTGTCGAGCAGGTGCCTACGGACTAACCGTGAATTTTGATTCTACCATGATCGCCAAGTTGAAAAAAGAAGAGTTTCTTGCAAATAAGGAAAACAAGCAGAAGTTTATCCATCTATTCGGAAACAAGCTTCAACAATCTGGAGGTAGCACAATCCATGGAAAAGGAGATGCAGATCTACTCATCGTCCAGACTGCCATACAGTCTTGTAGATCTATCACGACTGTGTTCGTTGGTGATGACACAGATCTGCTTGTCTTGCTTTGTCATCATGCCGAAATGAATGCAAATGAGCTCTTCTTCAAACCTGAGCCCAAGCAAAGGTCGAAGACAAGACAGACTTGGAATATAAAGAGGACCAAGACCTCACTAGGCGCAAATGTATGTGCGAATATTTTGTTCGTACATGCCATTCTGGGATGCAACACAACCTCTAGAATCCATGGTATTGGCAAAGGTGTGTTCTTTCCACACGGGCGAAACAATACTAGTATCATCAGCATACTTAAACAGAATGTCCTTTCCATTCAAACTTATCTCTAGGTCATTAAGGAAAATGGTAAATGGATGGGGGCCGCTCACGCTTCCTTGCGTGGTACCCTTATTAACATCTTTCCATTGCCCGACGAATCCATCATATAACAGTCTTTGCTTCCTACCCTCTAAATAACTCAGATACCAATTGGTAATGTAAGGACTCAAACCTAACTGCTTAAGTTTGACAAATAACAAGTCACCTTTTACGGAGTCAAAAGCCTTACTGAAGTCCATCGCATAAAGTCGAACGGCTGTACACTGTGGATCGTCAAGGTACTGATTGACCGCATGTTGTATGGCAATGAGCGCGTCCGTACAGCTGCCGCCTTCCCTGTAAGCAAACTGCGATGTAGTCAAGTTCTCCTCTACTACATCACGCTCATGCGTGTTGAAGACGACTTTCTCAAAGGCCCTAGCTATAACTGGTGTAACATTTATTCCACGATAGTCACTTTTCTCTTTCGGCACCTCAACTTGGCAGGGGATTAATGTTGGATCTCTTCCACGATTGAGGCCAGGTATGCGTTTTTAACGATAGATTCCACACCCAAGTTACCACCGGGGTAACCAGCTCAGCATGATCTTTCCAAACAGTATAGGGGATGGCGTCAGGACCAGTTGCTGTCTTCTTAATCCTTTGAAGACTGTTCCACACAACCCTCTCCGGGACAGTAGGAATCTCCATTTCCTTGCCTATCTCCAATGGTGTTGGTGCCGTATAAACATCATCAGTACATAATTTGGCGAAATAATTATTAACCTTCTGGAGAGAATCCTGGTCTAGGGATAAAACCGCGCCAGGCTGCCGACGCTGTGATATATCATCTACTCTTTTCCATCAGTCACGGGTTCCTATCGCAGCCGAGAACTTCCCTCTATTCTCGCAGATGATATCTGAAATTCTTTTATTTATGGCTTTTATACGATCTGCACTCCCAGTGGAAATGCGTGACTTTTGTCTAAGCAGAGACTTAACAAGTGGCGTCATCCACATCATCGGATCAGGTGACGACATAGTCACTGTTCTCATCGGCATCCACTTTTCCAGGTGACTCAAAATAATTTGTTCCATGCGACTAACAGCCTGATCTACATCCAGAGACTGATAAACCTCACTCCAGTCTTCCTCCGCTAGTGCTTTATAAATATCCTGTTTACGGTGCTCTATCAGGTCACGGATCTTGACTTTCCGCTGAACTGGACGAAGCTTTGTACCTGCTGGTAACACCACTCCCATATGATCGCCTTTTGGTTAACATGGTGAAAGGACGACACCTTCCAAATAGCTCTGCACGATTAGATAAACAATTATCTAATCTAGACTCTCCACGCGTGGGAAAATCTACCAAGGCATTCCATCCAGTCAGTTGTTCAAACTGTTTGATGTCTAGTTGATTTAAATCCCCGCCACACACAACAACAGTTCCAGGATGAACGTCCATTGTTTGATCCACAAAAGACAATAGATGGTTCATTAAGTCACCTTCATTGTAACTGTGCTTTGGAGGATTGTAAACACCGCAGATTAAAAAGCGATGTCGCGTGGGAAGAAGCAAAGTTACGCATATGACTTCATAATCGGTTGAGCGGTAAACATCAAGCACTGTCAGAGTTTTCCTGATATAAATCGCAACACCGCCTTGTGATATACCAAGTTCTGCCAGAAAGTGGCTACAGGGACAACATTGGTGCAGCCAGAGAGCCTTTCGCCTACGTCCGCAGCCACTGGGTATCACAGTCTCAGAGTATACTTCCAAATTCAGCAGTGGAAAGGTGTACCGCTGGAGCCAGAAGACTGGGGCTGGAAGTTGATGGATGAAAAATTGCTTCCAATTACAACGGACCTGCCACCAGCACATGCAGGAATTTAGTTTCCGTGCCCTCCTCATCCACACAGTATTTGACAAACCAAACCATGGAAGCTGAAACTTTGCCGCCCACTCGCCCATATCAGTACTATGAGCGAAGCAGAAAATCTGAGATGAGAGGCGAAATAATAAAACGTTTCCAGGAGATGTTGGGCACATATGTGCATGGCGATGATGATGCACTCTACGACCTGGTTGACGATCTTCTACAGTCTAAAAAATGGAGCAGCACATTTGGAGATGCAGGAAAGAGGGAAGATGATAAGATGACAAGTGCATTTCCCTCTTCACTCCTCAAAGAATACCAAGAATGCAAAACAAAAGAAAGGAACAGTGTAATTAGAAAGCAGTCCAAAAAGCTTCAACAGCCTATCAAAATTTCTGGAACATGTACACTCTTGAAAGGATATTTTGTTTTGAGTCTTGTATAGTATAGGAGCTTATCGATAATTTACTTATGCCTGTCGCCTTTGGTTATATTGATCAAGTTCAACCGCTTGTGAAAGCATCATCATCTTTTACTCTGGTATTTATATAAAAATGAGTGGATACTCTTTTTGTAGCCTTACAATGATTTGAACATTATGTATAAAAAATGTTGTTCTAATAAGTTGAAATGCTGTTCATTTTTAAGGTTTGTGTTAAAGAGTCTAAAACCTGGAGAAGCAGTGGTCATAATTGACTATAAGATAAAACTGGAACTGTGTATGCGTTCCCGTGAGATCCAGCACGATTGGTATGGGAAGAGAGGCATTTCCCTCCATGGATTCTATGTCATAGCACACGTTGCTGTTGGTGAAAGAAGGATTGATGTGCTAGACCTTTGGTGCTATGATATGAAGCAAGACGCCTAGTTTACACAGTCTGCTCTTGACGTTGGATTTGCTTGGATGCAAAAAGTGTTTCCAAACTTTCGAGTTTACTTGTTTTCTGGTAAGCGATTCAAATATAATTTTACTGGTCTTCATTTTCTTGTTTGGGACAGTCATTTCTTAGATAATAGTGAATCATCTGTGAATCTCGTATGGCAGTCATCCAGGATTTTTGGTTTGTATATACTGTAACCTTTAGTTAAAATCATGATCATGATAGCAAGGTACACGCAGCAAAAAAAATTCTGGCTTTTGACTCACAGCTCTTTGGTTTGCTATGTACTTTATAGATATCACCAAAAAGCAATGTCAACATGCATTGTTAATATCACACTTTTCCAGTATTTCACTAATGTTTTGGAAGTGTTTGGAAGTGTCATTTTATGAAGTACCAATAAATTGCAAACTATTTTACAGCTAACGCTCCACATTACCATAACTCTGCTGTCCTCACATATCTGGCTGAAGTAAATGCTGTGTTTGGAATAGAGTTGTCAGAATATAACTTTGAAGCCGGAGAGAGGAAGACAGTCCTCAACACCCATTTTGCACACGTGTCCCATAAAATGGTACGCTGGGTCCGCGTTGGAAACGACTTAGAGTCAGGGGAACAGCTAGCCGATTTCCTTGAGGTAGGGGATGTCATCGCCTTTTACATATCCATATCAAGAAAATATATCATTGTACACGTATGGAATTTTTAAGAAAATGAGAGAAGTTCACAGAAAAACACAAGCCATGGCTGATTGCTTCCTGCACTTCTTTTGTGTTCAAAACAACTAATAAGTGCTTATAAAAAATCGACAATTCTAAAGGAGCAAAATTGACTATTTCCTAAAGTTTATAAACTCAAATCAAATCCAATAATTTTAATCTCAACAAGTTTATGACCAACCCCAAACACAAATTTGAAACAATTCTCTTGAAAAAAATCAAACCTTCTGGTTATTTCAGACAATGAAGGATGTCAGGTGCAGGAGGCTAATCATTGACAAATCAAAGACTGGAAAAGTTGGCACCTTCAAAGACATATTGTTGTTTGGAAACTTTAAGTTTCTGATGATGGCCCCTATCAGGGTGGGATCAAAGCGCAGTCGATTGCTGGACATGGAAAAGTGGTCAGCAAAACAAAGGAGCAGATGAAGTCAATCTCCCTCAGAAGTGTTCTAGTTGCAGGTGCTACAACAACAGACGATGTGTGGAGACTGACTGACGAAACAGTGGATGGCCAGCATGAGGTACGAGACCCTCACTCTGTCTAGTTCATCCAACTGACCTCAGATGCCTCTGGAAATCCAACATTAGCACTCATGGACAGCAGCATCATGGTCCCAGCAAATGAGAGACCATCATCTGGGTTTGCTCTCAAACAAGGAGGGGGGAAAAGGGTGACCTTCTCTAGAGAGCAAAAGGATATGATTTTGTTCTATGAAAACCAGAGAACATCCAGTATTAGAGCCAATCCTGCCAGTGCTATTGAAGCCATGAGAGAAGCCGGCATTCCTCCATTGAAAGAATCGCAAATAAAGAGCTGGTGGAGTACCTACCATCGCAAACAAAAGCAGTTGGCAGAGGATATGATGGAAGAAGGAAGACATCAGAAGGGTGCAACAAGAAGGTGCTAAGTGTTATATCTAGGAATGATTTGCTTTTATAGAGGTATTGTTTCGAGTTCTATCTACATCCTTTTGAATTAATAAAAAGGTTGCAACAAAATGTTAACCCTTAAACCTGACACCAAGAGAAATAGTAGATAAAGGCCTGCTGTTTCAACAAACATTTTTGTAGATTTGACCTATGTGGCCTTTTTTCTTTTTGTTATTGTAATTTATTTGTGGCATTTTGGTTTATTCTAAAGGGGGAGAGATGCCTCAATCTACTAACTCTACAAACCCTGTGGAGGACAACAATGGAAGGGAAGAATCCAATTGTCTACCAGACCCCAGCCAGACAAGAACAGCAGTTAACAGTCCCCAGTGTTCAAACACCAATTCAGCACACGCAACTGGCGTACCTCCTCAAGCACCAAATGCCCCACCATCCACGACAAGTACATCACCACCTGAAATGCCACCAGCAGGGTTGATTAAGGGAAGTCCTTCTTCATATGTGGCAGGTATTGTGGAGTGGACATTCCCAGAATCTCAGTCAAACATCCTGGGAAGGACAGGCAGCAATGCTTGTGCCTTCATTGCCTTGCTGATGGGGAAAGTTTGGATGGGAGGACACCTGCTTTGGCCAACAGGGGATAATCTTCCTGACTCATGTAGGAAATCACTGCTTGAAGCAATGACCAAAGGAAATAAAATTCATGGAGGCACAGAACAGATCATGCCCTGTTATAATGACCGAAAAGCGTGCCATGCTTCTAGCAGTGAACCCTGACAGCTCTGCCATAATCGTCGATTCTCACAGTCATGGGAATGATGAAGCAATTGTAGCATGCAGTCAAGCAGGTAACATACATCTCCTAGCACAATGGCTGGATGCTATGATGAGGAATACCTGGAATAAATCGCTAACCCTTGCAACCATTACAAAGATTTTGTATTTTTAGTGGCTGGCTGAACTAAATTAATTTTTGTGGAAAAAGAACTTTGGACATTCAATATTAGATTAGAAAACCGCTTTATGTCATCAACGTTATTTATCTCACTATTCTCCAAAATTATTTATGTTACTTGATCTGTCCCAATTTTTGACATTTTTTTGACATTTTTGGAATAAGCAGTACTTATGTATTGGGCACTGTTAAGGCTTCAAAGGTCTGTTCATAGGTTGTTTTCTTAGCCGATTTATAAGGATCAGAAACTTTTTTGTTGAATAGAAGATAAATAAAAGGTGGAGATAAGTGATTTCGAACTAGGTATACAATTAACTCTATCTTAATGGACATTGTATAAGAAGGACGTGTCCCTGCGTGTTGTTTTTTAGTCAATTGACGGTGTTTGAATTCGCTATAAGCTGGACAGTTGGTGCAGGTCCCAAGGGTCTCTGACTTAGAAGGAGTTGACTGTAGCTTCTTTAGGAAAATTGCCATTTCATGGAAACAAAACTCAGTAACAAAGTTTTAAGCAAAATCGTGTGATGTGTTAGTGTAGGTTTTTTTCCAAACCACTATATTGAATAATATTATTGTGAGAAAACCATGGCACTATACATCAGTCCTGATTTGACAAAACATGTTCCCTGGAATCCTGACTTTAAGGCCAACGACAGTCAACTTTCAAGCCAGCAGTCCAGAGACCTGATAGCTTAGCTTTGACCGTACACAAGGGACCTTCCAGTCAGTGGGCAGGGTGTGGCCAATGGAGTGTAGTGCACTGAGCTTTTCGTGGCTATATTTTGCTTAATCGTGGTTTTGTCTGAGAATATCCCAAACTGTACATGAGGGTATCCTCAAGTACAGTTTGGGATATTCTCAGACAACACCCATATTCGGAGTACACAGAATATGGGTCTTGTATGAGGATATCCCAAATTGTAAATAAGAGTATTTAATTTTTGTGTCACAAGACAAAACTGCGAGTTTCGCAGAAAATGGCTGATCATCTTTTAACATTTCTGAAGCTATTTGAGCGTATTTTAATAATGGGCATAGAAAGTGTAAAAGGGAAATGAAATGTCAATGGGATAGGTTTTTCTTTTCACGCCCCTCAATAACAGTGCACATACTATTGAAAGGTGTTCATGCATCAAGGTCTTTGTTGTTATTTCTTTATAAGATGCATTTATAGATAGTAATTACATTGTGCAGAGCCTCTGATCTGATATCAATGGGAAAACGTGAAGTGGTGTGAAAATAGTGTCTTGGAGAGGAGCCTGTTACAGACTCTCAAATACTCAGGCAAGCGAAAAATACAGGGGGGAAACTAACGCGTCACACATCCTAGTATTCCTTTTTTTCACTTGTAGTTGTCGCTTGCCCCCGACTATTGAGAGCCTGGAAAAGACTTGATTGGAGGAACAACAGCAAATCTCAAATAAAAGCTGCATTTATTACAACGGTGACTTCTTTACAATGGTGTCATTTACCTTGGCAATAACGAAATGAAACAAAATTCTAAAATGAGGAAAGTGAACTGGCATGTGTGCAGTATACAAAACTGAACGTTCCATTTAGTTTGTAACTGTATTTGTCAAAAAATAGCAGCACACCTAGAGTTCATAATCTTTCATAAAAAGAGCAATGATCGCCCTGATTTGATTGTAACTTATTTCTGCTGAACTTGAATCTTTGATTTCCCTGAGTGTTGTACCACTTCTCGACATGAGTTCGCAATATTCGTCAAAGGACTCTACATGAATTTTCATTTCACTGGTGAGCCTCTCATGTTGGTCTTTTTTAAAACCCCTAGCAATCATGTCGATGACATACACCTGTGTCGTTGCTTCTGCGACATGGGCTGTTCTTGCGATTTCGGCAAATGTTTCACCATCTAGCGAAGGCTCTCTCCTTCTTGGGAAATGTAGTAACCTTTCCATACAAACTGTGCAGCACGTCGACCTGGGCAAAAGAGAATAACGATCAAGTTCTGGTTGACCAATGCTTTGCTTCGGATAAATCACTATTTCGAGAGTTATCATGCCAATCTGTTTCTTAAGGCCTGGCAAAACAAGGGAACGTGACCACTGCTAAACACGGAATGTTCTGACATGTAGGAGACATATTTTGCTTACTGAAAACAAGAATCAATGCACGAAAAAACTGGGAAACATCGTGGGACAATTGCAAGCTACCAATGTCTCTGAAAACCGAGAAAACATTTTCCCTTGTTTTCCTGGCCTCTTGCTAGTACGCTTCAAGTGTAATGGTAAAACTTAACGAAAGAGTTTTTCGGTGTTTCGCTTTCCTGGTGACTGAATCTTGGTGATGACTTGGACCACATCTTTTTCTAATAATATAAATGAATTTGAGACGGTGAAGAGAGCATAATTCCAGCTTGTGATAAATACAAGTCAAGTAAATTGGGCTTACCTTTGTTCCATGTCAGAAAAAATGCGTGCACACGTGTATAGTGAGCTCAGAAGCACATGGAAGACTAATACAAAACCCGTTCTTCTCCAGCAATTTGGGAATAAATCCAAATATAGACTGAAATTTCCACAAGTAAAGAGTTGAAAACAATGACGTATTCAAAAGTTCACAAAGACCTTTCCGCCAAATAAAGACTGGAATTTCACACGTAAAGAAATTGACAAAGACATAACCGACAACAAATTCGCATGTCACAAGGTGAGAAGAGTTTAGTTCCGCTCTTACTCCTCGTACGCATTTGACCATTAGAGTGAGCTTTCCTCGAGTAAAACTGAATGCTTTGTCGGTAGTATGGATTTACGTCTCTCGTTTCCTAACTCTTGATGACCTTGCCAGAGCAGCTGGAACTTGTTTTGCGCGGTGGTCAACAATCAGAAGGTTTCAACTGATGGAGGCCCGAGAATGGTAAGATCTGGATCTGTCCGGTAGCGGCAGCTTGTATCGTTCTATACCACGAAGAGTTAACAGATACTTTATCAGCCTAAATTTGGCCTTGACGAAAGTAACAGATCGCCATTTTCTGCAAATGATGCTAACTGCCATAAGCCTAGAAACGCTGGACATTTCATACTGCCTGGGAATCTCGCAAGTCACCATTTTCAAAGCCAAGGAAAAAGTTTGACGACCTACTGCATGTAGCCATTTCCGGAAACAGACAATTTACGAGTTTGGCCGTCGTTTGTCTGTGCTCCTGCCCAAAAAAACATCACCACAATCCAAGCAAACGGATTGCATTTGCATGCAGAGGAGTTACTGTTTTTGCGGAAAACCTTTGAGAGCGTAGAACGTAGTGACGTTCAACTGGAAACAGACCACGGGAATCATCCATTGGCTCTAGTGAACGCGTTTGAAGAGGAACTTTTCAGGGATTAGTGACATTCTTTCAAACGAAAAGAGAAAGAAGTAGTTATGATTTCTGCATTTTTTTATATATAGTTATCTTTGCAATAATTATTGGTCTTATTGGCATTTTTTGGCGGAGATTTTTCTCACGTGGACTTGCCAACTGATACGCGACAATCTTGGCGATATTGTTGTCAAGCGAATTTGTAAAATAACTGTCTTCCCCATATTCAAAATTATTTCTCTTTGGCTTGAAGGAAAGATTTTTTTTTCATTTGAAACTAGAATGTAAAAAATCTAACAAAAAATGCGTTTTCCAGTTTAGTTTTTTTTCAATGCAAATTCAAATTTCACGCTCTGCATGTAATTAGCCAATGAGCGTCAAGGAATTTTATTTTATTAAAGAATTAACACGTTTGAGTTAAATGGTCATTTCTGGATTTGATCCCCTGGTTTTTGCCTACATCTTGTGAGAGCCAGTACTTAAATACTAAATTTTGGCGTGTTCCCCTTAACGGATTTTGGGGGATTTTTAGTATGTTACTAAGTGGACCATCCTCAAATGAATGGCAGTGAGAAAAATTCTGTTGCAATTTGTTTGATCACAAACCGTAGATTGACTGGACTAAAGGCTGTTCTTTGTGTCAGGGATCTAAAGATAGAAAAAAAAAAAAGGGTAACATCACTGTAAGTCAATTATAATAATAAACAGTTATTAACTTGCAAAGAGTAATCTTTGGCTTACATGCTGTAAGTGAATGTTGAAAAAAGACCGAACAAAAAAGTCCATCTTGATATTTTATAGAAGAAAACACTCAGGATAAAAAGAAAGTGAACAAAACCAGAGGCACGGCAACAAGAAACTTCTGCCGACCAAAAAATGAAGCACAACACGAAGAGAGACGAAAGTTACCACCAGAACCACCTATACCTGTAAGTCTCTCTTTGCTATACAATTACGTATATGTCATATGTATATATATGTACACATGTATGAGTGTATCTATGCATGATTTTTCTGCTTGGGACCCACTTAACCATTTAATTAGAACCCTGAACATACATACATGTACTTGTGCCCATTAACCCTGACAGCATTGTAACTACCAGTACCTGGAGCCAGATTTACCAGCAGTCTCCTTAAAAAAATTGGTTGCCTTCTAAACACCTTAAAAAACTCGTATCACAAAAAAATAAATAAAAGTCAACATTTCCATTATTTCAACAACAAACAACAACAACAATTAACATAGTGGAGATGTGTGACATGTCGGAACACGCTCAACCAAAACTACACCTCGACACAAGGTCTCGCTGGATACCTCCTGAAGGGGCACAGTATCCCAAGGTCTTCCAGCGTCCATTCAGAGGGTGCAAGAAAGACTTCACAAGTGCAGAATTGTGCACAAACCATTCCAAGGAAGTTGGGCACCCAAAAGGCAGGAAAGGCAATAAAAAGAACTGGTTGTGTCGAGGTAATTTTAGGGAAAATTAAACAAAAGAATTCCTGTATTTGTGCTACTGACAAATCTTAAATTTCAATGAGAGCAAAAAAAAAAAAAAAATTTAAGCAAAGGAATGCCTGTAATTGTCAAAACACTGAAATTTCAGAAAGTTTGTTTTACCGTCTTTAAGCAACCCTTTAAATTGAATAACTTATGTAGGTAGCATTTAAAATACTGGTTACCTGTCCTTTTGTGTATTATATATGAATGATCATCATTATTAAAGATAGAAGAGACACAAACCTGGTACTGCTTACATCTGACAAATGAAAACCTGGTCTAAAAAAAAAACAGAACTAATAAGTGTTGTTATCGAACTCGTCGCCCCTTCCTTCCCCTTTCATATGCTTTTACTTTAAAAAACGACCACTCCTTCATTTGTGGCGGGAAATTCTCTGAATTGTCCGGCACAGTCTCTCAAAAGCCGGGTCGACAGGGAAACTTTGTATTCTATCGGCCTGAATTGTTAAGCTGTTAAGCCGCCGTTACACGTTGAAACTTTTAGCTGAAACTTGTGTGCAACGGCGCTGCGAAACAAGTTTCAGCAGGCATTGCACTGTGTAACATAAAATGTCGAAGCTTGTTCGGGAACGTTGAAACTGGTCTCAAAATGTTGTTACCAGATTCCCGCAAAATAATTCGATACCAGTTCCATGCCCTTGGCCGTGAGCGCGCGAAAGTCCAAAATGTAAACATGGCCGCCTCACGAGATAAGAAGAGACGAGCGTTGGCAGTCTTAATATTAGTAGACATGTTTGAAGGACTTGAAGAAGAAGGCAAAAAAAAGGATGCTCGGAAAAGAAACAGAGTAGTCTGGACAAGGGACTGGATAAAAAGAAGAAGAACCAGAGGAGTTTACCATCAGTTGGTGAAAGAACTTGAACTTGAAGACGAAGTTGCATACACAGAGTTCTTTCGAGTAAATGGGCAGAAATTTCGATTCCTCGTGGACAGTGTGGGATATGCAATTGAAAAGAAAGACACCTTGATGCGTGAAAGCATAAGGCCTGATGAAAGAATAGCAGTGACTCTTAGATATCTGGCCACTGGGGAAACATTCAAATCGCTTGAGTACAGCTTTCGTATAAGTCGTACTTGCATTTCCTCCATTGTTGTCGAGACATGCCAAGCAATATTTGATATTGATAGGGCCAAGGTACTTGAAGACACCATCCACCCAAGAAGAGTGGATATCTGTTGCTCAACGCTTTGAAAGTCGTTGGAACTTTCCAAACGGAATAGGAGCTTTGGATGGGAAGAGAGTCTTGATCCAACAGCCTCAAAATTCTGGGTCAAGATATTATGACTACAAAGGTCATAACAGTATAATTTTGATGGCTATCTTTGGAGGTGACTATGAATGCTTTTGGGCAGATGTGGGGGCCAATGGGCGTGCATCAGATGGTGGCGTATGGCAACGAAGTGATCTCAAAAGTTTACTTAGTTCTGAAGATAATCCACTGAACCTACCAGATCCTAAACCACTCCCAGGCAGGGCCATGCCTGTACCATATGTGCTAACTGGGGATGATGCCTTTGGCTTAACAGACTATCTTATGAAGCCATATCCTCAAAGTAAGATGACTGTTGAGGAGAGGATTTTTAATTACAGGTTATCTCGTATGAGAAGGATTTCTGAAAATGGATTTGGAATCCTCGTTAGCAGAGGGAGAATCTTCTGTTCCCCAATGTAACTTGGGCCTGGAAAAGTGAAGGAAATAGTCTTGGCAGCACTTACCCTCCATAATCTACTACGGTAAGGCTTAACTAGAGACTCCCATAGGAATCCCGTATAGACATTACCTCAACAACCTCAAAGGAAGGAGAGCCATAACATTCTGTTCACAGTGATCCCATTTGTAAAAAGCATTTTATTTGTACTTTTCTACAGGTCTGATGTATCAAGTACCCGTGTTGACTCAGAAGATGAAGCTACTGGTGATGTAACACCTGGAACATGGAGAGCTCAGTCTTTTGCTCCAGTTTGGGAGGATTTTAATCCCCAGTGCAGCAATAATTATGGGATGAGAGCAAAGCAGATAAGGGATGAGTTCAAGGAGTACTTTAATAATGAGGGAGTTGTGCCCTGGCAATGGCGACAATGTGGCATTGTTTGAACAATGTACATAAACACAATCCTACATCTTTTGAAAACTTGAACATTTACTACACAACAAAGCCTACTAGATGTACATCTGCATTTATGCCTTTACATCAATCAAGGAAAAAAAAAACAAAAGGGTAGATCTCCTGAATTTACTATTGCCTGTTTTTTTTTTTTTTTTCAGCTACTGGTTTCTGTTAGTTTAAATTGTATCCATTCCTTCTCTACAAATTGTCCGATCTGTGAAGAGAAGGGTAAATAAATATGAACATCTTCTTAAGGTGGTTCGAATCAGTCTCAACAATTTGGAAGGAATGTCTAATAAGAAGGATTAACTCTACAGCACTGTTTCACATACCAAAGACCAATAATTGCTTAACTAGATGGACTCACTTATCTGATGTAATATATCATCATGGCAACAAAGGAGCCATTTAGAAATGCCCTATATTTTGTCTTTAAACACTTACATCTCAAAAACGAACTCGGTGAACCCAATTTCAATTCCTGGAAAGTGATTAACAGACTTAAATAAAACTCTCTGCAAAGTGTAAAAAATTTTCTGAAAGCTCTCCAGAGGATTTTTCAAACTTCACAGAGAGTTCTATATGAGCTGCTAACTACTTTTTCGAAAATAAAAATTGGGGGTCAGGGTTCGTTTTTGAGCTAAAAGCGCTTAAAGACAAAATATAGAGCGCTTTTAGGTGTGTCTTTTGTGGCCATGGTGACCTACTACATCATATCAATTAATGCATCTTGTTAAGCAATTAATGCTGTTTTATGTGGTACCATAACATTGCCATTTTGTGAAACAGGATTGTAGAGTTATCCCTTAAAATAAGACATTCCCTCCAAAATTGTTGTTACTGGTTCAAGCCACCTTCAGGTACTGTGTAAATGTGATAATTTGAGACAAGCAACCTTGTACCAATACCACAATGTTGAAATTTAACTGTTTGTTGAAGTTAAAATATAGAACTATGTATAGACCGAATGCATATACAGTGGTCAATGAATCATTCCTTTTCTTTGTGCTAATTAGACCAACTAGCCTTGTTATAAAGAAACATTTCATTTCTATTTTTGTTGTGCAAATGACAATAGTGGGTCTACTAGCACAAGGACAAAATAATAATTTTTTGGCCACCATTTATGCATTCAGTCCATTTCACTACAGAAGATAAACTATCACCCGTATTGTATACTGGTATCCATTCATTTTAGGATTATCAAGAACAAGAACAAAATTAACGTAAAGGTTAATGTAGTTGAATATTCAATTTACATGAACCCATAATTAATTTTTTTCAGAGTTACCATTATTAACACAACCAAGTTGAATAAAGTACCAGCAACCATGTTTAGGCATGGGTGTATTCTATTAGCAAATACATTTGAGTGACTTTAAAACTTACATCTACTTTACTTTTGATCTTATTCTGCACTACATAAGTCCACACACCAGCAACTACTAGATATTGCACTGGTGTTTTTAGGAATTCCATCATTCAACCTGATGACTACCAAAATCAACCAGTCCAGGACATAAAAACAGATCGTTGTCGTCTACTATACTTCGGCTGTTGTTGAACTGACGTTATAAATTTGGGTGATGGAGGGCAAAACATTGAACAGCAACTGGTGTTTGAACTGAGATATTCATCAAAATAATAGTGTAAACCACACGTACATGTACATCCTTGCATCATTCACCGCTGTAACAAGTAACTGATAATCAAGTTAACATAAAAAAATGTGTAATAGGCACACATGAAATAAATTACACCTTGAAAAGAGACAGATCACACTTATTAAATTAACCAATAATTAAATATTATTTCAGAAAGGAGATGCAAAAGACATTGAATGTAAACCACTGCTCATGTGCTGGGATGAATCTTGATGAAAGGAACTCGGAGTACTTGAATAGTTTGGATGTATAACAGATAATGAAGATGACCCATGGAGTGAGCCACCCATTTCAATGTCAAAGAGTACATCATTGATCCTTTTTTTAGCAAATGCCCTCTGCTTAGTGTCAAATCGTGATAGTGTTTCAGCCACTAGCCTGCCGAAAACCTCCGTTTCTCCACTTCCTGAGGTACCTTCATTAGAAGTGGAGGATGGAGCCTTCAGAACATCAATTGCAGCTTGATACATGTCCAATTTGGCCTTTTCAGATTGATCCACAGTATCATTTGTTTTCACTGAAATATTCTTCCTCCTTTTTGGCACTGGCTCACTGTCATTTAAAGAGTCACTTAGAGTACTGCTGGATGCATCAACTTCGAGGCTTTCTTTTGTAAACAACATGCTGTCATAAAACTTCCATGATGGAGTAAACACCTCATCAGTACCAGAGCCGCTCTTCTTACTTGACTCGTGACGTGTGCAGTTTTTATTGAACTGCACTCTGAGGCTATGCCACTGCTTCTTACACTCTTCTTCTGTCTTATTCAGCAACTCACTAAGCTTCTTAAATGCTAGCGTTCTAGAATCTCGGTTTCTGTACTCTTGTAAACTAATATCCCACAAAAGGGGGTTCTCCTTGTAGAAGTTTATCAGCATTTCAATGTCCTCGTCTGTCCACTTTTCTTCCTCTTTACTTTCGAGCGACCTCAGTATTTCTTCCCTCATAAACAACATGGATTCGTACAAATTCCATCTCGATTTGAACTGACTATTCCCCTTACTTCTCTTTACCTCTTTTACCATTGATGTCCTGAGGCTGTGGAGACTCTTTTTAATGCAGTCGGGGGTTGTCTCCAGTGATGATGCTAATAGTTTGAGGGTCTCGTGTTTCTTTTTCTTATTCAGGAAATCGGGGGATGCGCTATCCCAAAGGCATCTGTTCTCTTCTACAATACTGAGCAACATTTTCTTTTCTTCGATACTAAACGTTTTCTCTTGTGCTTTCTCTTGTATTTCATTCTCCTCCACATCGCCATCGCTCGTGTGTTCGTCTGCCATTTTGTTTTGGATGCTTGCAATGAATCATGGCCGACTTGTCCCGGTTTCTGATTGGCTTACGCAGCGAAACGTGACAAGACCGAACGAGACCAGTTTCATGAAGTGGTGTTACACGGTGAAACTCTCGTTTTTTCACCGTTGCGAGCCGTTGCAGAAGTAGAAAGCGGTTCTACTTTTCGTGAAACTTGTCTCGCAACGGAAGTTCGAAAAAGTTTCACGAAACCGACCATGTTACACGGTGCAACGCATGCTGAAACTTGTTTCGCAGCGCCGTTGCACACAAGTTTCAGCTAAAAGTTTCAACGTGTAACGGCGACTTTAAACAATAAAATACATACAGAAAGCCGAATCAGTACACCCTTCCTATTTGGATATGTGAACGTTACAGTATGTTATAGGAAGCCTGGCACTGGCTTATTTGACCTTATTTAAACACAAATTTAAGAGGCTGCTTTTGATATCACCAGAAAAATACTATTGTACCAAAGAACATAGCCTGCTGGGCCCAGTCGTTCATAGCCCGATGAAGCTAATCCTGGGTTAACGTGACCTTTGATTCGAGTATATTTACTAATCCATAAGGATTCGTCCAAAAGATTTTGTCCTTAAGTTTTGCCTTAAAGTGTTCTTCACCATTAGCTTAAAATGAGCCTACAAAATCATTTTAGACGAGCGAGCTGAAAACCTCGGTTAACTTTTAATCGTGGATTAGCCTTAATCGGCTTTTGAACAATCCGGTCCTGGAGTTTAACTACCCTCAGCAGGTCACTTCTTTTGAGATGTACTGATTAAATTTAAATTCAAAATATTAATGAAATGCCATATTATTTTAATGTTAATTGGAACTTTCTCTTAATTTTATTTTATTTCATTGTTTGTTATTTGGTTTCTCTACGAGCAAGAAAGAAAAAAGTTTTAACAAGTTAATCCTGTCATTACAAATTTTTTTGATATCACAATTACAACAACATTTACATCTACTTACCCACATGCATAGTCCACGGAATATGTTATTGACCATTCGTGTAAATGAAAATCCGGCCTCACCAAGTGACACACAAAACGCTTTAATATCGATTTCCTTCAATAGCAGTTCTGCAGCCTTTCCTGGAAAAGCACTATTGTGCCACACAAGATACAATTTTCTGGCATCTGATATGCTCTCGATCTCTCTCTCTCTTTCTCAGTCCTTTGAGCCCCCAGTGGGGCATAGGGCCGCAAATCTGGGGAAGGAAAAAATATGCCCATTCAATACAAAGGCAAATTATGCAGGTGAAAGATCTTACACTGTATTTTGTATTGGATGAAATGAATAGAAACAATAGCCAATTGACGATTGTGCAGATAAAATATTTACAGTCAATTTTACATTTGTAACTTTTGGCTGTGCAAGGGTAGCATTGCCATAATTACCGAAAACCTTCCTAGTCATTAACAGAATTATACACACTGACATAATCCAGTACATTAGTTTTTAGTTAAGACAAGAATCGTTACACTGCATCGTGTACCTCGAATGATGAACATAATCAGATTCATTACCACTCTACAAGCATACAGAGATGTTCAAGCTGTTAAAATTGTAAATTCTGACAAGATTTCAAAGGAAGCCAGCAAGAAACTGAGACTTTTACTCTTCTAGAAGGTGAAGCTTTTTTAAATTTTTTCCTGGGCAACATAAAGTGAAAAGAAAAGGTATTTTTAAATGTGGGTTACAGCTGAATGCACACGCCCTGGTGATTTTGATTATCACATGTAAAAAACTAAGATTGATTCAACACTTAGTTGCTCTAAAAATACCCTGTCTTTTAGTTGAACTGCCTTGAAATTAAGTCAGAAATGCAAATAATTTTGACGTCTATTCATTGATCAATGTCCACGAAAATGGCAAAAGGCAAAAGATCGCATGTTTTTGGTAATTGCTGAAATGTAATAACAATATTATTATTGGGAATGATGTATTATTCTAAAAAGTGACACAGGGATACTCGGACAAAAGAAATCCGCGTGCTCCTATCACGAGTCGAACCTAAGACCTTCCGCTTACTAGTTTGTATGCTCTACCACTGAGCTACAGGAGACTCGTGGGAGCTAAGGCCATTAAACTAGGTTCATGGGACAAACATCCTGCATACTGCTAGGATTTGAATGTCGAACGTGTGGTATATGGAATAAATGAGATGGTATATTTCTAGCCTGATAGGAGCACTCGGATTGGCTGAAAGCAGAGAGAAGAGAAAAACATTTGAGAGAAAAGTTTCAGGCAGTTATTACTGTGTTGAGATGACCGAAGAGGACCATGCTGACTTGTCAATCATGTTTCAAGGGGCAAACAACATCCCTGAGCACGTCTAGTTTCTGGGAACAGCAGCAGAAACTTCTTGCATGCAAAAGTAAAAATGCATATCATTGGCATCTTAATTAAGTCCAAAAATGTAATTAACCATTAATTTGAGGGTCTTGATCTAGGGGGGGGGGGGGGGGGGGGCAAAGGGGACTCCCATATGAAAGCCGTGGTGGTAATCATCGGAAATTTTGAAAATACCCACCTAAAAGGTACTAGAACTCTGTTTTGTGGGCGTGGTCCTAACAGGGACCAACTCTAAAGCAATACACAAACTGACAGTTGACTGACATATACTTCTTGTAATCTCATATTTCTCACCTCAATACCCTAAAAGGTACTGCCATACCAGTGACGGATATCATATTTAGACTTAAGCTCCCTAAGGGGTACCAAACCACAAATTTTAACCCCCATTACTTTTCTTTGGCAGGGACCCCTAAAGGGAAATCCCCTGCACCCAGTGTCTTGATGAGTTTCCAAGCCACTGCTTAGAGGTGTGTCATGAAGAAACTACTATGGAACTCTGTGGAAGTATCTCTGTCATGGTAGATATTGCTCTGACTTCAGTTCCATATTGTTTTAGTGTAACATATTTGGAATTATTGTTTCCCAGTGGATAAAATGTAAAATGAACACTCATAATAAGTGTCATACCGCAGTAACACAAGCTTTTTAATTTCACTGAATTATCTCTTATTTTTGTACATGGTCAGGTTACATGTAAAAAATATTAGAAATTTTGTTAATGAATAATTCAATAAATTATATTAAATTTAACTAACTTTTACTTTTTCAATACTTTTTTAGATTAGGGTATGAGATTGTGCGTTGACCTTTACTGCAAAAATGCCTGCGTCAATTTTTAATCCTACCTAGCAATAAGACAATAACGTAAGGAACGAAGCATAATTTTTTTAGATTACGATAGAAATGTTTTTCTTGCTGTGAAATACTCCCGATGTCTCAATTATTCCCATTTTGAATTTATCTCCTATAGATTTGTGAAAGTTATGTTTACTAAAAACCACTTATTTCTAATAACTGGGTGTTTCATTAGCACATTTTGTCTTCACTTCTGAATATCACAACTACATCCTTTTGATGAACCCAGTTTTTGACATAATGCCAAGTCAAGTTAATATGACAGGTTGATAAAACTACTGACACATACTGGAAATTTATTAACAGCTCACAATTTTAATCCAGGACTGCATATATACATTTGGAAGTCATATGTACCTAATAGAACAAACTGTTATAAATTCCGTCTCTCTTTCTTAACAAATTTTTTAACAACTGTAATGTGCCCAAATAGGGGAAAAAAGCTTGTTGTTGTTGTAATAAACAGGTTAATTGTCAGTAGGCAATGTTATGTACTAAATAACGATCATAATAAATTGAATGTATTGCAGGTTCTACAAGAACAAAGTCAAAGAAGCCCCAGGGTGGAACGATAAAGTGCTGAGATGGTGTCTGGATGCTGCCAAAGAAAGCGGCTTAAAGCCAGGAAATTACATGGGTGGTTTTGCAATAGATGAGATGAAAAGCCAGGTAACTTCTACTTAAACTCAAACTTTATAAAATCAAAGAGAGTCATGTAATTTATTTCTAACTTAATTGTTAATGAATCTATGTATTAAGCACATTTAAATTACACAACTACAATATTTATCAATAAAATGTATTGATAAACATTGAAAACAATCATTACAATAAACACAGTCACTAAAACATCATTCTAGACATACAGCAATGCATACAGCTGTAATTATAGCTCTTAGTTTTCCAAAACTCTTGTTCAAAATCAGACTGATGCAGCTATAATAGCCTTATTTGAAAGAAAATTCTAGGAAAAATACCCTAAATTTTATCAAAAGTTCCATTTCATGTTTATGAACGAACAACAAATTAAAAGCTTGAAAAGTAATTTGTCAGAATAAAACTAGTCAATAAGTTATTTATAGCTTGTTCAATGGCTCTAAACAAAAATGTTTTCATGGCTAATAGAATCAATGTCATGTCAACAATGGTGTTGTTAATTGTAAAATTATAGTGTTAGTATTCTCTGTGACTGTCAGTTGACTGACAAAAACATTATCTCCCTGAGGATATACGCAACTACATACTATCTATGGCACTGTTTACTTGGTAAGAATAATATTTTGTTCAGAAAACATACATAGATAAATTGGCAATCAATAAATTAAGAACGGACAATCCTGATCTCTTTCAGGAGAGTCTAGAATTGATTTCCGTAGGTGGCAAGCACAAGCTAGTGGGCTTTGTTGACCTGGGAAAGGGTCATTATCTTATGAGAACTTTGTCAGGTATGTTTCTCTGTATTAGTCAAGGCACCTTATTTTGGGTTTCAGTAAACTAGCTCCCTCAGTTGCAACAGGGCCACCCAGCCCTTGAAAATTTGGGGATCTTTAGAGTGCCAACAGCTGGTTTGGTATCTGTGATACTGCAGAGCCCTTAACTAACTGCAACATTAGGCATCGAGACCACTGAGAACTTAAATTAAATTATAGTCACAACCCTTACATTAAACAGCCTGGAAATATCTAAAGTTTATACACTTGTCACCCAAAATTGTACCAATTAATACATGAAATGAATTTCTAATAAAATGAAATTTCCATGACATATTAACTCTAACTGTAGTTAAATGTTCTCTTCCCACGTCAAGGTAATGAACCAGAACTGGCCAGTCATATTCTACAGTTCATTTTCTTAATTGACTGTGGTTTTAGGTTCCCTATGGCACAGCGGCCATATGGGAAGTGTACTCCAAGCGATTTGTACCATCTGTTTTGGGAGGGAGTCCTGGAAATGTTGGAAATTGGATTTCAGTAAGTGAGCCACCAACCTTTTCCAATTAAAAAATTTATTTAATTGTTATAAGAAATTTGGTATAATAAGTAACTGCAGATTTTAGAAAATCGAAGTTTATTACTGCGCCTTTCAATAACATACAGACTCTGAAGTTCAAGACTCAACCAACCCTTACGCTTTTCTCTGCTGTCAATCACTAGAGCAGACCTCTAAAGTTTTAACATTTGGTTCAACATGCATTCAACACTTTGTTGAACCAAATGTTGGGGACGTTTGAACAGGTCGTTCAACATTGTTAAAAGCATGTCGAATAAAATTCAAATCAGTTTAAACTTTCATTCAACATCCATACAACATTTTCTCTGTTCTTGAAGATGTTGAATGGTGTTGAAGCTGTTTGAACACTCTGCTTAACATTTGTCCAACATCCGTTCAACTAATGTTGAACAATTTGTTAGGCAAATCCTTAAGAAAACAAATAGCGTTTGGCTCAACGTGGTCAAAAGGTCATTTTGGTGCACTGTGATTGGCGGATTTCGACCCACTATGTCAATTTCTGTATTGTATGCGGTTAGCCAGTTGTCGCCATAATTATGATTGATAGCAGTAAAACAAGCAAATCATTAGTTCAGAGTCCGTATGTTATTGAAAGGTGCAGTAATATTGTTTTTTACTGATTTAAGCTATGCCACGCATTTTGCTTCCAATCGTCACACATGAGGTGTGC
>NW_028145434.1:490000-502500 GCF_977016875.1 Pavona decussata | reverse complement strand
TCATCAAGCTGCTCAGGTGTTGGTCTAAGTGCCAATGGAATCGTGACAAGGAATCGATCTAAAAGGCCATGTCCTTGCTCCATTCTGTATAATTATGATCTTGGCAGCGTTCTGAAGCTGGGTGGCTCCAAGGAGGCAGAATGGCGTGTTTGGTTCAATATCTCACGTGTTTTCCATGGCGAAGTGGTAAGTTGAGGCCCCTCCACTGAACAGTTTGCATAGAAGTTGAATGTCCCCTGATGCTGTTTCATCCTCATTTTTTAGAAGCTTGATTAAGAAGTCATAGATTTCCAGCGAGCAAACAAACGCTTTCCCGTGCTTATCAAGGAATTGTACGAGGCCTGAAGAGGTTTACCTGCTGATTAGAATCTCCTTTCTGATGTCACTGTTCTCGCATAATGGGTTGATTATCTTTTCAATTGCAGGAGACTTGCCCGTTCCTGGATGGCCAATGAAGATGGTGAAGAGGTTGATGGGCTGTATATGAGAACCAACCATAAGTTGAGCACCATGATTTCCAAGAGCAAATGCAGTGCCGGTCAAAATCGAGGGAAGGAGGTAGCCAATAAAACTGCCGATGGACTTTGCCTTGTGTTCTAAAAATGAATAACCTTCAGCGGAAAATAGCTCTGAATAATCAAACTGCATTGAAGAGACTCTTGTGAAAAGGAGCCCAAGTCTTTTCGCTCTGTCTTGCTATTTTGGCATACGGGTTAATCATGTTGACTGCATAAGTGCATGTGCACCCTGACAACTAGCGCAATGATCCGAGTGTATAATGGCAAAAAACAAAACAACTGAAGGTGACATTCTTCTTTTGCTCCAAGACATGATCAGTTGAAATAATGAAAGAGGAGTGTATGAATAGAATCGTGAGAAATGTCACATTAATCACTGAGCAATTAAGTCGCTACGATTATAAATTACAACGTTTATTCCAAATGGCAGATGAGTTGTTAATTGTCGGCTTACACAAAAGGCAGTTGTAAAAAAAACAACAGAAATACAGCATGAATAAGAAGACTTCTAATGGATTACCGTAAATGATCTAATAAACGCCGGGGGCGTTTATTGAATTTCAAGGGTCCAAGGGGGGCGTTTAAAAGATAAGAAGCGTTTAAAAGAGAGAGGCGTTTCTTCTAATAACTGTAACATGGTAACCTAAATAAGTAAGAGATAAATACCGAGAATGGAGGTATTAATCCATATACATGTATATGGATTAATACCGACGTTCGAGGTATTTATCTGACTTATTTCATGAAATTATTCATGAAGGCGATCCTTTGTTCAAGGGGACAAACGCCGGCTAATTAGTACCGTCACACTTAGGTGAGAAACGGAGAACAATAGAAGCAACCTGATGTGTGCGTTTCTCGCAGTACTGCTAATGTAAATGAGGGATTTATCTGTATAAATCCCTCGTTTCAGTTAGTTTAATATTCATGAAGTATGTAAGTTAAATAAAGGATGTTGAATAACAAAAGAAAATGTGTGATTCATGAAATAAGGTATTATAAACACCTAAATGAGAGAGCTTTAGGAGACTATAAAGTCAAACATGAAGTAGTCCTTGTAATTCCGGGATGCTACAATGCTAGGACAAGCTGAAAGAAAATTGCTGATATCCTAAGCACAGTGATCAAGAACATTAAAGAGCGCTATCGGACACCGGTGTTAATTAAGCAAGAACGCAAGTAAATTGATTGATCTGTTTCTAGTTTATGTGTGGTTTTCAGGGAAGGGGGGCGTTTATTAGACAGGGGGCATTTGTTAGAGAGGGGCCTTTAATACAAACTTGCCAGCTTAGGGGGGCGTTGACTAGATAGGAGGCGTTCATAAGAGAGGGGACATTTATTAGATCTTTTACGGTAACTTGTAAGAATTGTATTTTAATTGAATGTCAACGTGAAGGTGAAAAATGTTTGATAAGGTAAATAAACCGCCGTCACGAAGTGGAAATGCTGTTGTTTCGAGCGTTAGTCCATTGCTGCAACGAAGGGCTAACGCTCGAGACGTAAGCTTTTCAAATTATATTCAGTACGGCGGTTAATTTACCTATATCAACTTCAAGTTGATAACCAACAAAGTGTTTCACTTATCCGCCGATGCAGCACAACAGCCTCTTTAGAAACTAATTACTTTGTCTACATTAAGCCAGCTTCTCGAAACCGGCGCGAATTGGCTTCTATCGAAGGACGTCAAGTACATTTGAAGGCGAAAGAAATCTTAAGAAAATGCTGTTTTGCGGCGCAAACAAGAAAATTTATCGAAATATAGGAGTTCAGATGGGTGGCATTAGTTTTAAGGATGCTGGAACTCAGTGCGGAGAGAGCAAAGGAAGTTATCAGCGACAGAAAGCGGGAAATGTTTGGGATGACATGAGCGTATTCGTGACTTATGATGAACTGCTTAAAAATGTCCTTATGACAAAGGAGTTGACCATAAAATGGTTGATGAAAGAGAGGCTTATTGCCTTAAAGCAGAATTGTCCGAGATGTGGCGAGATGTTGCTGGTGGAATGTGAAGATCGCTCGGATGGATTCAGGTGGGAGTGTCGAAAACAATCAGGAAATAGGCATCACAAACAAGCCTTAAGCATAAGGAAGGGTACCTGGTTTGAACAAAGCAATTTAACGCTGGAGGAGGTACTAAAATTTACGTACTGGTGGTGTCAAGATTTGAGTCAATGGCAAATTCGGCGACAGTTGAATATTAATCCCAACAAAGCCGTGGACTGGGACAGTTTCTGTAGAAAAACATGCGAAATCACGATGTTACAAAAGAGTGAGGAGATCGGAGGACCGGGAAAAACAGTTCAAATTCACCAAAGTAAAGTAGGCAAAAGAAAGTACCATCGCGGGCATAGAGTAGAAGGGCAATGGGTATTTGGAGGGATAGAAGAAGAATCCAGAAAATGCTTCCTAGTGCCTGTAGAAGACAGGAGTGAAGCAACACTCCTGCCTATTATTAAAGAGTGGATAGCGCCTGGAACTCTAATCGTATCAGACTGTTGGAAATCATATTCCAAACTATCAGAAAATGGATACCTACATGAGACTGTTGACCATTCTAAGGAGTTCGTGAACAGCAAAGGATTCAACACAAACAAGCAAGAAGGACACTGGAGGCACATGAAGACAAGTCTTCCCATGTTAGGAACACGAAAAGAACATTTCTCATCATATTTAGCCGAATTTATTTGGCGTTACAAACATAAAGACAGCGACATGTTTAAAGTTTTCTTAAGAGACATCAAAGAGTTATATAAGGTTGAGTGAACAATCTGAACACTTATAAGGCTAGTTTGTTTATGAAATTAGTAAGCAGTCCGGTCAAATATATGCACTGATTACGAGAATAGTTAAAGTTTTTCATTAATCCCGTCCGTTAACATAACTTAAGTAGTCGATTTCTGGCCGTGTTTAAAGTGATGTTCAGTTCAAAGATAATGATAGCAAATAATAAATATATGAAGCATACATTGAACAACTAAAGATGAAGAATATTTCATTTGATTTGTTTGCAGGGACTTGCGGTTATGACACTTTCAATGTCTACAAATAACGGAATATGCATATCGGCCAACTATGTTTTTTGGTATCGTTCGTTCCATTGTCATATCTTTCCAAGTCAGATTGTTCCACAGGAAAGTCAGATCGTTCCACAAAAAAGTCAGATCGTTCCACAATAAAGTCAAATCGTTCCACTTAGAAATGGTCAGATAAAAAATATTTCAATATTTCATAGATCACTCCACGAGTGTTATTCGAATGTAAGTTCAGTTGCTCACATGAACGATCAGAAAGATCAGACTGTATTGATTTTATACTACAACCATGACCGAATACTGCTCATACGATCGATCAAGGCGATGAACTGTTTACATGATAGATCAACTCTAGGTTGCTCCACGAGAGTTATTCGAGTGAAAGTTCTGAGCACTGTTTATATGATCGATCAGAACGACGAGAAAGAGTATCTGTTTTATTTCATCCCAAATATGACTGAGTACCAATAATGACCCAGGCACAAATGTGTGAACTTCGTTTTGACTACAAATTGCTTACCTGCAAATAATCTTTATTAGTTTCAACTCATTGGGTCATAGTAGACTCACTACGATTGATTTACTGCATCTTTCAATAACATGCTGAGTCTGAAGTTCAAGATTCAACCAACCTTTACGCTTTTCACAGCCATCATTCACTGCTGCGGACCTCTAAGAAATCAACAACGTTTGGCTGATTGGGGTCGGGTTTGTGCACTGTGATTGGTGGATTTCGATCCAGTTTCCCGAATTAGCGGCTTACGTTTAGTTTATTTTCTCGTACCTTTAGTGGCGAACACTATAAAGTACAAATTGCACGCAACTAAAATACTGTATTTATTCAATAATGTTAATACGCGCCCACCCCCTTCCCCCTCCCAACAGAAAACATTTCTGTAGTAGCCAGCGTGAACTAAGAGGAACGTCAGTCTAAATAAAACCTCACACGCTTTAGGCCCACGCGTAATGTATGAACTTAAACAAAACAATGTGTGAAGTATGTTAATTCGAGGTGAGAATTTTAATTCATTAACACTTCACTTCATGCCTATTGTTTGTCAGATAAACGATTTATCAAATCCAATCGCGCGTTTTATTCGAAATGAAAGTTTTGATCCTAGGGAAGCGTATAAAAGGGGCACTTTATTGAGGGTTATTCATATCAGCTTAATCAGCAACCACAACAAGTCAAAGTCAAATCGTCATCGTCAATCCGTTCATTCCGAGTTATTCCGTTATGTCGACGAAGTGTATTTCTTGCAAACAGCCAGTCAGAGTCTGTCAAGAAGGTCTCCAGTGTGATGGTTGTCTCCATTGGCGACACCGCAAGTGTGGCACCGGAGTATGCCAGTCTGATTACCGCGATGTAGTCAAAAACGGTACTACAATTGACTGGCGCTGTTCAACATGCAACTTTGCTGAGCCGATCCCTCTTGCTGAAAGCATTCCTGTTAACTTCGAGTCCACTGTCTACAATCCACCTTCCGTTCAGTCTGTCCAGTCTGTTGACATCACATCCGACCTACCTGCAGTTGACCCTATCGAAGATCCTGGCCTCACCATGGCCTCAACCGCCGAGCCTCTGGACGTGGACAGCTACCCCTGTACCTACTTGTTCAGCTCCTGCACAGAGAAGCCCGAATTACCGCCATACAGATCCGCCTTGTATCTGACAAGAAGTTAAAGAGAATTCAGCGCCGCAAGTACCATGAATTACAATCAAAGCTGTTCAACTTGTGGGACCAGTTTGAAGCCAACCAACAGTCAGCCAAACGCCTCCTGAAAGCGTGTCGTACCTCAATGGACCGAGGGAATAGAAGAAAACTACACAAAACAAATGGCTCCTTTAGGAGCCACCAAATAAAACGAAGCAATGATCAACAAATACTCATTATCTTGTTTAAACTAAAATAAATTAGAAATAAATTGGTCTGTCACAGAGGGTAACCATTACAGAGTGGGACTGGGTTATACAAAAATTAGAAATGGCGCCCTTGAAGTTCGATCTTGCATAACCGACAAAGTTTTCGATAAATTAGACTTAAGACTAACACGTGCAATTAAAAGTTTAAATAAAGTGCCTTTTCCGAAGGAAATATATTTGCCAGAGTACCTACAAACGGCGGTTAGTTCGAATACACTCAGTAGAGATGGTGATGCCTTTCCGGTATGTTAACTCGTTCCGTCAAGTAAACATCGAGCAGGACATTTTTCTTTACATTTTCATCGAGTAAGAATCTTTTCTTGACTCTTCCTAAGTGGAACGAACTGACTATAGTGTGGAACGATCTGACTTTTTTTTGGAACGATCTGACTTGGAGCTATCTGACCATGGAATGAACTGACCATAAACCTGTTTTTTACATGGCACGATCTTCAAAGTATTAAGAAGTACTGATGGCAATTTATATTCTCTCGATACACTTGCGTATACCCACGCGAGTGTATCAAGTGTGGATCTATCACGTGATCTGTTATTTTAGTCACATGTTCTTTGGAATAAATCTTGTCGTTTTTCGTTCATAACATGGCGCCCAAGGTGGGGCAGAGACTCGTGAGTTTTTTCGTTTGATAGTCTTTTTACAGTGTTTATAAATCATGTCGGAGGATCAGACGTTATTGTTGGCTCGTTTGAGATCAAAATGAAAGGGACATCGTTCAGTCATGAGGAGAAACATCAATGAAGGGAAAGGTATACTTGAAGGAGATGAAATCGATGCGCAGAAATGGAATCGATTGAAAATCATGGAACAAGTTTTGAAGGAAAAACTTGAACTACTCACCGGTTTCGACGACGAAATTACGCAGCTATGCAAAATAGATGACATAGAGCTAGAAATCAAATTGGCGGACGAAATACGGTCGAGAATTCTAGAAATGAGCTTTGCTTCAAGTTCATGATGGACCTTCGTCGACTTCGTCACATACCACTGGTCAGGTTGTTAATGTTCAAAATCGATCGTCAGTTGCTTTTAACCAATCGTCTAATCAAGGTGGAGGATCGTCTCCAGCAACCGTTGCAGAAGAGAATCATTATTTGGAAAATGAATCATCACTGAGTCTTCCCACTCAATCAGAAATTTAAGATGGCGGATCGTCTTCCCATGTGGCGGGACAAAATATGCATCTACAGAATGAATTGCCGCTGAATATTTCAGCTCTACCCATCTCGTCAAATCATAGCCAAGCCATGCCGACCAAGACATGTCTCCCAAAGTTAGTGCTCCCCAAATTCAACGGTGAGATTACAAAATTCACTTCATTTTGGGATAGTTTTGACAGTGCTGTAAATAAGAGCATTGAACTGTCTCCCGTTGATAAGTTTAATTATCTGCATGCACTGTTAGAGGGCCCAGCTGCAAGAGCTATCCAAGGGCTGACATTGTCAGAATCTAATTACAAGGCTGCAGTCGACATACTACATGAACGGTTTGGCAAAACCCAGCAGATCATATCGGCACATATGGATGATCTTCTTAAGCTGCCAAATGTAATAGGGGACAAACCAGGTCAACTGCGAGTCGTGTATGACAAGATCAAGGTCAACGTGCGTGGTTTGGAGTCGTTGGGGGTCGGAGCGGATCAGTGTGGGAGTTTCCTGATACCAGTCATAATGTTTTGCTATTGAATCGGAATAGCTTGGACAAAATAAGCATTAGCAGGGCAGGGAGACAAATTGACCTTTCAGATCGTAACTTGACACCGCAGACGAAATGGAGCCGTAAAACAGGGAAAACGAAATTAGCATGTTCACGTTCTTATGCAAATTTTGTATGAGATCAATAACGCATTAAAAGAATGTCGAATTGGCTGTATTTTGTGGAATTTTGGCATAGAAATTAAGTTAATAGTTTTGGACTTTGAGTTGAAATACTTTGAACAAAAATAAGTTTTAACAAGCAGAACACGGGTCAGTTTTGAGAAACCAGTTATAATTGACCCCGGGAATTGACCTTTGCCTGTAACTCTACACAGCATACCAAAATAACAAACAAATATTTCAATGTTTTATGTGAAATTGGGGCTTTCATTTTATAGCAATACGAAATTTTCCCTTTATACATTGAGACAAATTCAATTGTTGCCAGTGAGCAATATTTTTCTAATAACTGAGTCATGCAACGCAGACATAGATTTCTTGTCTCAGTTGGAGTACTTCGCTTACAAAGGTTTTCCGGAGAAGGGAAACATATTTTTTTAACATAACAAGGGTTTCTTTAAAACAGTTAAACAAATTAAACAAAATAACGTCTTCAAGAAAGATCTACGAAGTTGCGAAGTTGGTAAGTTACAATTTTGAACAACTATGTCTGACATGAACGTGAAGTTGACCCTCTAGAAACTTATCCAACGATTCACCACTCCTCCCCTCTGGAATTTCCTGGGCCATTGACCTCCCACCCCTCTGGAATTTCCAATTCCCTCCGTGGTGGGGGTATGGATAATTTCTGGAACCACACATTACTTTATTGATAGGGCTAGATCTGATCTGGAAACTACTGTCTGAAAACCCCATTTCAACAGCACATTAAACCCAACATTGAACCATTAATGTGTCGCCGGGTTGCCACAAAAAACGTGCAAAAATTTGAATGGTAAAACTAGAAGATGAATTATAATACATTTACACACTTGTGCATAAAGCTGCATTGCCTCATTCATGTTTTTTTTTTGTCAGGGTAGCATTGCATTTAGTTGTAGGCACATTTAAAATAAAATTCTTTCTGTCCACTCATACTGCGTGTTTGTCTCTTTGCGTAAGCAACCAAGGGTGCAAATTGTCTCCTGAGGCAAGAAAACGAGCTCAAACCCTGTGAAAGTTGTTTACCAGTAGTTGTTAAAACTCAATAAAAGAAAACTTAGTGACTAAACATTTTCTGACCTAACAACCCTACAAACAGTATTCTGAACAAAGTTCAACAAGGCAGTTTATGCCCTGATAATACCAGATTGTTAGCATTCTTGCCATCTGTCAAACTCTCTAAGCCAATTGCCACTTGCAATAGCAAGTATACTGGTAAAGGAGCTGTTCTGATTGTGAGTGCCCCGTTCTGGAATCCAGATCTCATCTTCTTTCTCAAAAAAAACGTCCTGACACAAATTTTTGAGGAAGATTGTAAGCAACCACCCTTGCTCTCGATCCATACATCATCAGTTGCTGCTCCTCTAACCATGACCATGTCATTCACAACAGGATCTGGCAAAACAACATTTCCTACTGTAATTCAGGGAACAGTCTTCTCATAAAGTCAATAGGCTGAGAACATAACTGGAAAGACACTGTATTGCCTTAAAAGAAAGCAGACTTAAGGAGGTTAGAAGTATTTGAGAAAATAAACGAGCTCACATGTATACAGGAGGAGACAGCTTGCACCAAATCAGAAGGTGATTGATATTTCTTGGATGTATTTGTTGTTTATAAGTTTTGCTTTTTCTCAATATCAGTCATCTGATCACTTGGTGTGGAAAATGTACACTGTTAGTAACGTGATATATTCATATTTAAATAGATAATGGCAAGGTGTGGAAAAGGAAAATTACCAAGGCAGACAGGCCCACTTGGAAAGCAAACGATAAAGTGCGTTACCTGGAAAAGTAAGTCTTAAGGAGCCTTTCTTTGGAAATTCCGCACCTAAGTATGTTGACAACAAAGATATTCCTCAAAACGTATGTCCCATGTTATTTATCCTAGTTGAAGTTGTTCTTAGATTGCCAGTTATGTTGAATATTTGTTTAATTTGGGAACTACTTTTATTAGCTGATAAAACTTGTCATATTATTTGACAGCGAATCTATTATTTTATCATCAAAGGAAGGTTGCTGTAGAAAATCATGCATTTTATAATGCACTTTTTGTTTAGCTGTCTTAAATTACAGAGATCCTTTCTTCTTCAGGATTTCTATTCTTAACTGGAAAGCTCGCCTACTTTGGCCTGGAAATTCAAAAATTCATGTAAAAGGATTAGTGCCAGTGCCTGGTTGAAAATGGAAGAATTCATTACCCAAATGGAGCCAACATGCTCAATCCCAGAAATAGGATTTGGTAGAGGTAAGCTTTACAGGTTCATATCTAATCACAAAGTTAAGATAGTCATTGGCTTTATAATCTCCATCGTGAACGACAAGCTTATTTTTTGTTATTAAAAGGAAAATGTGGCTTTTACAGATACTAGTAGGAGTCATGTATTACAGTGGTTCCATGAAAAAAATCGAAAGATTGAGTATGGATATGACTATGAGGTAATGGTTATCATACAATTGCATAGGAAATCCTTCAATAAATTATAGATCTTAACTTGCATTAAATCTGCCATGTCAGCAGTGAATGGGTAGTGTCAAATAGTTTCCAGTTACAGTATTTTCACTAAAACAGACTTTAAAAAGGAACACCACTTTTTTACTCCAAGCACACACAAGTTAATTTCTTTTTTTTTTTTTTTTTTTTTTTGGGGGGGGGGGGGGGGGGTTCAATTGTTGGGTCTTTGGCATATGGACCACTGAATAAGTGAGAATACTTTTGTAACTGGCTTCATGGAACTGTCTTCCTCTACCAAAGTCTTAATATTGATCTTGTATGTTTTAGATCTCTCACAAACCAGCCAAACGTGCGAAGTTAGGGGTTGAATCACCAAGTGAGGGAGACACCTCAAACAGCAATTCAACTGTATCAGTTTCTCCATCAAGTAACAGGACACCAACTGAAGGTTTGTATCATTGTATTGTGCAACTATCATAATAGACACAAGCAATGTATTCACTATGTATGTAACCAGGGCCAACTGGCTCAAAGGATGATTACCCTAATCTAAGATTAGAGTCAAAATAAAAATTAGCAATAAACTAAGTGATGCAACACTTGCATGATCATAGTAGACCGTTGTGACCCTGTGCATTTTATCATTTTGTTTTTTAATAGATGACGAGGTCATTATGTTCAACGGGAACCAAGCAGCAATATTGAAGAGACCATCATACTTGTATTTCTCGGTGTTTCTGTTCATTTTAAAAAGCATTCATTGCCACTAGGGAAAGCATTAAATGTCAAGTGTAGATCAAAGGGAAAATACCAAAGCCTACTACCACCGGCAAAGGTATTGGTGAAAGACGGCCATGTAAAATTGATGTTGGGGATTCGGAAACTAATTACAGGGATATAACTAGGAGGGAGGTTAACAGGATTACTGATGTGAAATTGCTGATTAATCAAAAAACAGAAAGTGAATCTTCTACTCTAGATGATATTACGTCTGTCAGATTACAATCATTTCCATAAATTTGGACATTTAAGTTTTGTTATTTTACAAAAGAAACTGATGTTAATTAAAAACACCAATTTATTAAGTCTGATGAACAAAAAAAGTAAATCTTAAATAGATACGGGAGTTAAGGATGTTGCTGTTAACAAACATTTAATGTTGTGAAATAAAAATTCATTTTCGGTTATATTTTAGACTTCACTTACCTGTTTTTCCTGGGATTTTTTAAAAAAGATTTTTACATACTTGAACACTGAAAAAAAAAATTAAAATGGATTGTGGTGATCCCAGCAATCGAAAACCCATCAATCCAGCGTTGGAAACACTTCGTGCAACATGGGAAATCTCAGTGGTCCAATGTTGGAAACCTGTTGTCCAATCTTGGATTTTTGCAGAAGCTCGATGTTGGAAACATCTTATCCAACACTGGAAACTTCAGTGGTCCAAAGTTGGACATCTGTTGTCCGATGTTGGATTGTGCTGGAAACCAATGTTGTGCTCAAACGAAGTACAACCCAGAACTGATGCAATAAAAAACAACCTGTACCTCCGCCTTTTTCTATTCTTCTGTAAAGTAGACGAGAGAAAGGTCGATTTCCGAATTTCCTGCTGGAACACACGCAGTCTTGTTTAGAGAAGAAATTCTAAGAGCTTTCTGTCCGCCATGTTTTTACAGAGGAAGCAGCATGCGCACTAGGCAAGAATCGAGTACACTGGCCGAGATGTTGAGCCTTTTACCCGTACAAAATCATAATTTCACATCCTTTGGCACGGTAGAAAAAAGGATGTGTAAATGAGTAATCAGTAATATTTTTTTGGTACGTGTACCACTTTCATCCGAGCCGTGCCTAAAATTTTCTGCCGTGTAAATGGGGCTTTATAAACTCAGAAATTCCGGAGGGGTGGGGGTCATCATAAACCCTCTGGAACGGAAATCGAAAGGGCGGGGATTAAAATAAAAACCTACCGTTGGGAAGGGGGGGGGGGGGGTTTCTGGAACTGCACAATTACGTATATGTCATATGTATATGTATATCTCTGTCTACATGTATGAGTGTATCTATGCGTGATGTTTCTGCTTGGGACCCACTCAACCATTTAATTAGAAGCCTGAACATGCACAAGTATGTGCACCCATTAACCCTGACAGCATTGTAACTACCAGAACCTGGAGCCAGATTTACCAGCAGCTCCTTAAAAAAATTGGTTGCCTACTAAACACCTTAAAAAACACGTATCACAAAAAAATAAATAAAACCCAACATTTCCATTATTTTAACAGCAAACAACAACAACAATTAACATAGTGGAGATGTGTGACATGTGGGAACATGCTGAAACAAAACTACACCTCGACACAAGGTCTCGCTGGATACCTCCTGAAGGGGCACAGTATCCTAAGGTCTTCCAGTGTCTGTTCAGGGGGTGTGAGAAAGACATCACAAGTGCAGAATTGTGCACAAACCATGTCAAGGAAGTTGAGCACCCAAAAGGCAGACAAGGCAATGACACTAACTTGTTGTGTCAAGGTAATTTTAGGGAAAATTAAACAAAAGAATTCCTGTATTTGTGCTACTGACGACACTGACATTTCAATGAGAGCAAAAAAAAAATTATGCAATTAAGTAATGCCGGTAATTGTCAAAACACTGAAATTTCAAAGAGAGCTTTACCGTCTTTAAGCAACCCTTTAA
>NW_028145434.1:477500-485000 GCF_977016875.1 Pavona decussata | reverse complement strand
ATTACATTACATTCTGCACCTGTGTCAAGTTTAAAACTTACGGGAATGTCATTAACAAGTAGATCTGACTGAATGTTCCTTCTAGTACTACCTTGAATTTCCTCGATGTACAGACCCTCCAACAGTTCATTGTTTCCCTTCTCCTCTACTTCCACGTGACGAACTCTTCTTTCTTCCGTGCCATTCTTCGATTTGAAGCAGCACCGAGCATAGTGATTTCTTCCATTGCAGTTGTGACACGTGGCTCCATAGGCCGGACAATTTCCCCTGTCATGAGACGCTGCACAGAATTTGCATTTCATTATTCTACGCGAGTCTTCGTTTTTAGATTTTGTTGTGTCCGCCGGTGGCTCTGTCTTCCTTACAGCGTCGATGTTACCCGTCTGAGTGGCTGGTGAGATGAAGATTTTCGAGTGTTCCTGAGATTGTTCCGTAATTCTGCATAATTTCATGGCTTTCTCGAGTGTCAAATCCGTCTCGCGTAGCAGCCGCTCTCGTAGTTTGGGATCATTTATGCCCACCACAATCTGATCTCGTATCAGAGAATCCTTAATCGCCCCGAAATCGCAGTATTCAGCTTTTCTTCTGAGATCTGTAACAAATATGTCAAACGAGCGATCTTCTTGAATGGTCATTCTGAAGACGTATCGTTCGTAGGTTGTGTTCTTACGAGGAACACAATACGTTTCAAGCGCCGTTAAAATACCTGCAACAGTCCTTTCCGTGATATTTACGGGAATGTTTGGTAGGGTTTTGAGCACCCGTCTTGCTTTGATCCCGAGAATACTTTGGATAGTTGCTATCTGTATGGCATCGTCCTTTTCGTGAAGGCCACTCGATATCCGATACAATTCCCACGCTTCCTTCCATTCCTTCCACACATCTGCGAGATTGAGACTATCAATATCCAATTCTGAGGGAGGTTTGATACGTTCCATGTCGGAGTTGGGAGTCAGAGAGGTTTCTTTTAAAGAGATCCTGGTACCATGTTATGAGTACGAGAAAATACACATCCACAAGCTTCAACTTCAAGAGCTTTATTACAGTACTTTTACTCCACACGTGATCCTTAAGATCACATTACAATACCTTGCACAGGACAACCAACTTATCATAACACATACCATACCATTTGAGGGGGCGGGGGGTCTAGGAGGATAGGGTAAAAAAATGAGCAAATTTTTAAAACGGCATTTTTCACTCGCTTAAGTCCTTAGGGACCTTAGCGTGTTAAAAACATCACTTGGAAAACATTTTTAAGTTACAGCAAAGCCCTGACAAAGAATTTTTGTTTTACCCCAAAAATTTCTTACTGCCTATTCACAAAACTCCAGGATTTGCGTGTTGCATACATTACGGGAATATCGATCCAGGATTGAGACAAGACAGCATTCCATACGCCTTCTTATCTCAGTTGTCAGGCCTTTTAAACCCATTACGAGTCAGATCTTATCACGATGGTAAAGGTACACTCTACCTCTAGCAGGGATAGGGTGCCACTTTACTTACCACTTCATACGAAGTGCTTCTACTTCCGCCTCCTGCAAAGGCAGGTCCTCCATTAGAGACTATTTCAAAAACAGGAGATTGGTCTTCTGCAGAGACTTTCAAGCGGTTTTAAAAGTGGTGGCTGGACACAGTCCGAAGAGCATCATGGTATCAGTAATCGAACAATCACGTCGCTGGATTTTCTCACAGGAGTTTTTCTGGAAATTTTTCACACGAGAGATATCCACGCTTTACTCACAGTTTTATTTGTCATGTATCTGAAAACTGTCAACAAGCAATGAGGTATGTGGGTGTCCAGTGATTGTAATTTATTGTTTTTAACTTGGTTGTTGGTGTCAATATTCGAGTTCCTTGCAAGCATTTCCAATATGCCGGCTTCTTTCCATGTGCGAAGGTAGACGTATGCGTTTCCTTTTTGACGCAATGTTGTTTGGGTTCCGATTAAAAAAATTACACTGTCTATTTTTTGAAGAGTTGCTCTCGGCTTTTAAGGCATCGCACCTCTTACCATTATTCTGCTATATGCCTGCCTTTCAAGTTTGGCATGTGTTAAGGCAAACTGGAGCTAGTCAAGATGCAACATAAAGATTAATCTTGGCTTTTTGCAGCGACTTTTGCTTCAACAACCCGTTCTATTATTGGTCTTAGGGATGTCTAACAGAACGGAGAAGAGGAAATATGGTGGTCCATTGGGGGATAATCCTGGAAAACCTTGTTCCAAGGCAACACGAAGTGGATCATCTCGGAAGACAGTGTTTGGTAAAGGCCCCGGTAAGCCACTTTGTTGGGTGATATGAACTGGGTGATACGGTTATTCTTTTATCCAGGTTGTTCTTACCTTTAGTACAGTTCTATATAGCTCTTGCAAATCGCACAAGGACCTCGAAATACCAATAAACAGGTTTGGGTCTAACAATAATAATAATAATAATAATAATAATAATAATAGTCGTCTCAATAAGTTCAAATGTGGACTTCGGCTTTCATTACAGGAACCTGAAACACCAAAATGTGCTGAATGGTTAAAGGAAGAGCTCATTCCTTTGAATTAATATGTTGCCCTCTACAATAAGGAATACAGTAAAGAGTGGCCCACTCATAAGAGGACATCGTTTTGGGATGCCTGTGTCAATGCGGTGTCGGAATTTAGTGGACTGTCTCTAAGATCAGGTACATTGAGAAAAGGCTATCATTTTGTATAACCTACCCTTTGTTGTTTATTTTGTTTTGTTTTTGGCTTAGCTAAACTTCTTCCTTGTTGATACCTTACTCTCCTCCTCAATGAAGTTGTTGTGTGACATGTTAAGTTGAATTTGATCTTTGATTTTTTTAATAGTGGAATAAAAAAAAGTAATGCAGTCATATCTTAGCACTACACTGCTTATAACTTCTGGAACCAGTTGTTGAGAGAGACGGTAACTTTATCCAATGGATAAGTCGCTATCCAGTGGATAACATGTTTAGGTTGGAGTACATCTTATTTTATCAGCTGGAAAGTGCTGCTATTAATTGGATAAAATTATCTCCTCTTTAAACAGCGGCACATTGGTCAATTTTGGTTGTGACCAATGTTTCATATTTGATTTACCTCTACATGACTATATCTTTACAGGATCTGCTTGTTGGACCAAGGTGATAAAACGTCTAAAGCCTCAATTTGCAACTATTCAAGATGCAGAAGTGGCAAATGGCATAAGCTATTTCGATGTCGCTGCCATGTAACCTTTTATAATGTAAGTAAATGTAGCGTCTTTTAGGTTGTATGATATTTCTGTTAAATACATATTGTATGTGACACAATTTATTAATTAACAAGTTTCGTTTAGTGCATGTCTGTGTTTAAGTGTAAAGTATAATGTTGTAAGTAGCGTAAGCATTATATTGTTAAGTAGTGTAAGTAATATGTTGTGAATAATAATAATGATAAAAATTAAAAAAATAATTCGATGACCAACAACCTTGTGGATCAAACACAAAAGATGATGACATTCCTCTTGCAGGAGAGATTACAGAGTACACCGCCAAACACTTTGTTAATTTAACTGCCGTCCAAAGGCTGCAGTTACTCAACTATTTCCTTCGTATATTGATTGACATGGACTTTGTTGAGGACATGAAACATTTTGTTCCAAGTAATTTACTTCCATTACTTCTGTCAGGAGTGGAGCACCTCTTCAAAAAGAACAAAGAAAATACAATTTATTACCTCTGCAAATGCTTGGCAGAAATGCATGACAAGTCATCAGCTCGTTTATGTGTGGATAGATGCCTTTTGGGTTGATTGCCTATAACTGTAAGTTTTTCGCATCCAATGATACAAGTAACCTCCAGGCACTTGAGGATTAAAAGAAATGGAGTCCATGTATTGCTACTTTGGAAATGCCTGGGCAAGCTTATTCTTGGGTCCAATGTGGTCATACCAGGACACTAAAGATAAGGATCATGTAATGGAAAGCAATCACATTATAACTAAGGCCATAGTAAGTGCCTTTGGAGAGCTAACAATTCCTGATGTTTCAAGCACTAATGTTGTTGCTACCCCTGATGGCCCTAGCTTGGAGTCTGTTTCTGTTACTCCTGGTGTTGATAGTTTTCAGCTGTGTCCTCTGCTCCCACTGTTGTTTGTGCTTCTAGTCTGGGAAATAGTGGTGAGGCTACTATTGTTAATTCTGCTGTACCTATGGCTAGTGATGGTGTTTCTGTTACAAGTCAGGACAATGATGCGCTTGCTGGTGGTGATGTTTCTGGAGCTAGTCTGGGCATGTTATTGTTGCTGGTGTGGCTTCTATGTCTAGCTTGGAAATGATAGTGGGGCTACTGGCATTTCAGCAAACATTCTGGGTGGTGAGGGTGTTACCACAGCTACTGCAGGGAGGTCTGCACATGATTCACAGCAGTGTGTATCCACTTTGTGGAGTGGGATACGCCCGAGTGACCAAGATGATATAGAAAAATCAGAGGTTGATCATAGTGACATTGCAGCTTTACACAATGTGGTACCTCAATGGGCGAGACCTCAGAGATCTCTCAAACGCAGCACTTTAGATGAAAGGTGATTGTAACTGGCTTTTAAATGTCATCCTACATGTTTTCTTCGTATAATAATAAAAATAATAATAATAGATATTTATATAGTGCCCTATCCTAAAGCTCTAAGGCACTTTACAATAAAAGGTTTGAAGATTAACAAAGTAAAATAAACTTAGTTACATTATAACAAGAAATTTAAATAATACAGCAAGAACTCTGGATTAAAATAATTCCAAAAGGGTAAGTTTGAGACTACTCTTGAAAGAACTAATACTTGGTAAAAGTTTTATAGGATTAAGTGAGATTTAAAAAAGTATGCCCTCATTATTTTGTTATTATGAAAGTGCTTGTAATTAGCTGTGGATTATATCTCTTTCACGTTGCTCCATGCAATTTGCTGAGAAATAATTCCAGTGTACATGATTATTTACAATTATTACCTTTGCGATCTACAAGCTAAGGTTAATGAAGCAGGGCCAAGCTCACGTACACCCCGAAGACACATTGCAAGTGGTGGTTTCAGTCGTAACAAGAGTATCCAAGTATGTACTTCCTTTCTTGTTTTGGTGACATAAGGAATTAAATGTACATAATGTTTTCAGGTAAACTCTCTTTTCATAATATTATGAAACTTTGCCTGGTAAAATGATTTTTTTGTTCAAAAAAAAAAAAAAAAAAAAAAACAAGGACCTACACTGTATTCAGGTTAACTTTTTATAACTTGACTTTTGGTCATATAACTCGATACTGTATTACATTATGCTCTTACGTTTGCAGACTTTAAACTCATTTGTTGGTTTTAGAGACATTTTCTTGTAGGTCACATAGACAGGTTTGTGCTTATTAAAAAACAATGGTTAAAAGAATAAAAAATTGAGGAAAGTTGACGTTTTCTTAAAATTACTTTACATTACCAGTTGGAAGCATTAAAAAAACCGTGAGAGTGCTAAAAGAGTGCTACCCCAACCGATGGTCGTATATCAAGGCAGATGCCACTGACATGAAAATTGGTTTACGGCAGTCAATGCGAGGAGAATGGTCAGGAGACTGTGATTTGGGGGATGGAAAGCTTCAACAAATCAGGGCAGTTTATGATTAATGTAAGAAGGAAAAGAGGATTGGATGGAAGGAAAGAAATGGAACAATCCTGTCAGACCTTCAGCAGCAGATAACCAAAGTAACTTTGTATGAGGAATTCCTTCAGAGCAGGCTTAAAAGAGCCAAGGAGACGTACAATGCTAAACAAAAGCAGCATAATGTTGCTGAGCAGAACCTCTTTGCCTTGGCCTGGGAAGTTGATGGTTTTGAAAAACTGCTGAAACTGTAGAAAGACATTATTTCCTCCATTACAGTCATTCAAGGATTGTTAAGTAATCCAGCAAGAGGAGATAATGTTCGAAGCAAATAAGCCAGTCAGAGGAGAGATCTGGAACAGTATGTGAAATGGGTGACCACAGAGAGACGAGAAGTAGGCTATCCCATCTACTTGTGTTCATGGTGAAAAATGAGCAGCACTCAGCAAAGCCTTACGCCATTCCTGTCAGAGTACTGCCATACAAGAGCATAACTGACGATGAAGTGAGATGTCTGGATGAAGTAAAAGATGATCAATTTAAATCATAAAGATAGTTAAACGGATACAGTAAATGGGTGTCTTTCATGAAGACTTACACCGTAGTTACTTATTGCAACTGTATTCTTTGGTTATGATGTAAGGTATCATCACTAAGACTTCTGGTTTGGTGTGTGTTTATTTCCTTAAATAACAGTTGGTATCATTTAGGTCCTGATTTGCTTGTCCTATTCTTGTTGTTTGTTTGTTTTTTCCTTCTTCTCTCTTTTAGGTTTCTCTACAGATGGTTAGTTTAATTCACTGCGCACAAAGGGAAGTAACAGGGCCATTTTAGTGATCCAGCTCATGACGGATGCAAGAAGTCAAGCATACTCAACGCCAAGTAGACAGATTCAACAATTTTTAACTCCTGTTCGAGGTAGGTTTCTCATTAAATGAGCTGTAATAATGCTGGGTGAAGTCAGCTTTTACATAAATGTTTTCCTTGGACATCTTTTTGGTTGAAAAGTAATACTTCAACCAGTACAACCAAAAGGTTGTCAAAAAAAATAAACTTCATTATTCAATGAAAATAAACATTAGATGTTATGTTTGCCTATAGGCCCAGATGGCACCATCAAACCCGCTGATCCTCAAAAGGACATTGAGTGGTTGCATGATTTTATGCACAATGAAGAAAATGCTCCTGTTGCATTTGAAAGGGCAATTCACATTTTTAGAAGAACACATTTTCCTTTCTTCTATGATCCTAGTCTTTCCGGATCAGGCAAAAACTTAACAATTATGAATATTCTAATTCACATAAAATAGCACCCGATAGAGATACCTTCAGTTCTGGAAGATCAGGAATGTAACTTGGTAGCAACCTTCGCTTCAAGGTTAGAACAGGCAGATAGCACCCAACACCTTGAGAAGGCCAAAAGATTATACTTGGAGATACTGGCTTTCAGAGCAGTAAGAAAATACTCTCAAACCTGTTTTGTTTTCCTTTTAATTGTCCACATAGAGAAGAAATAGCGAGAAAGTAATTATTCAATGGTGTTTATAAAAACCTTGAATTAATTTGGCATTGTATAACACAATACAAAAAAATGAAACGTATTGAATCTGAGTATGGTCATTGTTCTCCATGCACAATGCAGTGTAATGGTACTTGTGTTAACTAACAAATATTGGACTGGATTTTGTCAGTGTGTATAATTCTGTTAATTACCACGAAGGTTTTTAGTAATTAACAAAATCCTACCTTTACACCGCCAATACTTAGGACATGTAATATAATTGACTGAAGTATTTAGTCTGCACAATTGTCAAATGGCCATTCTGTTTCTACCAAGGCCACCTATGCAGTTGTTAGCTGGAGACTACAAGGGGAAAAACCACTAAAC
>NW_028145434.1:222500-465000 GCF_977016875.1 Pavona decussata | reverse complement strand
AAAGGCATTAGCAGAACAAAACTTCAGGAGCTCCCAGCGACAGTAGATGCTGCTTTCTTTTTTTGGTTCTAAAATGCAATCACCACTGAACAATAAGGACCAGTAAGAACGTTACGTACAGTTACATTTACAGTCGTTGCAGTTTATCGTTACAGTTGTTTAAAATGTATTTTTTTTTCTTGAAATAACTTTAATATCCATAATTTGCACATTGTATACCGAAGTGCTGAAAATCAATAAACTTTTAATTAACCTAAAAAATTGAATATTTTAATTGACCCCGATAACTCAAAACCCCGCTAACTCGAATACTCGATTTTCGTTTCCCTTCAGAGTTCGAGTTAGCGAGGTTCTACTGTATTAACCTCCAAATAAAAAAAATCACGTTAGGAGTTTTGGGAAAAATAAGAAGTCTTGGCCAAATTACATTTCCAGATTTCACTCATCAGCTTCGGCCTTTCACAGCGGATCTCTTGTTTCCGGCGATTTTCTCACGCGGCACACCATCTACGCTTGCCTTCTATTCAGAAGTTCGAATAGGAGTACGTGTTTTATCCCTAGAAACTGCTATTAATTTGACATTATTTTATTCATTATATCTTGACGTCGAAGAAATTTATTCAAGGACCTGTGAAAACGCCCTAATTGACAACAGCGGCTTCTCTTTGAGAGCCTTTACAATTTCCATTCTCCTTTTACGCTAGCCAAGATGAACTCCATAGATGGTGCAAGGTGATGTTCTTTGAAGGAATGCAATTTTCTGCAATTCACTGTCGTTAACTTCCCTTCTAAACTGCAGTTTACAATTATCATGACAATAGGCTTTTATTAAATCATTTGAGTCCTCGCATTTTTCAAAACAGTGAATGGTCTATTTGGAAGGGTCGTAATTAAAATAGACAATGTGTTTGTCGTCAAGAAATTTAGTCAAAACATGGGGTACCAGGGTTTAGCCCTAAAAAACAAGTTGATGCAATTGAATAAGCACACCGTCATGGATTGGGCAGTTTCTAAACTAGCCCCAGGTACTGCGAATGACATCATGACAAAAGACGCAGTAGTAGACTGCTTTAAAGTACACTATCATGCTGTTTTATCAGAATGGGATCAGCAGCGTTTCCTATCAGCGTTTCCTGTTTTTTATGTGACTATGAAGTTTCTTTTATATATATATATATTTTTCTCACATTTGTAATTGGCATTTTTTATAGAGTTGTAAAGCATTGAGACTTAGTGTAATGCTTAATTATATATTATATTATTATTATTATTATTATCATTATTCAGACAGACTGTCATTGGCAAAGGGCCTTTTTTGTCTGTGACGTCAAAGAAAAAGATCGTCGTTGGCCTGAAAGTTAAAGAGTCTAAACCAGAATCCACATTCGAAAGCGGCAGTGAAAACAAAAGCCCGTCACAAAGCGAAGAAGATACAACAGAACCTTTTGTGGGCGACGTCAGTGTTTGTGATGGTGACACTGAACATCACAGCATGGATCAAAATCTGTTCAACTACAACACTGAGTATAGCAATGAGGGCACAGAACTTTGACGGCGCAGTGACAAACAGTGAAATCGATTCCAATGTCCAAGAAACGATCACAGAAGTTATCGAAGAAGATGTAAATGCTTTCATGTCTGATGATGGAAATGCAGGCGACAAGGAGGTAGAGATACAGATCTTTGACCAAGAGGAAGATAGCCATTCGGAAATAAGTGAAGAGGACGAAGCTGTCGCTGCTACACAAGGTGATGAAAGTTATCCATATGAAGTTGAGGATTCACCTCCTCTAGATGAGTCGGATGATCGCAAAGGAGAAGGCCAACCACAGGAATTATTTCAACGTTTCCATCAGAATCTAAAGCATTTTCTTCCCTGTCGCCTCCCTAGAAAACCAAAGAGTATTAAAGAATACCTTAATGGAATATTTGAAGGAAAGGACTGCATGAATGAAAAGAGATTGGAAATCTTAGGGCGTTGCGGTAGCAGCACTAGTTTGCAAGATACCAAACTAAGAGCTCTTGTAGTTTCCTCCTTTCCTGTTGTTCCGGTTGGTAGCAGAGTGGGAAAAAACATACCTATCACATTTGTGGGAGACTCGTTTCCCCAGTTCAGCCAGAAGGAAAAGAGTAATTTTTTTGCAAGGTATGTGTACCATTTCAGAAGTGGGCCATGGAAAACGGCAAACCACATGCAAAACTGAGATCCCGGCAGCAAGCTTCTGTCGATGCCATATTGCAGGTGCAGCATCATTGCAGTTTTCTGGCCTTGTTCAAGTAAAAGAGCACGCCGACTCTGAGTGCCATAAGCAGGCAGTTGATTTCTCCAAGGTCGTGGACAACACTAGTAACGTTGAAACATCGGACAGAGATTCTCCAAATGTCAAAAGAAAGCCATCCGGCCAGCATTCCATCCAAAAATTTTTCTGTCCTTTAAACGCCGAGCGACCTCTGGATCATGTACAGCAACCAAAGTTGGAAAAAGTTAGATGCTATCACCTTTGGGATCCAGAGGTCGTTAAACATTTTAAAGCCGATCGCCAAATCAGACTATGGACAGCGAAGTCTTTATTTAACCAGAAGATCACTTCTGAAGATATCTGTTGCTTTAAAACAATAGGACATGGAAATTGCCGCGATTACATACAATGTCGGCCAGACATCCTACTGACCCGCAAGAAAACACAAAAAAGACAAAAAAAAGCTACAGGTCGATTTACATTCCCATGAAGTGCACCATCTCTCCATTTGGTAAAAGTGTCCAAGTCGATGGCAGTATAAAAAGCCTTCATCCTCATTGTACTGGCGAGGCAGTTTCCTATGGTGAAAATCCTAATACCTGTGCTAACTGCGCCAAACAGCTCAGGGATTTAAAGAACATACTGCGGCACAGACAGAAAGGGAGCCTGGCCGGAGTGCAAGATAGAATAGGGATTCGTGGCTTTAACCAGCGTTATGCAAAGTCCCTGGAAATGCAAAGTGCGCTCAAGACGGAACGAAGTTGTAGAAAAGAAGCGGAACAAAACTTCTCTCAACTTACCAGAATAAAGCTAACAACATCAGAATGGAAAAGAAATTTGATGGATTCGTGCTTAAGCGGCAACGAAGAAAAGCTTATTCTTGACCTAATGCGTCTAATCAAAATGGGAGTGTCAAAGACAAGGCCAATTCAGATTATGGTGATTTGAAATTTAATAGCAAAATTGTCGAAAGGAAACAACAATCATTACTCGGAACTGATAAAGGACATCAGCAGTCTTAAGGAATGAACTTGGCACAACCAACTATTCCTTACTTGCGGACATGTTCGGCAAAGATGCCTCAAAATGCGACACAGATGATTATGATACACTGAAGCCCCTTGTCGACGAAGTAATAACTTATCAGCAGTTGGCCAAAAACGTGTCGATTCACAATTTTACAGCCTTGGCGACCATAGACAAACCATCCCTGATCTACTGTTTGGGGCCAACAGTTGACAAAGGATACAAAGCAAACCACCTTCTGAAATACTGGGAAATGTTGAGGAAACTATGTTACTTCACTGATTCAGGGGATGTTCGTGAAAATCCTGTCAATCTTCTAACATACTCAACTAATTCAGCCGGGTTTTCATTGTCAGCAGCAAACAAACTGATGACGCCAACAAAGGAAGAGATAGAGGATGGTGCCATATTTCTAGGATTGGGCGTAGAAGGAGAACGCTACCTTGCTCCGTACTACTGGCATCTTCCCTCCATAGCCTGTCTCGACTATGAGCATGAACAGCGATTGTTCCTTAAGAACCTTAAGTACGAGACAAGGGAACTAACATTCTGGGAGGACAATGGAAAGATCACCAGACTGGCAACAATAAACCATCTGCACGACTTGAAGTACCGCTGCCAGGAATTAGGACTGGATTGTGGTTTTAATGCTACGGATCTCCTACTCATCTTTTTCTGTGATCAGAATTCTGATGCATGTAAGCGGCTCTTTACACCGAGAACTGCCAATCTCCTTGACGAACACGTACCCGGATCTGCAGGAACCAGTTTGTACATCCGCGCGGTATGCAGTTTGATTGATCCCTTTCGAAAAATAGACTTTGGATTTCCTGCTACCATACAAGAGTCTGTGTCAAGTGGGATTACTATTCTTTGATTGTGGAAGCGACTGTTGGAACTAAAGAAGATGCCTTTGCATTCCAAACCAGGTGCTAAGTCTGATCCAGCAAAGAGGGGAAGTTTCTTAACCAACGGATGCTACACGACTGCAGAGGTACTTTTTTCTGCCGCAACATTGTATCAACTTGCAATGTTCTTGCACTTTAAACACCTCGGTCCTTCTCTCCACAATACAGGTACAAAGTCGACAGAAAGAATAATTAGTGAACTTCAGGGGTAAACCAACGAGATACAGTCCCTTGACTCCCAGCCTGGTGCCAAAGTGAGACAATCGTCAAACAGAAGACAACGAGCCTTTAAGTTGTTGAAGCATATGTCGAGAAGTGAAGAATCATACCATTATCCCTCCAATTACGAGGATTTTCAAAACGAACAGAAGAATGCACATTTCAGAGGTGTGAAGGAAGGACAGCAGCTGTTTGAGAAATACGTGCCTGCTGAAGCTGTTGATGTGCTCAAGACATACAACTGCTGGGACATTCAATACTCGTTTGACCATCCCTCTGCAATGCAGATCATGGAAGGTGCCTTGCCTGAGCACTACAACAAGCTTCACGAGACATACGCCAATGTCAAAGACAGCCTTAATGATCCTGACGATGACTCTCCTTTTCTCGGTTCTCGAAGAGAACCGAGAAAAGGAGAGTGAACGTGTTAAAGAACAAGAAATGGAAGATGACACTCAACAAAAACAAATTGAGGAGAAGGATGTTGACCAGGTAAAGGAGGAAAGAGATAAAACAGGAGAAAAGTGGAAAGTATCAAAACGTGTTGGTGGAGGAATGACGTACATTCACATCAAACAGGCCCTAAAACTAATTCTTCCAAGAGAATACATCGCACGTTGTAGACAAAAGCGCCACTGGGCTGCAAAGTACCTCCCAGGTAAAGTGCCTTTAGACCCAACGCATGATGTGATCAAGTTCTCACATGTAGCTTTGAAGTCTCTTGTTAGAGGAAACAAGGTGTTTGACATCGCTCCTGTCGAAGCAATCCAGTCTTCCAAAGATGGCTCTTACTTACCAAGCTTTAAGCTGCATGGCGATTCTACCATGAGGGTTCGCTTTTCTTTGTATCAACGGTCATCAACTGATGAAACCTACATTGTACATCCTGCTCTTGGATTAACCCACTGGAGATCATCTACCGCGATACTAGGACCTGTGGAACTCATTCCTTTCTTGGAAGACATTCCCGGTTGCTACTGACTTCACGAAACATCAAAGAAGCATTTGAATGCGATGGGGTATGTCTGTAGAGGAGAATGTCAATCAGGTTCCACCTTTTCTGCGTCAGAGGCAGCAATGGAAGAGCAGGAGGAAAATCAGATTCCTGATGACTTTTATGAAATAGAGAATGTGTTGGAAAGACGCCTTTGCCACAAAACCTTAACATACGAATACAAAGTTCATATTAAAGATTATTCTTCAGAGGAAGACATGTGGCTGCCAGCTTCATTTTTCAACAGGGCAATATATTTCCAGTCCCATTCAAAGTTTGGAAGAAAGAGAAAGCACAAAATCGATCCTGATGCCGTACAAGAATTTCCAAGCAAGAGTAGAAAAACGTCTTCTATTACGGAGAAACAAGTGTGCACCAAAAAATGTCAGTTGAACAGTAAGAGAGCAAGAAAAACAAGAGAAAAGCAAGGCAAGAAACAAGGGGAAGACTTTCCGTTCCACTTTACCGTCAAGTGTTGATCTCGACGACAACTCATCAGATGAGACACAGTTACCTTCACTGGAGACATCAGAGAAGTCGGATGAAAAGGGATACAGTGCTCCGTTGCCTGAAATCAAGAGAGACACTACTTCTGTAATAAATGTCGATGATATTCCTACAGAAGAAATACCACAGTTTTCCAAGTACTGCATCACGATGATAACTTCAGGTATCCTCGCCGAATGCTGGCTGAGGCAACCTTCCCTGATGTAGACGGCACATTAACATCATTTACCCTATCTGCCGATCAAAGTAAGCTGACAGATTCCATAACAGTGAAGACACTGCCACCTCACTCTGTGCTTGAAGACATCGAGACAGAATTAAGAACGTGTTGGCATTTCAATTGGTACACTGCGTCGTCCATAGAAATGACTGTGCCATGTTGGCATTTCACTTGCTTTTCTTCGTCTTCCAGCAAAATGACTGTGCCATTCAGGCATTTCAATTGCTTTACTGCGTCGTCCATCAAAATGACTGTGCCATGTTGGCATTTCACTTATTTTTCTTCGTCTTTCCGGCATCAAAATGACTGTGCCATTTTGGCATTGCAATTGGTACACTGCGGCGTCCGTGGAAATGACTGTGCCATCTTGTCATTTTTAATTGTACTTGTGGTCCATCGAAATGACTGCGTCATGGGTTTATTTCAATTGGTTTACCGCGTTGTATATAGAAACTACTGTGCCATGTTTGCGGTTTTAAATTGTTTTACTTCATCCTACTTCGACCATCGAAAAGGCAGTGTGCCTAAATGTAACTTGGATTATCTTCATGGAGGTAGGGGACATTATTATGTTGTATATTGATTAGTTTTGTCATAAATCACTGGCATGAAAATGTGCTCAATTAGTTATTGTCCACAAGTGTTTCAGTCACGTATTAATAAAGAGGGTTTTCCCTGAAAAGGAAAACTACATTTAAAGCGGGAATGGGGGTGAGAATGGGGTGGGGGTGGGGGTGGGTTAAAAGAACTATTTTCTGGCAAAACTAAAAATGCTTTAACGCTGGCTGGGAAGGGTCTTACCATGATAAATGCTGCTGGCTGGTGCCCACAGCTGAATATATCTCCCTGGCTGGGAACAATCCTTCAAATGATGGATGCTGGCTGGCAACCGAAGAAAATACTCCATTGCTTGCTGGCTCTGAAGAGCGGATATTTTTTTCCCAGGGTAGTGAAATATTAACTGAAACTATATTATGGGATGTCCACATGTCGTCATGGTCAACTGCAGATGAAATCAGAAAAAATGTTTGTTGGGTACTCCTTTGTGAAGGGACAGAAACTAGTATCAAAGTTGGATAATTCAAATGGAACACAAATTAATCCCAACTAGGACATGTATTAAAGTAAATATTGTACTGGGTGACAACTGCATTGTGATTGTGGAACACAATTAAACCGAGCTAGTTAAACCATTTTACAGGCCAATTTCTAATTGGTCTTTTTTTTTGTAATTTTTTTGTTCATGATCAGATCAAGGCCTCCCAAAGCCAGGAAAAGTTCAGCCAGCCACTGCCAATCAATTTAAGGTATTAGTTTTATTAGTGACGTATCCATTACACATTTTACATAGTAAATGGTGTGAACCCAAAAGTATCAATAGATTGTTGAGTGTGATTGTCTGGGTGAGTTTTGTTCTAAAAAAAAAAAACATTGACATAGACTGATGTTTTAGAAACCTGAGTGGCAGCCATCTTCAGCATCTAGAAGCGTTTCCCAAAAAAAGTTGCCATGTGTTATCTGTCTCTGGTCGTTGTTGATTGGTGAACTTCGATCCATCTTTTGTTTTTCATTTGCGTCTGTTGTTAAGATGTCTGCGAAAGTCTTTGCAGCCAGAGACAGATAAGATAACCCTAAACTTGACCCGGCCAGAAGAAGAATTTCACCTTTTTAAAGGGCTGAAAATGTATGGTTAAAGAAGATCAATGTTTGAAACTTTTTTTGCACTCTTTATGTCAGGATCCATGTCTATTCAATTTGCTGCCATGATGGCTGTTTACACACTGGAGACACAGTAAAGACTGTCTTTTTTTAATGTGAAAACGGGACATTGTTCAATTTGAACAGAAAATAAGCCTGATTTTATCTGTCTACTTAGACTGATTTTGAAGAGGATTACCATTTCTAGGGTGAAAACAACCAATTATATACACTTTGAAGAAAGATTTGATATCCATCTTTAATAATAAGCATTATTTTTCTCTCCATAAAACTTGCAGATGATTGAACTCTCCCCTGGGTCAGGGATATACATGTTTGATAAACACAGAGCAGGTTTGTGCCAGGAAAACACTAACATCTTGTGCAGAATTTCTGCTGAACTGTTTTTACACCAACACTGAAATGACCTGCATGAATTTAACAGGGGCAAATGGCAGCCCGCATCCTGACAAACAAGTCATCGAAAGCATCCTGGGTGAGTTGTTACCATGCTGATCAAGTAGTACTTATTTATTTATTTATTTATTTATTTATTTATTTATTTATTTACTTATTTATTTATTTGTATGGAAATTCCAGTCCAGTACTGTAGGCAATTTATTCTCTTCATTAGTCAGAACTGTCTTAAGCATGCAGAGCTTCTTTAATTCTCTGAGCTAGATGTTATTGAGAAAAAGGCAGATGGTCTATTATCTATCTCGTGATCATTTCTAAGTTGAAATGCTGCAAACATTACAGGAATTAATATATCAGACTATGTGAATGATATAGGATAACCTTGAACTTGACACTATTCCTCTAACTTTACTGTTTCAGCATTTACAATGAAGAAACACCGTAACACCAGTGCTGCTGTGATTAAAGCTTCCTTGAGAAACAAGTTCGCAGCCAACAACTCGAGTGCAAACAAAGTAAGTGACCACTAAATACCATAACATTCTGAAAATAAGCCCCTCCACATACTATATACAGTCGAACCTCTCTTTGTGACCACCTCTAGTAAGCGACCACCTCCCATTAACGACCACTTTTCAAAAATACCAAAAGTTTTCAAGTCAAATTACTATAGATAGAACCTCTCGTAGGCAACCACCTCTCGTAAGCGACCACTTTTAGAGATGATTGTTTAAAATTTTCGATTGTTTTTAACCTTCCGTAGCCGACCACTTGACAGAATATCTGCTGTATCTCTCTCTGTAACCAGTAACATATTAGCCAGGCCCCAGTTGTTCAAAGGCCCGATAACTGTAACCCATGGATAAGTCACTATCCGACAGTTTCAATCTGTGCAAAGATTTCAGTATTTCCTCTTGTACAAGCAAATATGAACACTCTAACCACAGCTTAGTTTGGGAGTGTACGAAAACCTTGGACAACATTTTACGTGAAGTATTTTTTAGACACTGCAAAGTGCCTTATCCACCAGATAAAGTTATCCACCCTAACAACTGGTGCCAGATCATTACAGCGCGCGCGGACGCCGTAAATCTCACAGTCAGAGCTACCGGAAGTGTTTCGCGATATAGCTTAGCATTAAAACAATTGATAAAATACACATGTACCATACTTCACACTGAAATAAACTTTAATCAGATTGAATCCCTTGTAGGAAAAAAACTCTATTTTCCTTTATCTTTCTTATCTTTTTGCTTATGTTCCGTTCCCTGAAAAATTTAGACCGCACCCCACCTGGAGTAATAAAAGAGTCAAGTATCTTTCACACTAATTGTCTCAATCGCTGTATTAAGTAATTTGTGAGATACAAACAATAATAGCCATAAACCCTAAGATTTTTTGCTTAAAATAATTTTGTACCAGTCTTAATATACTTGTAGCTAAGAAAAGTTATTACTGCGGGTTTCGATAAACACTGGCAAAAGGGTTAGGTCTCTGCAATCACCATATGTAAATTACCCCAAATTTAGACACCCTGTAGTGCGACCACCTCCCGTAAGTGACCACATATCCTTGACATTAAGGGTGGTCGCTTATGGGAGGTTCGACTGCATATATATTAGTATATAAGCCCCTCCAAAAAAGAATCCCTCAAATTCCAAAAAGCCTCCATTGTAAGCCATATAAGCTAGCCCCGCTCTCTGAATATAAGCCCCCTTTGAATATATGCGCCTCTCAAAAAGATATTGAATAGTATAATCCCAGTTCAAGGCTTATTTTCAGAATTTTTATATTGACTATTAAACTGTAGACGATGAAATGAAAAGTCTCTCATGTTTCTGTGAGATACTAGACTCATGTAGGCAGCAAATGCAAGTGCATGCATGTGTGTGAAGGTTGCCTCAATGCAATTAAAAAAATACCATTTCAGACTTAATTACAGAATTACACTTAGCCATGAAAAGGTCAAACATCATAGAAAAGTATTACTTTTCGTTTTTGCCTAGCATCACAGCTCCTCTCAGGAGAGAACCTGCATAAGCACTTGCACGTTTCACTCACTCCGCATTAAGTTACATGTATGGTTTGGTTTAATTGGCATAAGTATTTTCTTTAGTACCTTTTGTTCAAGTTTGTTGCAAATATATGCGCTGATTCCAAACTGCTTTTGATCTAACATGTGACAATTTTAAAATTTATATCAAAATATTTATAATGATTGAGTGCTAAAAGTAATACAAGATATAAAATTGCTACTTGGCAGATTCATCAATATAAAAATTCCATTTCATTATTTTTATTGATTCATTGTAAAATATTAATTTATGTAATTATAGAAAATATTGTAAAGATTTCATCAAAATTTAGAAACTATTATGCTGTTTGTTATGAACACAGGTATATCCTATTCCTGTTATTGCTTTGACGCTTGCTTCAAAAAAGTCTGTTAGGCCCAGTTCAGACGTCGAACTTCTCATGTGCGGAATCTAATTATTAGATTCGATACATGAGAAGTTCGACGTTTGAATAAATTAAATCCGCCAGATTTGAATGAAGTTCGACACGCAGTTAAATTCGACCGGGGCAGTTGGATAAAACGACTGAAGTGCGACTCCGATTCAAACGTCGAACTCCTCATGTGCCGAATTCGATGCATAATTTATTTTAAATTATTTACCACCCACAATTCAACAATTTTGTGCTACTTGACATGTGCAAGTTCCCCCGAGTTCTTCCTGCCTGAAATTCAAAATGGCGCAGAAAGAAATGTGTTCTTCGTGTTTTCGCGAAACAGGATACCGTTGTATTCTTTGTGCAAGTCCGTTTTGTAACCAGCGTACCGTATTTGAAGAAAATGAAGATGTTCCTGGCTGGGTCATGGGCGAGTCAGTGGCCTACTGTGAGCATCGCTATGACGAGAAAATTTCTCGTCATAGCAATGCTCCATTATCGACAACAACACATGACGACGACATCTTTGACCGACCCAGATGCAATGACCCAAGTAAAACAGATGTCACTTCTTCATCTTCATTATTCTCTAAAAGGTACGCAAGTAAATACGAGACTCTTAGCTCTATATTTGTCGACAGTCATAAACAATGTTCAAATTGTTCATAGGAATTTTACACAATTTTAATTCGCACATATTTTCAAAGCTTTTAATAAGCATATAAATTTTTTATTTGCATGCCCAATGTCAATTTTACAGTTGACCAGCCTTGAACCAAATTTAAGAGATGTATTAGTTGTGCAAGAAAGCAGCCCTCACAATTAAGACATCTACTGGTATTAAGCGTTTTCAAGATGAAAACGAATTAGGGCAATGGTTTGACCAGCTTTACCCTATTGTGAAGACAAGGGATTTATGCAATCCCGAGTCTGGAGTGGAATCCTCGTCTTCAGATGGAGGGAAAAGGAGTGTGCATGATACTGCAACCTCTCGTGGGGATGATGATGAGATAAACACTGGTCCAGGTACAAAAATGTTTGTTCCTATTAAGTCAGGACATAAAAAAAATCAAGAAGAAAGAAAAAATTTGAAGTACTACACGAGAAGTACTTAATCTTGTGAAAGATGTCATAAAGATTGATCCTACTAAAGATTTGATAGAGTTAATGCATCCAGAAATGGAGCAGTCCAGAAAACAAGAAATGTCAATTTACAAGTTTTGCTCAACTCCAATTCTAATCTGGGATCTAGCCCATCCCCCTACGTTTATCATGGTACATGGAAAGACATGTACCATTTGGGAACGATCCTTCCATGAATGTACAGGATTTCAATAACACCTGGCCAGGGGGATTTGTTTCAAGTGCAGTCCAGTCCAGAAATATGGGGATCTCATCTAGATCTGCTTCCCCTAGCCAAGGGTTTCTTCACCATTCACATTCATCAAGCCCTACCCCTTCAATAGTTAGAGATGACTGTCCCCCCCACATATCAGACACTGTAAACTTGTTTGCAACGGTAACTTTATTTTTCAAAGGGCTTTTTTTGTATGTCAATTAAACAAAGGAAAATCCTTTTCAAATTCCCAGCGCATTATTTAATAGTCCATGGGCCAGAAAGTGAAACCCTCCCCCCATCTCGGGATTTTTGCAGACATGTATCATTTTAAACCTCTACCCAAGGGTATTCCAAAAATCGATGTTTGCACTCGCTCGATTGGTGGGTGTGGCCGAACGGTGTCATTCTTTATTTTAATCAAAGTGCCACAGGTTACCCAACCCAAAATTTTACAAACAATATTCTTAAAAGCTATTATCCATGGAATTAACATACAAAACTATGCATACTTACTCTTCTCCATCAACTCTGTTAGATGATACCTCAACTTTCACTTTTAAGCTTCAAAGTTGACTACTGCGCATGTCACAAAGTTCATTCAGCTTATACCTATACTGTAGACGATTATGTATACGATCGTATCGCACAGAAACTCTGCATAATCACTCAAATTTATTAGATGTGGGAATTTCATAAACAGCGCGGCATTATTAAGCACCGCAACTGCTTTCCACGATAGTTCGTCGCTATTGGTGCCTTAAATATGCACCCGAGATGATTACTACGCTTTTTAGGGAATGCCAATAAATTTAAACAAAACTACAGTTGTTCAAGGTTTGCGAGGGATTTGGGGGAGATCTGGCACAAAAAACACCTCGCCCGGGCAGGGATTTTGTTAAGTACTTGATTAGGAGGGGCCAAATATAACTTAGCAGGGACCACATGGTTGATTTGCTCTAAACGTTTTATATACAATGTAAAAATAACCAGGATGAAGCATAAAATAGGCAAGTAATGGTCCCTGTGTCCCTGCTCTAACAAAAACCCTCCTTAAGTACTTTTCATGCGGTTTCCCAAGATGCATTGCCCAGTTTTCGGCCATCTAATAATCCTTTTACCCTCGGATTTCTAATCAGCCATTTTGGAAAAGCGGACAGGTAAGTTTTTGTTCTCCGACGCTGCTTTCCCTCATTTGCTAAGAAATTTTATGATTGATTAAATATATTACATCTATATAACAATTAGATATTACAGCAAATAATCTCACTTCAGTCGATAAATCAGTCCTTTTCAACGTCTTGAAATGCTTATGATTTTTTTTTTGGAAAATGTGTTTCTCGAGATCATTTGAATGGCAGAAAAAAACTATCGAGTACACACAACCGACATGACGTATGAGGTTTCTAACAAACTTCAAGGCGTTATTTCCATTATATAATTTTTTATTACTAAACAGAACAATCTAATGCTTCATCTTGCAAACCTCCAGAAGATGTGCAGCTTGTTCTTCAGCTTCGATCATCCCAACTATGCAAGATACTCCACACTCTACCTGGTAATTATGTTAAACCTGGAAAATTCACATCCCGGAGCGGAGGAATTGTTGAAACGCAATGGCTTCAGTGTCAACAGATCGGATGTACCATCATCCAGGAACGATGTTGACATCACCATCGAGCAAACGATCAACTGCCATGCCAAATCTCACGCCGGGTGGCATTGTTGGTTTTAGCAGGAATCATTTGGCGTACTACAGATGGTGTCGTACACCGCACACAAGAGCGAGCTATCTGCAAGCAACCAAAGAGATTGCAAGTATGGACAGCCAGGAGGCTACATCGCACAAGGAGGTGAGAGGATCGCAAATTGTGAAGAGCGAGCAAGACACATGCAGTGTTTTACAGGTCGAAGACAAAGATGCGCTATACTGTCTTTCATTCGGCGCTCCTGTGCCCCAAGATGTCGAAAGTGACATACTGATGGCTGATGACATCGGAAAGAAGGCCCATCGGGTGTTTGTCCAGAAAAGACTAGTAGAGAAGAAGACCACCTTTCACTCTCCAGTAAAGAAACAGAATCTCAAAACGTTTGCTACCCGGGAAGTAAAATCATCAATGGTCTGCGGAAAGGAAAGAAGAAACATAGAAATAACAGCAGAGAGAAACGTCTTTGGGCAACTGGTGATACTGGCGCTAGAGCATCAAGTTACCTTGGAAAACATGCTGAGTTATCAGTTGGGCCAGGTCCCTTGGGCACTGGCTACTGCAGATGGTGCTCTGATAAAGACTGACAAGTCGAAGTTGATGCATTCCCTAGAAGAGAAATTGCACTTGGTACGGAGACCCACCGCGGCATTTGATTGCTACATCATAGACGGGAATGCGGTTCAGCAGGCAATGATTTCTCTTCAAAGCACATTTGGAGAGCTAGCTGAAAGTGTTTTTGATCAGCTCCGCACGGGCACAGCGTGTTGACTTTGTGACGGACTCCTATCATCCCTGTTCAATTAAAGGAGTAGAACGATCTTGAAGTGGTTCTGCTAAGGCACACCTAGTGAAAGGACCGTCTACCAAAGTGCCTCGCGACTGGAAGAGGTTTTTGTGCAACAAAGTAAACAAGCGACGGGTGACAAGCGACGTCTCTTGAATATCCATGCATGCAGTTGCAAGAGATCTCGGAGTTGATGTCTTTCCCTCACAGCCCTGCACGCATTTACTGGTTGCGATACTACCAGCGCGTTCGTGCGAAATGGGAAAGTGACGCCCCTGAAACTCCTTAAAAAGGAACCCGAGTTTCTTCTCACATTCCATGCTTTGGGAACATCTGTTGATGTAGAAAACAGTGTTTTTGAAGATCTGGAGAAGTTTACGCGCCTAATGTATGGCAGCAAGTCGGCTGACATCAGCTACCTAAGACATGATAAGTTTATTGAGAGGTTCAGTACGAAGCCAGGAATGGTGCTGACAAGCTACGATGGAGTGGATATAAGTCTTCTTCCTCCTTGTCGCGAGAGCCTACGAATGCATATCCAAAGAGCTAACTATCAAACTCTTATATGGAAGAAAAGCAGACGACCCAACACCAAGTATTCCCCTGACTGGACCTGATGGGCATGGCTGGACCATTGACAATACCAGACATCTTGAAATCTTCTGGACTGCCAGCAATCTGATGCCTCAAGAACTGGCAGATATAATAGCCAGCCCCTTGGTCACGCCCGAAGATGAACATGACAGCAGTCTCGACAACGACAGCATGTCTGATGCTGTATTTAAAAGCGCGGATCTGTTCTTAAATTTACCATGGAGAAACTGGGTGACGAACATTAATCACTTTTACTACTTGTAGCACAATGGTCTGCTGATGATGGTGACGCGTAACCTGTCGACCCCATCACCTGATGAAGACTAGCAGTAAGAAGTCAATACGTTGCGGACCACAGCCAGTGACTATATCGTGAGACAAGCAACTCATACTGATTATTTCCAGTGAATCTAAAGAGGTTGCAATCTACTAAATCTAGTAAAGGTGCGTAACTGCTCTGTTTTATTTACAGCAAGGAAACATGAGTAATTCTTATGCTCACTTCACATATACCCCTTGCACAGGCTGAATGAACTTTGTGACATGCGCAGTAGTCAACTTTGAAGCTTAAAAGTGAAAGTTGAGGTATCATCTAACAGAGGGGATGGAGAAGAGTAAGTATGCATAGTTTTGTGTGCTAATTCCATGGATAATAGCTTTTAAGAAGATTGTTGGTAAAATTTTGGGTTGGGTAACCTGTGGCACTTTGATTAAAATAAAGAATGGCGCCGTACGGCCACACCCACCAATCGATCGAGTGCAAACATCGATTTTTGGAATACCCTTGGGTAGAGGTTTTAAATGATACATGTCTGCAAAAATCCCGAGATGGGGGGAGGGTTTCACTTTCTGGCCCATGGACTATAAGTGACACTTATGATTCTTACTTTTTTGCTGTCCCAGTTTGGATGACCTTACCTACCTACAGCTTATTATTACTTGTTACAAACTGAAATGCAAATGACTTAAATCTTTTCAGGTTAAATTCAACAGCAAAGATGTATATATCTGAAAGGGGTTAGCAATAACTTCATTTATCATAAATTTGGATACAAATTGTCAACACAATTTGGCACCATATGCAAACCTAATAAAGAAAGCAAAGAAACTAGTTAAAGTTGGCCGATTTTTGGAACAATTGAGTATTTAGTATTTTATGAAACTGTTTTTGAGTCCTTGAGCATATCGGACCTTTCTTTACAGATGGTGATCAAAATTCAACAAAATGCAAACTATGATCAAAGCATTTCTATATTTAAAGAAAGCTGTGTAAATTTTAACATTGGAAGGATTTTTTTTGTTTCACCAGCAAACATTGCCTTCATTTGTTGATATTTTAACAGAGCTTTAGTAATCTACACTGTTATTTGTAATGTCTCTTAAAGGTTGTTGTGTTGGTCGTGTTTACCACGTCTGTTCTGTAGCCAAGTTGATCAGTTTACAAAGTCATGTACATGCATTGATCAAGTTGTTGAATTAAAATATAATTTACATGAGTGATTGATTACTTGCAAATTCCAGCACAAGTGCTGTATTTCATTGCATATTTCCCATTTTTAGGGTACTGAACAAAATGGATGGAATTTCAATCCTTAAGTAGGGAAAGGATGTTTAGGGTTTTTTTTTTTTTTTTTTTTTTTTTTTGGGGGGGGGGGGGTTAGATCTCTATACAGGTAGGTGTCCTTTTAGCCTTTCACACAGTAGTTTTTAGGGGACTCGTATTACCTCCTCCGAGGAGGTAACAGGAGTCCCCTAAAAAAGGCTGTGGGAGGCTAGTGTCCTTCATGTTTAAGAGGTGAATAATGAGTCATTGACAGTACCAGTATAACACCATCACGCATGGCTTGAAAGTATTAATAATTAATTTTCAAACACCTATGTGTGATATTGATTACTTGCAATTGGTACCAACTAACCCTCGGCTAGGAGGCTCCTGAACCTTACAAAGTTTCCTAGGAGTGGGCAGGATTACATCCATGTGTCATCAGAATTTAATACTCTGCCACATGTATAATAATAAAGTTAGGAGCCTTCTCCACTATTCTTCTCCAACCAAAGCTTCTTGCACAGGGCATCCCTCACCTTTTTTGCATCAGTGGAAGTGTCTCTTGCATTTGAACAGTCCCTCATTTGTAGCAACTTCATGATTTCCTCACGAGGTCTATTCTCTTGAGTGTTTGGGTCAACTGTCATATCAAGTTTCTTTGAAATAGTCCCCTCGGTTAATACAGATATTGTGTAGGACTACACAAGCGAGAGTTGCTGTGCACACCTGATCTCTTGAGCTTTCACACTTTCTTAGTAAAACCCTCCACCTTCCTTCCAACTGCCCGTAAGCACCCTCAGTCACCATTCGTGCCCAGCTTAGCCTATAATTAAGGTTTCTTTGCTCTGGAGACAGAGTAGCATTAGTAAAAGGCTTCATGAGCCATGTACACATGGGAAATGCAGAGTCCCCTACAATCACTGGTGGAATGATTACATCATCTATGGACTTTCCCATCTGTGGTATATAACCTTCTTGAATTCTTCTCCATAAATCTGTTGACTTGAACACCAAGGCGTTGTGTGAATTGCCCGGGAAGCCACAACTGGCCCACACAAATCTATAGTGGGAGTCTACCAAGGCCATTAAAACAATGGAGTAAAAGTTTTTAAAATTGTGATATTCTTTACAAGATTCAAGTCCTCCAGGGGGGCACTTCATTGGAATGTGGCAGCAATGAACGGCTGCCCAGCAGCATGGAAATTGCCACAATTCTTCCATATCAACTATTTTGTTCTTAAAATCTTCCTCCGACTTTGGCATGTAGTGTGGAATACTCTTGCTCCACATACAATCAACTAAAGCCTGTGACACCTCTTGAACTATAGTACAGGCGCTTGAAACCCCAAGTCCTGACATTTCAGCAAAGGTAAAATAGTAGTCGCCTCGACCCACCCTATATAAGCAAAGGGCAAGTCTCAGTTCCGGGGATATTGGCTCTTCGGTCACTGTTTGTCTATCCAGGCGATGTCTGATATGGCTTAAAATATATAAAAATGTTGCTCTTGTTACTCTGAATGTTTTCTTAAATCTTGCATCCGAGTAGTTGTTCCAAACGGTTGCCCACCATCCATTATTCCTCATTAATCGTCGACAGGAGCGAATAGGTGTTACAACATCATTTCACTGAATTACCGTCAGCAACAACAGAAGGAGAGAAATGCTTAAAAAGTGCCTTCTTTTTGACAGCAAGTGTGTCACGGCCGTTTCCAGGATACGTAGACGACTTCGGATTTTACCAAGCAAATACATAAGGTAAAGTGATCGAGAACGCAAGTTGTTCGTCTCGGCATACGCCATGTTTGAATATTTTGTACCTCACATTTAATTCGACACATTTAAATTTGATGTCTGAATCATGTCGAATTTAATTCATTTGAGTCGAATAAATAGGTATTAGATTCAGCACATGAGAAGTTCGACGTTTGAACTGGACCTTATGCAGTTAAAACTTATTTGTCAAGGCTGCATGGGTGGATGACATGAGGAACAATTACTTTTGATTCGGTGAGCTGTTAAAAGGTCAGTACTGCTACAATCTTTATGAGTTGTACATCAGTTGTAATACAAAGAAGCAGGCAGCCATCAGACCTCAAGAGGAGGAAAAATTTAAAATTCCTTTAAGTCAAAGTAAAACATTTTGTATATAAAAAGTATACGAAATGGTACACAAAAAGAATACGAAATGTATCATTTCGAAATTGTATACAAAACGTTTTGCGAGTTTGTATACTTTTTGTATACTTTACGTTATATACTTTTTGTATGCAAAAAATTGTGCGAAATTGTGCCTACTTAAAGTATACTTGCTGTATACAAAAAGTAAACTCCACTAGCTCTTAAGATTCACGAAACAAAAAGTATACTTAATTTCTGCAAGGGAACTCCACAATTGTACAGCTGTAACTTTACATTTGATGTAAGCAATAAGAATCTTTAGCAGTTGCTTTCTAGTTTGATCTTATTGTAGGTAATCAGTGTAAAATTTGTAAAATTGTATTTTTTGTAAAGTAATGTTTTGATAGTAAAATTAAAAAAAATAATGATGATAAAAAATTTAGTGCAATGGCATAAGCAAACAGCAAATGTGAAGAAAATTCATCACAATACAAAAACACATGGCTAAAATTTCTGGATTTGAAGTTGTTTGCCCCCTTCAGAAATCACATGGTTAGTTAATTTTGCACTATACACCATTATCATATAAAAAACATAGGTTAGGATAGGATAACTTTATTTATACACGGTATTTCCATCAGATGCTTAATTATCATTATCAACTAACTATCTATCTACCTAACTAGGATTATAAAAAGTTAAAAAAAAAACGTCACAAAAATTGTGGATGGAATCATTTTTCCCTTTAGCTTACAGTGTATTTTACAATATTTTTAGGCCCTTTGTCTCTAGGCAATGTTATTAATGAACACCAAAATGGTTTGGCAAGCACATTTACTGTTCTATGCAGCCAATGCAATGGGGAAAACACCACAAAACATCAAAAGAGCACAGATGCGGTGCATGTGGTCCATTGACCTTCAATGTGAACACGAGAGCTGCCCTCAGTTGTTTATATACAGGAGTGGCCAACACCCATTTAAACAATTTACTTCAACACTCAATGTGCCTGCAATGAACTCATCAACTTTTAAACATTGGGAAAGGGAAGCTGGAAAGGTAATAGAACTAGTAGCATAAAATAGCTGCCAACAATTCCTAAACCTTCAACGAGGAGGCAATTGAAAATCGTAATAAGCCTGACCAGAACAATTTGGTACCCATTGCCTGTTCTTACAACATAGGGTGGCAGAAACGGGGACGAGCTTTCAACTCCAAGACTGGACATGCTGCAGTCATGGGCCTTTCAACTGGAGAGGTCCTTGACTACACAATGAAAAATAAAATGTCCCGCTCTTGTGATGAAGTTAAGAAAGTGGAAAGCAACCAAAAGACCACGACTGTAGAAAAAAATCATTCAAAGCCTTTAGCTGTAGTTGAACTTTTCAAAAAGGTAACTCAATCAAATATCAAATTTTCAATTTACACTGGGGATGATGATTCAACAACTGAATTTCACTCTAATCTACGAACGAATGAATTCTGCAGCTCTATCCCGAACCTTCCAACCATATTCGCATAATGCAATAGTGATGAAGATGAAAAACACAAAAGGGGAACGAGTACTACTACAGTTGGAAACGTACCTGATAGCTTGGTGGAGGTCCTGTACAAGCCATTACTGGAAAAGGAAATCAAGGTGACTTGCCGTGTCTGGACAAAGCAGGAATGTACCTGAAGGTGTATGGGTGCAAGGAGGAGGCATCAAGATTCCTTGCTTTTACCAAATTGAGATCAAGAAAGGACTTAAAAGTCTAAGAATAGAACTGAGAGACAAACTAGTAGAACTTGTCCCGATAACTGACAACACAATATAGGATATTAAATAGCCAGAGCCTGTCCGCGTGCCAGACAAAAACATGAAATTGGACAGACAAATTCCTTCTCCATTGTTTATCATTGCTTTTCTTTTTTGTCAGAGTATTGCTGTATTTATTATTAAGGTTTCACTGTTACATATCTTCTGTTTATAAAATTAAACGCCATCTTTATATCATGGATAAAAATAAATGTTTTTTTTTTAAATGTTATGTTTTTTTATAATATTATTTTAATATTATTATTCGTGTCGGAAAAAAGAATTTGCGCTGGCTTTGTTAATGGTTTTTGTTCCCGAAAATAAGGACCCCTGAAAGAAACGAGCCCCAAAGGCTGCTAATTCCAAAAGAAATGAGGGTCACTACTATCAGAACTTTACGGTATTGTTTCGTTTCATTCCAACAACTACAAAATAGTGTATGAAAGACTTTGACCTGCATAATCACTCTTTGCATTGAATGGACATACTCTTTTCTTCCCCAGATTAAGAGCATATCAGATGCCAGGAAATTGTGTCTGAGTGGCACAAAAGTCCCTTTCCAGGAAAGGCCCCAGAGCTGCCACTGAAGGAAATTAATATTAAAGCTTTTGTGTGTCACATGTTTACATGGATAGTAAATAACGTATTCCTTGGACTATGCATGTGGGTAAGTCAACCTAAATGCTGGTGTAATTGGGGCATCAATACCATTTTTTATGACAGCATTAATTTGTAGAAGATGTAAAATGTGTTTCTTAATAACCCTAAATGAACAAAAAATGAAACAAAAGAGAAAGTTCTCATTAACATTAAAATAATATGACTATAATTAATTTTATAGTTAACAACTGTTCATTGATCAAGCAACAACAATTATAAAGGCCAATTCATCTGACATAGACTGCCCCAGCCGGAATCAAACAGCTGTCACTGACTCAAAGACAAATGATCAAGCATCAGATATAACACTGGACCAAATCAAACATTTAACTAGAAACTAATGAGTGAATGTAAAAGGTGTAGTAACACTTGAGCACTTGTCACCAAAAGAAGTAAAAATAAAGAAATGGTGAAATTGGACATGTGAAAGAGGACTGTGTGGTTCAAGATGGTAAAGGAACTTCAACTAACCACATATGGGATGACCTTATAAAAAAAGTATTTCTTCTAGTTGTTTATTAAACCGTATTGTTATGTATTCCCACTGGGTCATTCGACACTTTGACATCATCAACAGGGAAATGCCAAAAAAAATAATAAACTTTCTTCTGTTGAGCTTGCTCGTATTTTCCTTGCACGTTGCAACATTGATGTCTCCCCAGACTGTCAGACTCGTGAGAAAGAAATTGGGCTGGTCCTGGAGTGGGACAAAACATTGCCAGTTAATTAAAGATGTCAACAAGCCCAAGAGGATGGAACACTGTTTGAAAACTTTATCTGACAGAGATGACCTGGAGGACATCATCTTTTCAGACAAGTGCTCTGTTACCATAGAAAGCACCGATCCTTTCATAAAGAAGGAGAACCACAACGACTGAAGCATCAGGCAAATCATCCTCTTAAGGTGTTTCACCCTAGCCCCCATCTTTGTTTACCATTCTTGTTGCCAGTCAAACTCATCTTTCAATGACAGGCTTTTTCCTTATTTGGGTATAAGGACGACTTTTCACGTCTACTATTCACAACTTCAGGGGAAGTCAACAGAACAATTTTCTCCTAAAACCTGGTCATGAAGTTATGAAATTGTTATGAACATGAATTGCCTTCTGCGAGTATGCAAATGAGCATGTAGGTCGACAATGAATTTCTTACCAAGTTACCATTAGGGATGCAATAAAATGTGGTCTTAATTTTCACAGGTAGACAACATAGGTCCTGCAGTTCAGCTTAAAGAGACCATTTGTTGTGAAAGTATAAAACTCAGAAGTGTTTTTTTTTTTAGGGTCATGTATTAACTATTTTGATCTCCGTGATTTCTTTCCTTTTTTTGTTTTTGCGTGGGTAGCTTCATAACGACATCAAGCTTATTAAAGCTTACCTGTATGTCTGTTTTACGTTCACGTATTGGCGGGAATTTCTACTTAAGGGGCGACCAACGTTTGCATTTTTGAGGTAAACATGGGTAGCAGCGCCTATCAAGAGATCCTTTCTCGTTTCTTGCTACCCTTTATCCACGACAAATATCCCGAACGGGATTGATTCATGCAAGACAACTAGCCAACCAGACATACTAGCCAATCGACAATGCGGTGGATAGAGAGAAATGGAGTCAATTGGTGGCGCACACCTACAGAATCACCGGTAAGTTGTGCTTTTCTGTGCTTTGCTTTATGGAGAATGCTGGTTTGCAGAGGTTACTGAACATGTAAAGAGTTTTCTGTTTCCATTGTTCGTCTTATACTTGTTTGAGGAGCCATTCTGCCATTGTATTGGTCTGCTCTCATACCTGATACTAAACCTAATTGCGATTTTTAACACTTTTCACATGCAAATAAATTTGAAAGCGGGATATTTGAAATGTGCGGACAATTTCGTAATTTTTTGTGTCTAAAATGGTTTAAATGAAAGAGAAAATGTGTGGAAATTCAATGGAAGAGCTGTGGGGGTACCATATCATTTCCTTTGGTGATGAATGTCCCGTACTTTTATTCAAAGAGTTGAGAATATCAATGCCAAAAGTGAAACAGGAGAGCCACCAAGTAAAGATAGTGAGCCGAAAACTGATGTCAAACTGAGCCCCAAACTAAGCCAAGTAGGAAAAGAAGTAGTATTGTAATCTTAGACGGCGAGGAGATTGAAGAGTTCCAGCAGAGGCCATAACCAGGGCCGGGGACTGTATGCGTGGGGTCCTCGCAGCCCCATAAGATGCACCAAAAAACATTACCCTAAGTGTTCCCCTAGCATTCCCTTAAGCGTTCCAGTTTGAAATAGAATGAGTAACATTCCCTGAAGGCAAGAGAGAACGCGTTCAGCTAATGATCTCAAAAAACATGCTCCTTCTGACACTTTTGTGCACAGTCTACAGTCCCTAAAATGACTTTCGTGTTGGTGGGAAAGATGGGCAAACTCTTGCTTTATGCGAGAAAACGGATTGTAAATTTGAACCAACTCGGAAATAATGCCTCCCAAATTACTATTACAGTTTGGCAAGAGGATAACGTCAACATGTCCAGTCCAGCTGTGAGTCTTTTCCTTTCACGTTTTAATCTAACAGGTAGTCTTTATGACCGACCGCGATCAGGCCATACCAAAAAACTTGTCATTTCACACTGACATCATCGACAGGGAAATGCGAAAAAACAATGAACTTTCTTCTGTTGAGCTTGCTCATATTTTCCTTGCACGTTGCAACATTGATGTGTCCCCCCAGACTGTTAGGCTGGTAAGAAAGAAATTGGGCTGGTCCTGGAGTGGGACAAAACTTTGCCAGTTAATTAAAGATGTCAACAAGCCCAAGAGGATGGAACACTGTTTGAAAACTTTATCTGACAGAGATGACCTGGAGGACATCATCTTTTCAGACAAGTGCTCTGTTACCATAGAAAGCACCGATCCTTTCATAAAGAAGGAGAACCACAACGACTGAAGCATCAGGCAAATCATCCTCTTAAGGTGTTTCACCCTAGACCCCATCTTTGTTTACCATTCTTGTTGCCAGTCAAACTCGTCTTTCAATGACAGGCTTTTTCCTTATTTGGGTATAAGGACGACTTTTCACGTCTACTATTCACAACTTCAGGGGAAGTCAACAGAACAATTTTCTCCTAAAACCTGGTCATGAAGTTATGAAATGGTTATGAACATGAATTGCCTTCTGCGAGTATGCAAATGAGCATGTAGGTCGACAATGAATTTCTTACCAAGTTACCATTAGGGACGCAATAAAATGTGGTCTTAATTTTCACAGGTAGACAACATAGGTCCTGCAGTTCAGCTTAAAGAGACCATTTGTTGTGAAAGTATAAAACTCAGAAGTGTTTTTTTTTAGGGTCACGTATTAACTATTTTGATCTCCGTGATTTCTTTCCTTTTTTTGTTTTTGCGTGGGTAGCTTCATAACGACATCAAGCTTATTAAAGCTTACCTGTATGTCTGTTTTACGTTCACGTATTGGCGGGAATTTCTACTCAAGGGGAGACCAACGTTTGCATTTTTGAGGTAAACATGGGTAGCAGCGCCTATCAAGAGATCCTTTCTCGTTTCTTGCTACCCTTTATCCATGACAAATATCCCAAAGGGGATTGATTCATGCAAGACAACTAGCCAACCAGACATACTAGCCAATCGACATTGGAGTGGATAGAGAGAAATGGAGTCAATTGGTGGCGCACACCTACAGAATCACCGTTAAGTTGTGCTTTTCTGTGTTTTGCTTTATGGAGAATTGTGGCTTGCAGAGGTTACTGAACATGTAAAGAGTTTTCTGTTTCCATTGTTCGTCTTATACTTGTTTGAGGAGTTATTCTGCCATTGTATTGGTCTATTCTCATACCTGATACTATAAAGTAATTGTGATTTTTAACACTTTTCACGCACAAACAAATTTGAAGGCGGGATATTTGAAATGCGCGGGCAATTTCGTAATTTTTGTGTCTAAAATGGTTTAAATGAAAGGGAAAATGTGTGGAAATTGAGTGGAAGAGTTGTCGGGGTACCATATCAGAGACCTTTAGCAACGAGGACGTTGACGTCCCGGACGTTGACCGGAAGTGTTCATTCACATTTTTTCAATTAATCCGCATGCGCAGGATTGTGCGTCCCCGTAGCCAAATCATCGTTGAGGACGTGAGATTGGCATTGCCGGCGTTGGGAGGAGAACGTGAACTTTCAACAGATGGCTGAGACGCCTGACGCCGTAAACGTTTCAAAGAATCTGTAAGTAATGAAACTATTTTTATTGTTTTTTCTATCTGGGTGGTTTTTTGGATGAAATAATGAGCTTGCTTCGTTTTCTTTACGATAAACTTCCAGCGGTCTAGATTGCAAATGTAACACCGTATTTTCTATTTCAGCTTTTCAACTAGGGGTTTCTAAAATTTTGCACGGGCAGCAGACAAACAACTCCATTACCTTACCGCCAAAAAGTTATAATAACATTTTTACTGTTCCTTTTATTTGAGTCTTTTTATGGGTGAAATAATGACCTTTCTTTGTTTTCTTTACGAGAAACTTTTGGCGGTCTAGAGTACACATGTTTATAAACACTGCTTTTCCCAATTCAGCTATGCTATTTTGTGCAGACAGTCAGCAATATTCATTGCCCGTTAACAAACTCCATCACCTGCAAATCTATTTTCAGTACAAAAGAATATGTGAAATATTTTTACAATGTGAACCGTAGAGAAAACTTATGAGAAGTGTCAACTCAGGTATCTGACAGTAATCGCTGTTTATGGTTTTAATTAATATTCTGGGCTAGTGGTTTTGAAAAAGTCTGAGTTCAGAACGCTTAAGAAATTTTAATTATCTTATTTATAATATTCATTTTTTTAACAGAAGCTGCAAGAAATCTTTTTGCGAATATTCAACCTGCTAGTTTTTAGTCTTCGTGTACTCATCTGTGAACTAGAGATTTTGTGACATTTTTGATGCCTCTTAGAGTGTCTCTTTTCGAGGAGAACTCGATTGAACTGGTGAAGCAAACTAAAAAAGAGGGAGGGGGGGACTACAGTGGAAACATGAAAGGGGGCAAACCATATGTTACTAGCCAGGCTTGCCCCCTACACTTCTATCCATCAGGATTATTTTTCATTAGTGTCTTTTAATTCCCCCAAAAGGCAATATTTTTATTCCCCATCCTGGGGAAATCTGATATGATATATGAGATATTAAAGTTTGTGACTTAGTTTGGGAGCTAGACAAGAGCTTGCAATTCCCCATTCACCATTAATATGACAAGGCCAATAGCTAATAACAAAAAGAAGTGGTCTTCCCTGGGTAAAACAAGAGCCAAACCATCCATTACGCAACTGCAGCATTTATTTTTGCTTTTGGCAGGACAAAGATGGAGTGGTCTGGGGAAAAAGACATAATTCTCTGTCGTGACGTTTTGTATGTTGAGCCACATTTAGCCAAGGAAAGAACTGCGCAAAGAGCACAGTTATGGCAAAATGTTGCAGACCATCTCAATGATTATGTAATTCCTAAATTTAAAGTTGACAAGAGGTCAGTAAGAGAGCATCTTATGTGTTTGGTTGAAAAGTACAAAAAGAAAATGCGGGCAGGAGAGCAAGCAAGTGGCATAAGCCCTGAACCATCAACTTTAGACAACCTGCTGGAGACAATTGTGGAAAAGATGGAGGATGCTGCCAATGGTAGCCTGGCAGAAGATGAACAAGCTAAACAAAAAGCAGCAAAGGAAAAGGAGTAGGCACAAGATATGCGCCTAAAGGCAATGGAAAGCCTGGCGCAAACCAAAAAGAGGCTTAGCGGAGAATAAGGCCACACGCAACCCAAACGGAGCAGATCCAACGGATCTGACACTGTTGCTTTTTTATGCGAAAAATGCGAAATGGAAAGTAAAACAAAAGAAAAGGAGCTTGACTTGCTAACAAAGCAGGTTGAGGCAAACTTGCAAAGGCAGCAACAGATGGAACAACAGCATAGTGAAATGATGCAAATGCTCCTCCAGCAACAAAAACTGCAACAGCAGCAAACACAGCAGTTTCAGATGATGCTTGCTACTCAACAACAGCAGACAAACCAATTGCTGCTTGCAGTCCTCAAGAAAAAACAGTAGTCAGAAACTGACTTTTACATTTGTAGCCAAAGTTTCTTTTTATTTTTTTTGAATTCAAACTTGGTTTAACTGTCAATTTAGATCTAGCATTCAGTATTTTTATTCTTTGGCCATAACATTTTGTAATATTTTATCACTTCAGATTTAATTTATGAGCATTTTCATGTTTATGAAAGTCAAACTTTGAATAATAATTATAATTATAAATTTCATTATGAAATTGAAATTACATTGGTGTAATTAATTATAATTGTAGTTTGGAATTGGCCAACATGGCAGTAAATAATGTCAAATTGGTCTGTATTATTTACATGTATTTATTGTAAAAAAAAAAGTTTTTAACTTATTAGATTGCCCTTTTTTAACACCTACTGGCAATAAATATATCATTCACTGACTTAATTATTGTGACAATATGTTACTGTTTAAACTATTAAGCCCTCAGTAACTAAGTGATGAGAACATACTATGACAGAAGTACGCTAGAAGTATTGCCTGACAAAATTGTCACTTACTTAATTTTGATATTTCCTTATAATTAATTCATTTTGCAGTCACCTCCTGCTATAATGGATACCTTTAGGACTTAAATTTGGTGCAATGTGCATAATAAACACCATAGTATACAGGAATTAGTTTCATCAGTAATAGGGTATGCATTATAGAGAGGTGTTCTGAAGGCTGGATTTGACTGTAAAGCAGCGGGAAACAAATTATTGGGAGTCTCCATTAGGTGGCCTGACACCTTGTACCCATACATCATTTATCGTTATTTTCAAACCACTGGCACTGGGTAGCCAAAATTTCCACTTAACTGTGCAGACTCAATTTTGCGGTTAACTGCGTATGTGTTGCATTTGACAAAGTTCTTGATGATCCAGAAAAACAATTTCCCAGGGAGGGTATTTTTCCAAAAGTGTTACCTTAATACATTATCAAACATTAACATAATATTACTATTATCCAATAAATTGTGCATATCATCACCTTATCCTTAGGCAAAGAGACTGAATCACAGGATATTCTGCAAGATTGAGCGGAATAATCATTTTATTAGTCAACACATTGAAACCAAAGTACACAGGTTTTAATTGCAGGAAAGCTGGAGACAATGTTGGTTTTGCAATTTTTCTCCCCAGCAACTAAAGTTACATATATGGTATTACGTGTACATACTAACGGCAGAACACGAATATTCAGTGCACCATTACCGCATTTAAGCTACAGTGTTACAGTATGTTGAATAAGAAAATTACAAATTAACCCTGGCTTGTTGGCGTCCTAATGAAATTTAACATTTAAGTCTGTGAAATAAAAGCCATGTGACGCTTTTAAAATTGTTGTTTTCCACTCTGATCAAGAACGCACTTGCTCAACCGATCACAAACTAAATAATTGTTTTGCAGAGGAACCTCCACTGGTGAGACCAGGTAACTCATTACAAAAATGAGAAAGATCAATAAATAGTAAATTATAAAGACTAGCAGTCATGAATATAATAGCTGCAAGCTCAAGTTTTTTTTGTGTGTTGATGGTTGTTTTGCTTTTACTCAATGAGGCTACATAACTAAATTACACCATCCTGCCATTTTTATGGAGCTGTGAGTGTGTACTTTGAAGTAAATGCGGTGTACAACTCCAAAAAGCTGTCTCAGAGTATGACAACATATTAAATCGTATAATTTAAGCATTGGCAGCAAAAGTTTTCTTTTGTAACTTTTGTTTGTTGTATTATGTTTAAGAAAAGCCAATTATGCAGGATTACAGTAAATAAAAGATCTTACTTCAGCACTAAAAATTGACTATTTTTTTAACATAATTTCTCAAGAAGCTGAAATACACATTTTGATTATTATTCTTGTAACTGTGAGTTGTTTCTTGAATTATTTTTTTTTTTTTTTGGAAATACGAAGAAGATGATGAAGAAGAAGAAGAGGAGTAGCCCTCACTGCCACGTTTGGAACGTGGTGGTGGGAGGCTGCAGCCAGAACGTGGAAGATACAGAGGGGGCCGTTTTGAAAGAAGTAAGTGATTAGGGGTGATGTAGTTGTTGAAATAACTACAATAATTATTGTCATCACAATTTTGGTGTGTAAAAGGAAAACAGGGAGTTTTGGTTAGGAGCAGTGAAATTTATATTGATTACGAGATGAAAGCACAACAATGGGCTGTTAACAATGGAAGAACAGTAAAAAATAAATTATTCAAAATTCAAAAACCAACATTTTCCCACATAACAAACTGATTGCTAAGATGGAATATTATACTTGCACAATCTTCACTTGACAAAATAAAAATGATCACTGTATAGGAACCATATTTGTTTTCTCAAAGCCATTTTTGCACACATTAACTCACGTCAGCAGTGCAAATCGTAGAGCACGCGGAAACTGTGTCGAGATACCTAACTAACTCACATTTACTGTTGACTTTTAAGGGTGGTACCTACTAATACCGAAGTATTTTTGCGCGGTTTATGACCATGTGGAAAAAGCAGATCTTAGCAAGGGCTATTGAAATCCAAAATGAAAATTGTTCTAAAAAGCAGTAAAATACAAAGCAATGCGGGGTGTTTTTTTTTTCCAAATTGAAAAATGTATGGTTACCCCCAATTTTCTTTTTGGATACCAAAAGCACTTCCTAATTTCTGCTTTCTCCGCATGGTTTTGAACTGCGCAAAAATATTCCTGTATTAGAAGGCATTATCCATAGGAACACCTGAGTATCTTGAGATGCACAGTAACAAAAGTAGGCACCGTCCTTAAGCGAAATACTCTCCCAAGGAAGGTGGGTCAACATTAAAAAAAGTAGATGTGTTGTTTCCATATAAACATGTTAAGGCATTTCTCATTAAAGCGCTCATGATATAAAGTTTACCAATTGTGCTCAACCCAAGTTTAAGATTTTTTTTAAGTCTAGGAATTTAAAAGAACTGACAATGTCTCCAAAAATCCACTCAACAGATGAACGTACTGAGGACATTGATTTGTTGAAATCCTCCATCTCTGCAGTAAGGGGAGCATTTCTAAATGGGGCTTGCAAGTGTACAGGAAGGGGATACGCGGGATCCCCATATATACACATGGGATCACCATGTGGTGAGTAAGCATTCTGCTCCACTTTTGATTGCGATTAACATACTGCCATCGTTTGGCTCTCCCAAAAGGTTTGCTTTCCCCTTTCCTCTCTGTGTCCTTGACTCGATGCAACTAATCAATCGCGCACATGGCGATCACACATAGTCAAACTGAAGAGAGTTGACGCCAGCTTCCCGGATGGCCAGCGATCCGCGGAACAGTTTCCGGCTACTGTTACATCACGCCGCAAAACCGGAAATCCGTCTGAGATAATAATAGACAATTTTTGAGAGCATGAAAAATAATATTGCCCATTGAGTTTTTACTTCCATTTCTCTTTTCAGATGAGCCTCCGAAGAGCTTTAAAAAGAATAAAATACGCATTATACTTTTTCGAAAAGGAAGATTGAATAGGCGCCTCAAGCACTAAACAAATTGTGAGCGGCAGTTTGAACATTAGGGCAACCGTCCAATATGAAACAGAGGACCGAGATGTTGTCCCCACCAAGATTTTGCTCCTTACAGGTAAGTAGCTCAACTACTGATCGTCATACTAAGATTGTTAGTGAAGACACAGTTTGAGCATATTGAGCGATGTGGGTGTGTAAGGTGGGTGGCAGGCTTGGGGATGGGATTTGATGATATTTCTTTCATTGTTCAGTTGATTTTTACGGGCATCTTGTTTCCCCTCTCTAAAATGTGTCTACCTACCAAAAAGGTAAAATTCGATTTATTGTATTACAGTCCATTTTCCGAATTTTATACATTATTTTTTTTTATATTTGATAGATGACTACGCGGAAGTCAAACATGCTAGGATTAAATATCCAATAGAAAAAGCACAAGCGCTTACCAAGGAGATGGTCAAAGGAAGAACTGTAGAAGAGACGGTAGAAGGAACAACTGTAGAAGAGACCGTAGAAGGAACAACTGTAGAAGAGCCCGTGGCCGGCAGAAATTTACAGGAAATAATAAATCATTCGCCTCTTATTTCTGGTAATTTATTTTTAACAAATACTATTCTTTCAGATATTTCGAAGCATCTAAGTGATCTCTCATCTTCTCGATTTCAGCTTCCACAACCACATGACAAATTTACAAACTGCATTTTACAAACCGTTGAACACAAACACTGAACTACTTACACGTTTACCAACTACTACAAACGAAACTGGACAGAACACTGCAACCAAACCCAATGACAACTACGCGACAAATTTACAAACTGCATTTTACAAACCGTGGAACACAAACACTGAACTACTTACAAGTTTACCAACTACTACAAACAAAACTGGACATAACACTGCAACCAAACCCAATGACAACTACGCGACACATTTACAAACTGCATTTTACAGACCGTGGAACACAAACACTGAATTACTTACAAGTTTACCAACTATGACAAACAAAACTGAACAGATTACTGCAACTAAAGCTAATGACAACTATGCCACAAAATTACAAACTGCATTTTACAGACCGTGGAACACAAACACTAAACTACTTATAAGTTTATCAACTACTACAAACGAAACAAGACAGAACACGACAACGTACCCCACAACTGAACAAACTTTAGACTATAGCACTCTTTTTGCAATGCGCCAGAAGTGTAAGAGCCCTGGGGCATTTGCTATAGCTCTATCAAAAAAGTTGTTCAAGGAGGAGGAGCTCATCAACAGAAACGTTTATGGGGGAAAAGAGAAGGAACCACTGGACAAGACAAGAGTTTGGACTATTAAGACCTATCTATCTGCTTTTTTTACCCCTGAAGAGGTACAAAAGGGTATTAATGGCATTAATTCCGACCTCAGAAAGTACGTTAATGCACGGTAAAGTGCTTTATTACACCCATTTTGAAATCAATGGTGATCCTTGCAATCTGATTGGCACTCTACAGTGCGATTTATTCCTAAATGGCACTTTTTTTTTTATCTAAATCGCATCCTTTCTTTAGCCCATCAAAATGGAAATGAAGTAACAAAAATAGAATAGTAATATTGACAATAAAACTCTGTGATTTCAAAATAGGTGTAATAAAGTGGTAATTGAACTTTGTGTCGTGCAATTTTGGTCTGAAATCATGCTTGTGATTTCAAATCGAACTTGCGCTGCGCGCTCATTCGATTTTGAAATCACGAGTATGATTTCAGACCAAATTGCACTCCACTCAGTTCAATTACCATTGTTAAGCAAAGACGTTCAAAAGCCACGTTTAGAAAGGGGTTTACTTTAATAACCTTTGAACTGCAAGTTCCTCAGTAACAGTTTAAAGAAGGCATAATGATCATCATGTTGATATTCGTCCCAACGTTTCACCGGCATTTTGCATTTTGGGCTATTGGGAAGGTAAAAATGTTGTGGCAACACATTTTTGTAATAAGATTATTATGCAGTGCTTGTTAAAGGCTTCCATGATGACAAAGGTCGTGCGGGTCGTGACGCTGCATTTACACTGCAATTTATACTTGAATATATCCCTACATTACCATAAAAAATTTGATTCTCAGAAAGGATGCAACAATGATCAATCCCCTATTTGGACACAGTGGAGGGCCCTGTTATTTGGTCATAGCTAAAAGTGTTTCACATATTTTTGAAAGTATTTACATATTTATATTTATAATATTTAGAACATATTTATTTCAAAACATAACAGTGCTTACTACACGTAGATGATTTCAAAAACGAGAATTAAATGCATTAGATGCATTATTTTGTCAAGCGTTCGTAAAGGTCATCCATAAGTGTAGGCTTGGAAACAATAAAAGCATTTCAGTGTAATGTTTGCTATTGACTAATTTACTGAAGCAAATATAAATATGAATTGTAATAAAATTGATTTCCGACTACTTTTCTAAGACTTCCAACTGCTACAATTTTTTTTGTCGGTCATTAAATTGACTCCCGAAAAATAAAATAAGAAAAGCATTTCATTGTAGGAGGCAATTTGTCTCTGAGCGAAAAACAACTTACCACCAATTCGACACTCTCATCGCTATTTATCATACAGTCGTTTTTTGTCATCACCTGTAGTACATTAAGGCGAGGGTCGGAAGTGGGGGTGGGGTCACCCACCTAAATGTTGAAAACCTGAAGGAAAATCTGTAAAAAAATGCCAATTCCCACTGATTAATGTTTTGTAACTGTATAAAAAATGTTCGTTTTGCTTTTGTAGTTGTTTTTGTACTCAGTGGTAGAGCATCTGAAATAGTGATCAAAAGGTCTTAGGTTTGACTCCTGATAGGGGCACTCGCGTTTCCTTTTTCCGAGTTTGCCTGTGTTATTACATAATAATACAAAATTCTCAGTTTTTTGTCGTTAGGGGGAGCGGGGAGGGGGGCTAAATAGCCAAGCCATATCCTCTGCGGGTCCTTCAAACTCCCCTGGCATGTTCACAAACCTTCTAAAAAAGATTTTATTCTTCACACAGTTTCAAACTGCGATAAGAACTGTTGACATTTGCAGCATCTATGGCTAACAAACGAAATGCACTATTGATTTCCATGCTTTACAATGATTCAGTTCCACAGAGTTACATCACATAGGGATTTAAAGTCTCTAAAGATAATAAATTTTCCGTAACGTCGTTTCTTGTACACCAGTAGCGGACATTAGGACAAGTATGTGCTTTAAAGGAAAAGCCGCAAATAACAGGAATTCCAGTTTCTATCACATCAGGAAATAAAGTGTGGATGGCATCTGCAAAAGCAAGTGATACATTTATCCCCTTAATGCATGTTACTATGCAACCATATTCGCGGACGGCATGGATTGCTGATTCAGCACTGAGTTGACAGTACAACATGTTCATCACTGCTAGGTTAAAAGATGCTTTGGAAATACCTGTGTGAGTTATATGTGAACACCTGGAAATGTTAACACAATAAAGATGGCTACATCTTGCACTGAGCTGTTGAAGAAAGCGATCGTCAATGTTAGTCCCACTGACATTTAGTTCACGCAGCTGCACAAATGTTGTGTTATTTATCACTGTCTGGCACTGTTCCTTTTGTCCGGGGGGAAAAAATTTGAAGATCTGCACGATAATTTCCTCAGGGTAGTGCACACATACTGGAAAATTACCTTGAGGAAAATTATGTTTCTTTATTGAGGTGTAATGAAATTGTGAAAGAAAACCTAGCATTAGACCGTGTTATCGAGAAAGGTTGTCACAAACACTGTGCATGAAGCCAGGAGTTGTTTAGGCCTTTTAACCTTCCATTACCCTCTTAGTTGCTAATAAACCTCTAAGGTAGAATTTAACATCAAAATAAGGGGTGGTCCACGGACCGGGTCCATGAGGTGGCCAATGGACCAGGTCCACAGAGGTGGTCCATGGACCGGGTCCATGAGGTGGTCCATGTTTTCCATACGTCCGAAACTGAGAGCAACAAGATGCCCTTAATCAGCATATAAATGGAATGCTTAATGTTGCCCTATTTATTCCTCATTGTATGCTTCGCAGATTTTTAAAAACTATCCTCCCTTTGCAATTAATTGAAATAATTGAATGGTTTTATTCAGAGAGACTGGGTGATATTTTATTGTTGTGTTACTGGGAATCATACCGGAAATAACTCTGCAATAACGCTATAACCCCCGCTTGAACGGGTCTGATTTCCTCCGCATTGAATTATTCGATCTGTTTGTAAAAGCGCAGTTTCTTTGTGATGAACTCTCCCAATTTCCACTGTTTTAACTGTCAAGTACTACTTGTTTTGATTTACCGCTTGAAAAACGTTTGTTTTCTTTCTGAAAACGGCAGATCAGAGTCTTAAATTCATACATGTGGCCGCCATTGAACGAAAACAACCTTCTAAATGATGTTTGTTTGACGTCACACAGGTAAAGATGAGTAGGTCCCCTCCCTCGTGATATATGCGCCGATAATGGATTTTGATTAGGCCATTTTTGTTCAAGACAATCAGAACAATAAATCCCTGGGAGAGGGCAGAATTTAAGGTAGGTTTCATGAATAAATCAAATGATAATTTGACGTCACACAGAGAGGGATGAGAGGGTCCCCTCTCTCGTAATATGTGCCTAAACAATAGATTTTGATTGGGCCGTTTCTGTCAAAGACAATCAGAACAATACATCCCTAATAGGGGAGGACATATTTTAATGCATAAATTAATTTTTCGATTTGTGACTACTACGAAGAAAATAGATGTTTGACCCAAACCTAGACATGGCCTGCCCTGCGAGCATTCCATGCAATTAAAAATGTCTTTAAATTTGGGATAATAATTCGCCTCCACAAACCACTATGCGGTGAATATAATGCACAATAACAAAATAATGCGGTGATACCTAACATCCAACTATTTTACAGCTTATATAGAATGTCATTTAATTTTCATACAGCTAGTGGTTCTCGTTCTAACCGGTGGACTCGGGCGTCTTAGCGTTTTGCCCTTGCAATTTATGCAAGATGTCCTTTCCTTTTTGATGATTTAAAGAAGCTGGATATCCTACAGCTCCCATGTAGGAGGTCTATGGAGAAAGTGATGGGGACCAAAACAGTAGAAGAAGGGATCAATGAAGACCACCTGATTGAGCAAGTGGCTTTATTTGCCACTTTCAAGACAAACAGAGTACTCAGCGGCAGACCAGAACATCTTGGTGTAGGAGAATTACTTTTTTAAGAAACAAAGGTAAATATAAGTGCAACTGACTTTAATTTAGACATTGATGTTGATCACAGTTTTATCACGTTAAATTAAAGGAAAGAAGGGATCAAAATTAAAAGCACTCGCTTTGGCAAGTGTCAATTCTTTCGAGTAGGGAGAAAGCGTGGGGTGGGCCATGGGGTAGCTAGGCCATGGCCTACCGGTGGCCTATAGGGAATTGCGATACTTGCGTAGAGCAAATACTCTATCAAGCTTCATCATTGTAAAAACAATGATACTATTTCAAACAGTTAACTAAAGAAATTCTCCATTTGTGTTCTACAGGATCTCAACCCAATTGAGAACCTTTGGGCTACAATAAACTGGTACTTAAGAAAGCATGTGAAACCAAAGACTAAAGAAGACCTTAATCAAGGAATTAAGCAGTTCTAGACCTTGGTCGCCAGCTCAGATGTGCACACTTTATGTCAGACACATCAACAACAAAGTTGCACCAGTTGTTGTTGCCAGACAAGGAGCAGCATCAGGGTACTAATAATTGAAAGGCTCGGGGGCATAAGCAAGCTATGGTGCCTTCAAGTTTGTTTGTTTTGTTTTTTCTCGTTTTGGCCAAATTGTTTGCATGTAACCTTAAATTCTCACAGGGAACACATGTGCTTTGTTTTGGGATAAAAATAGAAAAAATTGCTCAAACTCATAAGTTAATTTTAAAGCATTGTATATCATGTGTAGTATATCCATGTGTAGCATATGTACCTACAGACTTTATTTTTGTCTTTTTCGGTACAGATCATTCTACCTGTATAATAGGTTCTTAATGATATTAATAGGGCACAATTTTATCTCTCCATGGGCTCGGATGCCTCCTCTTTAATAATTGTGCACCTCCTTCAATGTTATGTGATAGCACCAGTCACCAAAGTGTATTTGCATTTGGCATTTTTGGATCATGCTATGTGTTTGCTATTCTTTAAATGTGATAACGACTCAATTAAAGCACCGATTTTGTAAGCCAACAGAATATCCTTGTTTACCATTTGACAAGTCTCAAACATCTGTGGCCATTTGCTTGACTTCCAATTGTGTCCTCTCCAACCCAACCTTGTTTTCTCAGTCCACATCCTAAGTTACAGAATGTCGTTTTTATGGGCTTGCACTTGGCACGTAAATTTAAGACGAAAAAACTAGGTCCATAACTTATAGCACATAGCTCAAACTAGTAAGAGTTAATAAGTTACTTATACTGGATTCCCAAGACTTTCATGGATTTCCAGAAACCGTGCAAACCCAGAAACAAAACCTGGATAGAAATGGACAGTGACAGATAACGTCTTTCATAAGTAGGTACATAGTTAGATGAGAAGTAAAGAGAGGGAAGAAAGGCAAAGAGGCCATGCCATTTTTATATCAAATTTTGCACTTTTAAACGACCATCTTTTGTGGAAAAGTCCACTCCAGTCCAAACCAGTCACTCGACACTTAAACCTTTCAAACCATTTTCAAAACACAGGCAGTCTGTAGCAATTCTCGGCATCATAATAACACATAGAGCTGCAAAATTGTACTGCAAAAATTCATCTTCCAAATCAGCACTCTTGGTCCACATGGAATCAACAAACAATATTATTCAACTACATTGATTTTTGTATCAATGTTTTCATCATTCTACCAATAGCATAGTTCCACTGCTCACTATATAAACCACACAGAACACAATTCCTTGATTTACTCTGACGAAGGGCTAACGCTCAAAATATCAGTTCTCAATCTCTTTATCAACTCAGTTGATGAAACCAAATATTCGTTTCACTCCCCCACCAGTGCAGCACCACAGTTTCTTTAGAAACTAACCCCCTTACTTAAAAGGAGTTTCCATTTTGCCGTGGGTCTTTACTATGATAACGCACAGAGGATGTCAAAACATGGTAAGAACATCAGTCACGCTACTCGCCTGCGGCTCGCAGCGTACTTCTTTGTTCTCACCACGATTTGACGTCATCTGTGCATTATCAGAGTACAGACGCACGGCAAAATGGAATCTATTTAAGTAGAATACAAGATACTTTTTGACAGAGAAGTTATTTGAGCCAATTTATATGTAATATAAATTGAAGTTAAAGTAACAACCATGAAACCATCTGTATCAGTCACGCAAAGTGCTAACAAGACAATGACCACTGTGCTTAACTCTAAAGGTCAATTCGAAATTGTGCATTTGAGATGCTGTGTCATAAGTAAGCAGAAAGTCTTTGCTGGGACTTCGCTCACCTTCCCACGTGTAGAGTTCACAATTCTCCTCCATTTCAACTGTTACATTCACAAATTATCCTCTCGTTTTTCGTCGATTTTATTCCAAATCTCAGCCTTATTTGCCATTTGGGGATCTACGACCCAAACAACTTTCTTATTGTGACAGTTATGCTGCACTCGAGGGTCTCACACAAACAATCCTGCTAGGATCGATCCAGCAGTACTGGATGCTTTGACGGTTCCAGAACTTCATAACCTTTGCCGAGAGGAAAAGCTTTTTTCCATGGGAAACAGGAACACTCTTTGGACTCACTTACGTGGTTCTGCCTTTGTTATCCCTGTACAAGCCGACCACAGAGCACTGAATCAGCCGGCACAATGAAGTCAAAATTCCAACGCTATGACAGCGCGCCTGGACCATGCAGCAAATGACAATAACTTTACAGAGGGTCAGTTAAATAGTCTTCGTCGCCTGGTACAAGAATCCGTCGCTGCCCCCCGACAGGGAGATTGCTCATGAAGCAGCCATGGCCGCGGTTTAAGCACTTCAATCTGCAAGTCCCACCACAACTCGCACACTGGTCGTCAAAAGAGACATTACGCCAACAGATCAAGAGCAACTGGAGACCTGTCTCCCTGCTAGTCCATTCCAGGACATTCCTGCTTCTTACATCTAGGTGATTCAGTCTGGTGAGTTTTTTGAATTGTCTAAACTGCTACCAAAAAACCTTGAACTGTGGAGGATGAGGATAATTTAGTGCTCACCCTTGATAATTCTGTGATCCAGGTTTCATAGAAGTCTAAAACAGTCAATTCCATTACAGAAATTGAGCAGTGGACGACTGCCTTCACCACATACGTGAGTATTTTTAGTGTTTGTGCGAACAGTAACATGATATTGACAATGACGTAAGCGACATGATTGAAAGTACAGGATTGATGGGTATATAGTTTTGGGTGTGTGTGAAATAAAGCAGTTGCAATGCGAATCCAATGGGCCTGGTTCATTACTTTACAGTACTGCTAGTGTTTGCTACATAAACACTAAATTTGGCGACGAGGATACTCTCTCGAACTTTATGCCTGGTGCCGAGGATTCTGTCGTGGTTTCTGAGGACGAGGAACCAGTCGCGGTGATGGCAATTCCTTTACAACTCCCAGCCATTCAACCCTTTTCGGTCACTACAGATCAAACGACGCTCGGGCAGCGCTGGTCTAAATGGGTAAAAGGGTTGGAGTACTTTCTCGTAGCTTCGAATGTTACCGATAAGAAGCAGAAGCGGGCCGTTCTACTACATTTGGCGGGTGCTGAAGTACAAACGATCTTCGAAACTCTCAGCGACACGGGGGAGGACTATGATTCGGCGCTGGCCAAGCTGACCGCCTACTTTGAACCAAAAAAGAACATTCCGTTCGAACGACATGCTTTCCGTCAAGCCGTGCAAGGGCCGGCCGAAACCATTGATGCCTATGTGACTCGCTTACGAAGTCTTGCAAGGACATGCGAGTATGCCAACATCGACGAGATGATTCGGGACCAAGTGGTTGATAAATGCGCGTCCAATGCCCTTCGCCGTCGGTTGTTGCGAGAAACCGACTTGACACTCGAAGTAATTCTACGGATCGCGCGTTCGATTGAAGCGTCCGATCTACACGCGGCTACTATCGAGGCAGCTACGCCGGGGACTTTGAGGCAGCACCTCAATAGGATTTCTAACGGGTCTCAAAAGCAACAATGGGTTATTCCAGAAAAAATCCACACCCCCCCGACGGATGGGGTCGTTTTTTAACCCCCCCTCTCACCTGGATTTCCTGAAGCACAAGACCCCCCCTCCTGTCTGGATTTCCAAAACAAAAGACCCCCCCTCCCGCCTGGATTTCCGGAAAAAAAATATTAGGCTTAAATTTAATTTATTTTTAATATAAAATACGCACAACCACGTCTAGAAGATGTTCTTTTTTAATTTCTAAAGCTTCTGCTAATATTAAAAACTCTATCGCGTGGAACTAAAAAAAGAAAGGAGCAACAATGCGGAAAAGCGAACGAGTTCATCCTTTGTGCCCAATGGACAACACCCATGGAATCTTAAAACGGCACGCAGAAAACGCACTGGCTGCTTGTTCAACTGTGCTACGGTCGATGGGACTTCAGAGAGGTTACCACTGTATATGTTGCAGGAACCCGTCCAAGAACTTTCTCCTTCTGTTGCTTTCGCAATAACTTACGTTTCCAAACGTTTTTTCGAGGTACAGATGGCTACAAGCTCCTCTCGAGTATTTTCGACGAAGAGGGAATGTTTTGACCAAAATTCTTTGGAATTATCTTCTTCAGCTAATAGCTCTGCATCCTTGCTTGCACAAGTAAAAAATTCTTCCGCCTGACGCAGTGGAATCCACGCTAAGAATGCAATGGTGGACGTGAAATTACACAACGGTGGCGCGCTGGGTCTGGTACGAGTAGAAATGTGTCAGGCGATTCAAACTCTTCGTTGCAACAATGTTGCGATGGCTCGTTCTTTACTATCTTGTTGTTCGCGTTTTCTGCTATAAAAGGACCTGCGAAGGAACTTAGATTATCGTTTATTTTAGGTGAGAAATATGTGAACAAAATATTTCTATTATTTTCAGGGTCTGAGAGCGCTGAAGTGTCACCGAACCAAACGTTCGAATCGCGTGAACTATCGGTCGAAATGACTCCTGCGGAAGACTTTCTTAAGTTCAACCCCCCCTCCCGCCTGGATTTCCAGAGTCTTTGACCCCCCCTCCGGTGAGAATTTCCAGAATCCCATCCGTCGGGGAGGTGTGGATTTTTTCTGGAATAACCCAATTACAAACGAAGGAAAATACTGCTTGTCGACCACGGAATGCGAGGAATGCGAAATTTAAGACTCAGGACACGAAGCTGTTTGTGTGTTTCTGTTGTGGCCGCCCTGGTCACAAAGCCAAAGATCCTTCGTGTCCTGCTAATGGAAAAACGTGCAGTCATTGTGGAAAGCAAGGACACTTTGCTGGAGTTTGCAAGGAAACTCCGAAACCAGCTACTAAGGATACCAGAAATGTTACGCAACAACGCAATGGACTTCGGTATGTGACAACCGAACCTGAAACCTTCGATGACGAGTATTTGTTTTCGATTGGCGGTGATAAGGAGAACAACACTGTTCCAATAACTGTTGCCGGTACCTTGATTCCTGTGATTATTGACTCTGGTGCGAGTGTCAATGTACTGGATAGTGCTACGTTCAATCTACTAACGGACGAGAACATTGTACTTCGAAATTCCACTGTTAAGATTTATCCATACGGCTCGGAAACGCCGCTTCCTGTCAAAGGATCATTCAGTGCAAATGTGTCAACACCTCAACTCCACACGCGTGCCGACTTTGTGGTTGTTGAAAATTCCAACGCGGGTTCTCTTCTGGGCAAGAAAACAGCAACAGAGCTTGGTTTGCTAAGAGTTGGACCGGAATACCCGTGTGAGGTGAACCAGATTACAGTGCAATCTGTCCAAGCAATTGTGGACAAACATGATGCCGTTTTTAATGGAATCGGCAAACTGAAAGATTATCAGCTGAAAATACACGTTGACCCAGAGGTCACTCCAGTTGCCCAACCACAGCGTCGCGTGCCATTTCACGTTCGCACAGATGTGGAGAAAAAGCTAGAGGAGTTACAAATGCTCGATATTATTGAAGATGTGGAAGGCCCAACGCCTTGGGTCTCGCCTTTAGTTGCTGTTCCAAAGTCCAATGGGGATGTACGCGTATGTGTTGATATGCGGCAAGCAAATGAAGCTGTTATCAGAGAGCGACATCCGATACCAACACTTGAGGAAACATTGCACGCACTTAATGGCGCCGCGGTTTTCTCAAAACTCGACCTGCGATGGGGTTATCACCAGGTCGAACTGCATCCAGATTCCAGGGTTCTTACTACATTTTCTACACACCAGGGACTTAAGCGCTACAAACGCTTAATATTTGGCTTGTCATCTGCACCTGAAATGTACCAATACGTGATTCAGCAAACTTTACAGGGAATCCCCGGAGCAAGGAACATTTCTGATGACATTATTGTGTTTGGCGCTGTCCAAGCAAGTCACGACAAGAGCCTGGAACAGACACTAGAACGCCTTGAGAGCAAGGGACTTACACTGAATCGAGAGAAGTGTGTGTTCAGTGTCTCGGAATTAGTGTTTTTCGGGTTCAAAATTTCTGCTGATGGCCTGGCGCCGGATGACAAGAAGGTCGATGCGGTGAGGAATGCGAGAACACCACAGAACCCAGCTGAAGTGCGCAGTTTTCTTGGGTTGGTGAATTACTGTGCGCGTTTTATCCCGAATTTCGCGACACTTGCAGAGCCGCTACGACAGCTTACTAGGAGCGACACTGAGTGGACTTGGGGTAAAACCCAACAGGATGCATTTGATCGCCTTCGAGTGATTCTCACTAGTGACTGTGTTGTTGCACATTATGATCAGTCAGCGGACACTGAACTGAAAGTGGATGCTAGTCCAGTCGGACTAGGTGCGATTTTACTGCAGCGAAGCGGGGACACTGCTCGTCCTGTCGCTTACGCTAGTCGTACGTTAACTGATGTGGAGAGGCGATACTCGCAGACCGAGAAAGAGGCCTTGGCTGTTGTGTGGGCTTGCGAGCGGTTCCACATTTACCTGTACGGCAAACCGTTCACTTTGTATACAGACCACAAGCCGCTCGAGATCATCTACAGTCCCAAGTCCAAGCCACCACCTCGAATTGAACGTTGGGCTCTTCGCCTACAGCCCTACACATTTAATGTTGTTCACATGCCTGGAAAGACAAATCCGGCTGATGTGTTTTCCAGGTTGCCGCTGAACGACCAACCGTTCCGGGAAAGGAACATTGCTGAAGAATACATTAACTATGTAACATTGAATGCTGTGCCAAAAGCATTAACCCTTGAGCAGATTGCGAAGGCCACTGCAGAGGATCCAGTCCTCCAACAAGTTCAAAGTTGTTTACATGGCTCTGAGTGGCCAGATCTGCCAGCCCTCCGACCGTACAAGAAGGTCAAGGCTGAACTTTGCGTCAGCAATGGGGTCATCCTCCGAGGGACACAAATTGTCATGCCGAGTACCCTATGGCATTCTACCTTACTGACTGCACACGAGGGACACCAAGGGATCGTGCGAACAAAGCAGATGGTCAGGGAGAAAGTGTGGTGGCCAGGCATTGTGCAGCAGGTGGAGACAATGGTTAAGGCGTGTCTATCTTGTCAGTCTGTTGCTGGCAAGTCACCGATGGAACCACTTCGACCCACAGAAATACCTGACAAACCATGGCAGGAGGTACATATAGACCTCTGTGGACCCTTTCCGTCTGGGGAAAGTTTATTAGTCTGTGAAGATGCATGTACGCGCTGGCCAGAGGTAGTCATCATACGTTCGACTACTTCTGCAACCATAATTGGACATCTTCGTAAGATATTCGCTGCACATGGTTTGCCGGAGAAAGTGGTGACTGACAATGGTGCCAATCTGGTGTCGGAGGAATTTAAGAATTTCCTAAAGATGCATGGTGTCCAGCATCAGAAAGTGACACCCTACTGGCCACAGGCCAATGCAGAAGTTGAACGATTCAACAGGACCATTGAAAAAGCAATCCGAACTGCACACGCGGAAGGCAAGGATTGGCGCACAGACATGTATACCTTCCTATCGTGCGACACCTCATGCGACTACCGGAGCGTCGCCAGCACTTCTACATCTGGGACGAGAGCTCAGAACCAAAGTACCACAAGTGGAGACAAAAATGTCTAGTGTTCTGTCAGCCGCGTTACAGTCTGCAAAGGTCAAGGACCGTCAAGCCAAGCAGCGCACAAAGGCTTATGCAGACAAGAAAAACCGAACACGTTCTTCAGACATCAAGTCGGGTGACAAAGTGCTGCTCCGACAGGCGAGGCAGCACAAGCTGTCGACGACGTACGACCCTAAACCCTACACTGTGCTAGAGCGTAAGGGTCCGAGTTTGATTCTGCAGCGCGAAGGAACTGTATTCATGCGCAACATATCACATGCGCGTAAACTGCACCAGAACACTGCTGTTCCGGCAGAAGACGAGGATTACGACATGGACACTAGTACACATGACCAACAGGCAGCTGTGGACCAACATGCTCCAGAGGCAGTAGATCCAGTTGTCCGGAGATCAAGTCGTGTGAGACATGCACCTGCGCGTCTCTATGATTTCCAATTGTGAACTGACCATTTACAAGTCCTAGTGACATATATATAGCTTGGAGTTTACGTGTACGAGTCCTAGAGACATAGAACTGAAAGTTTTGTTGGTTTCGCTATTAGCCAGAAAATAGCCTTATGATTCACAGCTGATTTTCAAATCTAATCAAGGGAGGGATTTAGTGTTTGTGCGAACAGTAACATGATATTGACAATGACGTAAGCGACATGATTGAAAGTACAGGATTGATGGGTATATTGTTTTGGGTGTGTGTGAAATAAAGCAGTTGCAATGCGAATCCAATGGGCCTGGTTCATTACTTTACAGTACTGCTAGTGTTTGCTACATAAACACTAAAGTATTTTTACTCAAACGTTCCCTAGGTGTTTCAGGAGTTGTTGCAGTTTTAATGCACGTTAATGTAATTGTACTAGAAAGGGCACTTTCCCATCACCCAGATCATTTATTTGTTTCATCTCTTTTAAATAGCCTTAAGTCAGTGCCAATATTGGGTACACCGGATATAGAGCCCCTAGATTTTCACGTACAGTAAGTTACCAACAGCACTAGAACAACCAAATAAAGTCACTGAGAATTTAATGAAAGAGGTTGCTTTGGGTCGAGTGGTAGGTGTTAAGGATATCAAACAAAGGAACAGTTTTGTGATTAGATCAATTATCAATTACTTTGTGTGCCTAGTTACGATCGTAGTTACAATGTTTATCTGTTTTCCTATTGGTTTGTAATCGAATCTTTTAGCGTCACCACGCGCATATAAAAGCTAAGTTAGCGTCCCTTTAAGCCAGAGTTTCGCAAGATTTCGCCTTCAATAGCAGCACCTTCGTTCTTTCGTACTAAACCTTTGGCACAAGCGGGACCGATATGTAAGTGATTTTGTTAGTTTTATTTCAATGTGTTTAAGTTTACTTTTCACCTTGGGCGTTAGCGCACATATGTACTGTGTTGTACAATAGTACAACTAATTATCTTGAAATCAAAGAGTAATTTGAAAGAATAAGACGCTTAGACAGCTACGCCCACAATTTTAGTCTTTGGGCTGTTAATCAGCCGCAAATGTTCATTGTGTAGCCGACCTTTAAATCTCGAGTAGTTTTAATTTAGCCTTTTATGTTTTGTTTATGTTAATTTACGTTTAATTGTTGTTATTTTAATCGCGTTATCGACATAGGCACGTAAAGCGTTTCTTTTATGCGTTACGCACGAATTCAAGTTGATTCATACTTTCGTTATTGCATTATTGTAATTTCAGTTTACGATCGTGATCGTCTTCGTCTCTCAATAAACACCATTAACCGTCATCTTGGTTTTCGTGGTTTTGCGTCAACGACCTGTAAAATAGTCCCAACACCAGCGACACTTTGCAAACACGCCTTAGCGACGCCCCTCGAAGTCTCGTCTTTCGTCGCAAACGTTACAGTAAAATATCGTCGCTTCATTCCGCCAAATGGTTTTGTATTCTAGTTAAACTTCGTCTCGATCCTTTAGTACTTTGTTTCTTGGCAAACGAACGATGAGTGTTTTTAGCGAATCGGTCCTCGGACGTATTAGGACGCCATCAGAGATAGACTTCGAGGCGACGCCTCAAATACCAAAGCCACCCAGGAGTGTGGCGGGCGTAGAACTTTCACGATTCGAATTCTCCAAAACAACTGGACGAAGAAGGGTAATGACCGAAAAGGGTTTGGCTTATCAGCTGGAAACAAAACTTTCTAATCGGAACTCTGCCTTCAAAAAATTAAAACAACAGATGGATAAGATTAACGTGCTGCGTGATTTACCCCAGACAACAATAGAACAATTAGAAGAAGAGAGATTTAAATTGGATAACTTGAAAGACAAATTCAATACCGCATTCACGGAGCACAATGATCTAATTCAGTCAGAAAAAGAAAAGGAAGATTCATATCGACGGTTCGATATTCGCGATCGGGAATTTATTGAGTGCAGAGTTAGACTTTGTGAATGTATGCAATCACTTGAAAGAAACCTCAGTCGGGCACAGTCAGTGAGATCTGTCAAGTCTGGTCACAGCGTGAAATCAAAGGCGTCTGGAAAGTCTAAATTTAGTACGTCCTCTACAAAACATCTTTCCTTTGCGCTACTCGACGCCGCATCCAAGGCTGCCAAGTTACAGGCCGAAATGGAATTTCTCGACAAAGAAAGAGAATTGAGGCGGCTGCAACTTGAGAAAGAGATAGCTATCGCAAGCGCCGAAAAAGTAGCGATAAAGCGAATTCTAGATGAAGAAAGATTAGCGGGCGATAAAGAGGAGTCAAGTGTCAAAGACTTTAATCCCGCGGTTAAACAGGAATTAAAACCAGACGTAAGTAACGAGAACATTAAACAAGAAAGAAGCTTTAAGGCTAACCCGTACGCTCCTCCGTTCGTTCCTGGAAGTTATCTAACGCCAACCTTTGAGCCTCGGAAAGGAGATCCTGTGTTCACGCCCCAATTTCAAGAGAATGGCGTTAATACCACTCTTCAAGAAATCGTGAGCCTACAAGCGAAGCAGGCCGAATTGAGCTCATTAATTATCAATCAGCAGAAGATTAGCAGCCTCCCGGTTAAAGAGCCGCCGGTTTTCTCCGGAGATTACTTTGAATATCCAGCCTTCGTGACCGCCTTCGATTCCATCATTTGCAGTAATGTACCATCGAACAAGGACAGGCTGTATTTCCTTGACAAGTACACCAGAGGCAAGGCTAACAATGTAGTGAAAGGTTTCTTGGCTATGAGCTCTGACAGTGCCTACGATAAAGCTCGCAAGATGTTAGACCAGCGTTTCGGGAATCCCATCCACGTAGCGGAGGCGTACAAGTCTAGTCTAAGAAACTGGCCAAAGATAAATGATGGTGATAGCAGTGGCCTCCAGGACTTCTCTGATTTTCTCATACGATGCGAAGAAGCAATGAAAACGATGCAGTCAATGGGGGACCTCGACTCAACAGAAACTCTCCGCCTTGTCAGCAGCAAACTTCCTTCTTACTCTGCTGTGAAATGGTGCCAGCATGCTCATGAAAGGCAAAGCAAGTTTAAGAAAATAATCACATTTAGCGCCTTTATGAATTTTGTCAGAGAAGAAGCAGAACTTGCAAATGACCCCATCTTCTCACCTGATGCCCTGAAAGCGGAACGCAAAAAGACTGGTACCCAGCCAAAGTGGGGATGGAAGAACAAGTCAAAGAAGAAGGACGATAGTGATTTGAGCGCCAATTCTCTCGCGACATCAGGCACTCCGCACCCCAGCGATCTTGCTTCGTCGACAAGACCATTTGCAGATCAAACAGATCAGGCCTGCCCCCTTTGCAACGGTCAGCACGCTCTCGTCAAGTGCAGCAAATTTCTCAAGAGTTCAGTAGATGAACGCAGTGAATTTATTCGCAGTAAAGCTCTTTGTTTTGGCTGTTTCAAGTCAGGTCACATGTCTTCGGGATGTCGTAATAGATCCATTTGTAAAAATTGCGGAAGACGTCACCACACCTTATTGCATGGCGTAAAACCAAGATCCACTGAGAGTCGTCTACAGCTTGACCGCAAGTCACAAGAAACTCAGCGCCCACCTAACAAGAATGAACCACTCAGCGAGAAACCTCCAGTTGCAAGATCCGCGAGCTCAAACCTGATCAGTGTAACGCACAGCTCAGCTACAGAGTCTGCCAGCGTAATCACTAATTGTCGGATCATCCAAGTTTTTCTGTTCCACAAGGATAACCCAGCCAAATCAATCAAGGTCTACGCCCTCCTAGACGATGCAAGTGACACAACCTTCGTGACCACCCAAGTACAGCGTGAACTCGGTATCAAGGGTGTTGAAACTAGTTTAGATTTAAGCACAATGCTTGGTCGTCAGAGGATAGCAGTTGAAAGAATTGATGGCTTGATTGTTCAGCGACTTGACAAACGCACCGAAGTTGACCTACCCAAGACGTATTCAAGGCAGACCATTCCTTCCCGTCGAGACCAAATTCCAAGACCAGAAAACGTAAACAACTGGCCGCACCTTAAAGGGATCCAAGGCAAAATTCCTCCGTACGATGAAGACGTAGATATTGGCCTGCTAATTGGTTGCAACTGCCCCAAAGCGATCACACCAACAGAAGTCATTCGCGGTAAAGGAGAAGAACCTTACGCTGTTCGAACCTTGCTAGGTTGGAGTATCGTGGGACCAGTTGCCACATCAAACACCCCTCGAGACGGCCACGCCCTAGATTCCACCTGTCATCTTACCTTAACAAGAGAGGTTATTTCTGGAGCAAGTGACAGCGCTAACCAGTTGAGTTTCATTCTCCACGGTAAAACGAAGGAGGTCATAAACCCATCAGCAATTAATCAGATGTTCGAGCTCGATTTCTTGGAACACAAAAACAAATCGAAGCATGGCCTATCCAAGGAAGACAGAAAGTTTATTCAGATAGCAGAAAAGGGAATTCAACATCGCGATGATGGCCATTATGAGCTCCCACTACCCTTGAAGAACGAAACCATTGAGCTTCCAAACAACAAGACGGTAGCGCTTCACAGACTTCACCAGCTAAAGAGAAGGTTCGTGGGTAGAAACGGCCAGAAATACTACACGGACTACTCGGAATTTATGAAAAATTTGATAAAGAATGGATACGCTGAGAGGGTACCAGAGATGTCTGAATCGGAACATACATCCCATGGTCAAGTTCAAGAGAAAGCGAACGTTTGGTACATTCCACACCACGGAGTCTATCATCCTAAGAAACCCAATAAGATTCATGTAGTTTTCGACTGTGCTGCCGAGTACGAAAGTGAATCACTAAACAAGCACCTACTTCAAGGCCCCGACTTGACAAACAATTTGACTGGAGTGCTTTGCAGATTTCGACAAGAGCAAATCGCTTTTATGTGTGACATAGAAGCCATGTTTCCGCCTACGTTGACGACGGTTTGAAGTCCGTTCCCTTGGTAGACAACGCAGTGAAGCTTATTGTAAGCGTAAAGCAGATGTGCAGCAAAGGAGGTTTCCGGCTTCACAAGTTTGTGTCTAACAGTAAAGAAGTCATCAGAAGAATCCCAGAGCAAGACAGAGCAGATGGTGTGAAGGAGTTAGATTTAGACCTTGACTCACTTCCCTTAGAGCGCGCACTCGGCGTCCATTGGTGTGTTGAGTCTGACTGCTTCCAGTTCGCTATCGTACTACAAGACAAGCCATGCACTAGACGGGGTATACTTTCCACTGTGAGCTCGATTTTCGATCCGCTCGGATTCGTTGCTCCGCTCTTGTTGGATGGAAAGTCAATTCTTCAAGATTTGTGTCGCCATGACGTAGGCTGGGATGATCCGATACCGGAAGACATCAAAGCCAAGTGGGAAAAGTGGAGATCAGATTTGTTAGAAGTTCAACGCATTTCAATTCCCAGATGCTATAAGCCCGATGGCTTTGGTCGTGTTGTGAGCGCACAACTTCATCACTTCTCGGACGCGAGCGTCAAAGGTTATGGTCAGTGTAGTTACCTGCGCCTTGTAGACGAAAACCAGAGAGTTCATTGTTCCTTTGTTATGGGAAAGTCCAGAGTGGCACCGTTGAAGCCTGTAACTATACCACGCCTGGAGCTTACCGCCGCCGTGTGCTCAGTGAGAATCAGCCAGCAGTTGCGACGGGAGCTAGAGTACACCATTGATAAAGAATACTTCTGGACAGACAGCGTCTCGAGGCCTGAGAACACAAGAGCTGCTAAATTCCCGCTGGGTTACTGGACCAGCGTTTCTTTGGGAGAATGAAAACAAGTGGCTACCCAGAGAAGAACACAAACTCCAAGAAAACGACCCAGAAGTTAAGAAGTCTGTCGCCATGGCAACCACGACAACCACGCCAATAGTGCAAGCACGTTCAGAGACGTTGAGCCTCGCTGAAAGAATAGGATATTTCTCTGACTGGCATCGAGCCAAGCGAGCAGTTGCCCTATGTCAACGCTACGTCAGAGTTCTGAGAGATCGAGCACTCAACAAGACGTGCATTCATGAAGAAGTGCAACTGCTGGACGTCAGTGATTTGAAGAACGCCGAGAGCGCAATGATTCGTGATGCACAGATTAAATCCTTTAAAGAGGAAATAGAAGTTTTACAGAAGATGAAGCAGGAAAACACCGACCCTGACAGTAGAGTTTTCGCCCAACAGAGAAAGACCAGCATGAAAACAAGCAGCTCGCTCTACAAGCTTGACCCGTTCTTGGATGAAAACAGAATTTTGCGAGTCGGTGGACGTCTCAGACGTGCAAGCTTGACAGAAGAAGTGAAGTTTCCCATCATCCTGCCTCGAAACAGCCACGTCACCAAGCTGATTGTCAAGCATTTTCATGAACGTACACAACATCAAGGCAAAGGGATGACCTTAAATGAAGTACGATCAAATGGCTTCTGGGTGGTCAGCGGTTCATCGGTAGTCGCCAGCATGATTTCATCCTGCGTCAAGTGCCAGAGACTCCGCGGAGCAGTGCAAGAACAAAGGATGTCAGACTTACCCGAAGATCGCCTCGAGTCCACTCCACCCTTCACGTATTGCACCGTTGATTTTTTTGGACCCTTCGTCATCAAAGAAAGAAGAAAGGAGCTAAAACGTTATGGCGTGCTCTTCACCTGCATGGCTTCAAGAGCTATTCACATCGAGATTGCCAACTCCCTCGAGACTGACTCATTTATAAATGCCCTGAGAAGATTTATAAGTCGTCGAGGACCTATCCGCCAGTTAAGGAGCGATCAGGGAACGAACTTCGTTGGAGCTCGCACAGAACTCACCCAAGCATTAGCAGAGATGAACCAAGACAAAATCAAGGAAAAGCTCCTCGAAGAACAATGTGACTGGTTCACCTTCAAATTGAACGTCCCAGCAGCGAGCCACATGGGAGGCGTTTGGGAGCGACAAATCAGAACAGTTCGTAACGTCCTCGCATCACTATTACAGGACAATGGACAACAGCTAGACGACGAGTCTCTTAGAACCTTGATGTGCGAAGCAGAAGCTATTGTCAACAGCCGCCCCTTGACAGTGACCCAGCTTACTGATCCAGATTCAGCCAGTCCACTCACTCCCAACCACCTCTTGACAATGAAGTCAAAGGTCGTTCTTGCTCCTCCGGGTGCCTTCCAGCCAGCCGACATGTATTGCAGAAAGCGTTGGAGGCGAGTCCAGCATTTGGCGAACGAGTTCTGGACTCGATGGAGAAAAGAATTCCTCCTCAGTTTACAGCAGCGCCAAAAGTGGTCACGCCCTCGGAGAAACTTGATTGTTGGTGATGTAGTCATAGTGAAAGATGAAAGTCTTCCTCGGAGCGCCTGGCAGCTAGCAAGAGTATCGGTGGTCAACCCTAGTTCCGATGCCCAAGTACGCAAGGTTCGTAGTAGGATAGTTCTTGCGGATAGCTGCTTGGACAACAAAGGCAAGAGGATCAGAACTGTGCGGTACCTGGAGAGACCAGTGCAGCAGTTGGTATTGCTGTTGCCAGCATGAAAGAAAGATTGAGATCCGGGGTAATTCCCAGCCGAGGAGCCTTCCAAGAAATGAACTGAACTATGAAAAAGAACTTATAGAACATTAATTGATTGATTAATTAATAGAATAGTTAATAGATTGACTAAGAAATTGACAGATGTTTTGATTAGTGAAATATGAATATTTCAGGGGAGCCATGTTAAGGATATCGAACAAAGGAACAGTTTTTTGATTAGATCAATTATCAATTACTTTGTGTGCCTAGTTACAATCGTAGTTACAATGTTTATCTGTTTTCCTATTGGTTTGTAATCGAATCTTTTAGCGTCACCACGCGCATATAAAAGCTAAGTTAGCGTCCCTTTAAGCCAGAGTTTCGCAAGATTTCGCCTTGAATAGCAGCACCTTCGCTCTTTCGTACTAAACCTTTGGCACAAGCGGGACCGATATGTAAGTGATTTTGTTAGTTTTATTTCAATGTGTTTAAGTTTACTTTTCACCTTGGGCGTTAGCGCACATATGTACTGTGTTGTACAATAGTACAACTAATTATCTTGAAATCAAAGAGTAATTTGAAAGAATAAGACGTTTAGACAGCTACGCCCACAATTTTAGTCTTTGGGCTGTTAATCAGCCGCAAATGTTCATTGTGTAGCCGACCTTTAAATCTCGAGTAGTTTTAATTTAGCCTTTTATGTTTTGTTTATGTTAATTTACGTTTAATTGTTGTTATTTTAATCGCGTTATCGACATAGGCACGTAAAGCGTTTCTTTTATGCCTTACGCACGAATTCAAGTTGATTCATACTTTCGTTATTGCATTATTGTAATTTCAGTTTACGATCGTGATCGTGATCGTGATCGTGATCGTCTTCGTCTCTCAATAAACACCGTTAACCTTCATCTTGGTTTTCGTGGTTTTGCGTCAACGACCTGTAAAATAGTCCCAACACCAGCGACACTTTGCAAACACGCCTTAGCGACGCCCCTCAAAGTCTCGTCTTTCGTCGCAAACGTTACAGTAGGTCCATTTCCCACTCCACCATTCCCTAACTTTCACATATCTCCCATTGGGTTAGTCCCAAAGAAGCATTCGGACAAATTCAGGGCAATCTTTCACCTGTCTTTTCCCAAATCAGGTACAACTACAATCATGGACAAAACTGATAAGAAACTGTTAGTCTATCTCCAAAATTCGAGCGCTTTAATGATACCTCAACAACACAGCCCCCCTTCCCCTACCTCACTCACTCACTGGGGCATTGTTGGGGCGGTTTTATTGAAGACGTTTGTTTTCGCAAGCTATTTTGGCGGGTGTTCACTTGCTTACCTGGCAAAATTGAGTACATCAATTCGTGACCTGCCACATTAGCATGATATGGCTAGATTTAAGGGCACCTCCGATAGGAAGCAATTTCCTCTTAGCGTGTTACGTGCCATAAAGTGATGTCTTACACATCTGCTTGACTTGATATCTGTTTCTTATTTCCTGTCATTCCGTTTACACTCAGGAACTTGTTGGCTTAGTAAAAGAGCTGAAAGGAGAGATTAGTTCTCTAAAGGGGACCGCCCACACATGGCGGTTCAGCCGTTTGCGTGAGCAACTTCAGGTCTATTGTCACGCCATTGACTTCAACGAAAACAGTTGCCCTGTACAAACTATGGGCAACTTAGACAAAGCACGCTTGTCAAAGGCGGACGACACGGCACAACTGTCAGCTCTATGGGACAGACTCGCCTTCGCTAAACAAGCTGGTCGCCAGGTTTACCTGCATGCCACCATTTTTTCCTGTTTGGCATCTGAAGCTGAGCGGGAGGCCGACAAACTTGTCTGTCGTTATGAACAGCGATCTACCTCCAGCCAACCAGTGCAGTTTCGTGGGAAATGCTTTCGAAGCTCCCAAGATTTCAGACGCAACTTGCATGGGTGCCGAGTGGCGAGACTGGTAGCTCGTGTTGCAAACGCTTCCCCAGGGATGGAAGGAAAGTCCCTATATTTACCGAACATTGGGGCAGGTGGCATAGCATGTGTCACGTTCACTTGCGGAACAGTTTATCACCAAGTTACATTTCGTTTTGTTACTTATTAAGTATCTTATTTTGCAATCCAAGAAGGAGTAATCTATTGTTCTCGTTGTTCACCTCGTGTTTGTCTCTCTCTCTCGTCATTTCTTTTTTTTTATTCTTGTGCCCTTTAAAATGCCATCGCCACAGTGGGACCGATATGTAAGTCTCTTTATTTACCTTTTTTATTTTGTTATATTTTAATCTAAAAACGCGTACTAGCTTTAGTCTTTCATCTTATGTTAACATGTTATGTAGTCTTTGTCCGCGGGTTGTCCTGCATCGCAAATTGAATTACTATATTCACAATTTATATTTTATTTGTTGTTTAACTTAGCTTTTATCCGGTTCTCGCTAGTGCTTGCCTTACTCTTGTTATCGCTTGGGCTATTCCTTCATGTTTCGCCATGTTTTTGATTCCATTTTATGTTATTTGCGTTATTTTCAGTTTACTAATTGATGCCAATAAACCTTGTGAAAATCGTTGTTTTGTTGTTGTTAACTTGGTTCTGGTACAGTGAAATATCGCCAATTGTCGCCGCTGGCCATGTAAAGAAGCATGAGCGTCTGTGGTAGTGTAGAAATTTCAGTTCAAGAAACCATAGAGAAGATTCTTAGTCAAGTTGATCAAGAAGATACGAGCATAGACTTTGACCCACGAGAAACTTGCGAGCGGAAATTAACTGAAAAGGGAAGACATTATCAAACAGATAACCTCGAGTCGAAAAGGAAGAAGGCTTATTCGAAGCTTGGCAAGCAAATTTCCAAAATCGGAAGCTTAATCGAGTCTGGCGCCGGCATTGAGTTGTTAGAAGCAGAAAGAGATATTTTTGATTTAGAGAAAGGAGATTTTAACCAAGCTTGCCACGCCTACGAAAAGATACTTGAATCATCGCAAGAAAGGGATGAAGCGTATCGGTGGTTTGACGTTCGTGATCGGGATTACACAGAATGTAAAATGAGATTGACCCAGCATTTACAAGCTGTAGGGAAAAGGTTGTATACAGTTAAATCCGTCAAGTCAGTCGGCTCAGTAAATTCTAAGAGCACTATGCCAACAAAGTTATCTCGCTCTTCAGCGCATTCAAGATTAATGGACGCGGGCGCAAGGGCGGCTAAGTTGGAGGTGGAAATGAAGTTTTTAGAGCAAGAAGCCGAAGTTAGGCACCTGTAGCTGGAAAAGGAAATTGCCTTAGCAAAAGCTGAAGAGACAACGATTAACGATTAAGAAGATTCTAGAAGAGGGGGGTGTGATCTTGCAGATTAAAGGGAACGTGTTAGATGACAAGAAAACCAAAACTGTAAAGGATGAGAAAGTAAAGATCGAAAGCAAACCTATAGTCGCATCTCCTTCAGTAAAGAAGGAATCGTTTACGCTTGATCACACTGTTGACCCATTTGTCCGGAGAGCTGCAAGTAAACCTAGCTCACATTTCCTGCTTGCTCACACGCAACGCAAGGACCGGTCACACAACGCAGATGTAACAACCTTGCATGATTTGGTGGCTCTTCAAGCAAAACAAACCGAACTCAGTACGCTTATAGTGGACCAACAGAGAATGAGTTCCCTCCCAGCTCAAGAGCCCCCTGTCTTCAGTGGAAATTACTTCGACTACCCAACGTTCATTTCAGCCTTCGAAGCGATAATTTCTTGTCGAGTTGCTTCAGACAAAGATAAACTGTATTTCTTGAATAAATATACATCAGGGAAGGCTCACGACGTCGTTAAGAATTTTTTGATGTTCAATTTGGTGAATAGATACCAAGAAGCCCGCAGGTTTGGAAACCCAGTACGTGTTGACGAGGCGCTCAAATCTAAGTTGAGAAGCTGGCCTCAAATTGCAGAGGGAGACAGTAATGGCTTGCAAGAATTTTCTGACTTTCTCATACGATGTGAAGGAGCCATAAAGTCCATAAAGTACATGGATGAGCTCAATTCTACCAAGACGTTACAGGAAATTGGATCCAAGTTGCCATCATACACTAGTACTACCGTATTTCTCCACCTATAAACCGAGACCCTAAAATTTAGAGACCTTCCAGCAGACTCATGTTCTCCAAAAAAAAAGTAAAACCATCAGCTATAAGCCAAGAGAGAAATTCTTGATTGTAACTGGCCATTTAAGTGAGCGAAACTTACGGAAAACATTGCGAAATGGCTCACTGAACACAAAAGCTAATGAATTAAAATGAACACAAAAGAAAAAAGAGCGAATCAGTGAAGATGTGAATATCAATTCATCCAAAAGTGTTTAAATACTACCACGCGACTGCAGAAACACAACAACATTCTCAGTTACGCTAACCTGACAAAAATTTCACAGTATCAATCGAGTATCGCTTTCATCACTGTTATTTTTATCATCATGCCAAAAGCATGCCGCTCTTCGCATTCTGTGGCTTTCAAGATAAAAAGTTATCGCGGAACCTGAAGCTGTAGACAATAACTTGGAAATTGCTCGAGAATATGGACTTAGCGAGTCCATGGTGCGACGCTGGAGGAGAGAGCAGGCGACTATTCTTTCTGGCGATCTTAAGATGTCTGCAAAACATGCAACGATGGGCCGTTTCACTCCCAAATATTCCGAACTAGACGAGCAAGTGATGGAGTGGTTTACACAGCAGAGAGACCAAGGTAAATATTTCATTTGTAATGTCAAACAAGAACAGTTTCACCGAGTTGAGTGAGAGATTGTTTGCGTGGGAACCAAAGAATCTGATTGGTGGTCAGAAATACGTTGTTGTCATGACAATTTCAAAACATGTCACGTAAACAGCGCTGCAGTCACGGAATTTATGGTCGTTTTGCATTAACATAAGTTTGTTATATTCTTTTTCAGGTATTGCCGTGAGTGGATTGTTGCTTCGCCTTAAAGGCAAAGAACTCTCAGGTGATCCTTCCTTCAAAGGCTCACGTGGGTGGTACGAGAAATGGAAATGACGCCACTCGGTCAGCATGCGAAAACAACACTGGCAAAGCGATTACACGCCAACCTCGAAGAAAACATTTTTTGCTTTCAACGCTTCGTGATTGCAGCGAGAAGACGTGCTGACTACCCATTATCCCGCATCTACAAAATGGATGAGACGCCCATGCATTTAGAGCTGCCATCAAGCCGAACATTAGAATTCAGTGGGAGCCGAACAGTGCCAGTGAAATCCTGAAGAGTGGAAAAGCGGAGCTTCACCGTTGTTCTTGCCGTTGCTGCCAATGGAACCAAAGTGCCCCCGAAGGTCATCATCAAAGGCGTCCGGACACCAAGAGACTTGGTTGTTCCGCATCCTCTTCATGTTTCCTTCCATAAGAAAGGCTGGATGGATGAGCAGGGTGTCAGAGAATGGATCAGACAGAGTTTACCACGTGCTGAGCGCTCCCTTCTGGTTTGGGACTCATTCCAAGCTCATTTAACCAATTTTGTTAAAGGTGACCTGCAGCAGTGAAACATTGATGTTGTAGTTATCCCTGGAGACCTAACCCCGGTTGTACAGCTCTTGGATAAGTGCCTTAACAAGCCCTTTAAAGAATGTGCGCCAAAAGTACCTGGCATGGATCATCAGGGCCATTTGAGTGCACCCCAGCTGGCAAGAAGGCACCAAGCAGAAATCTTGTCCTCCGTTGGATCAAAGCAGCCTGGGCAGAGAAACCCGAGGAGATGGTCAGGAAGTCCTTCAAGACCTGCGGAATTTCAAATGCCTCGGACGGAACAGAGGACGATGCGGTCTTTACCGTGGAGAGTCCAGAAGTAGACTACAACATCGACGAGAACGAGTTTGAGACCGATAGCGAGGATGAAATGGATGGCGAGTAAACGTAGGTTGAAAGCCCTTGCACATATCCATCAAACGGTTCCTTTAAAAATGGTTTTCACTAGCGACAGAGTCAGAGTCAGAGTCGTAAGCCGAGTCGTAAGAGCGCTTATGACCTACTGAAAATCAAAAATCAGAGTCGTAAGCGGAGTCATAAGCGCGACGGAATTGGAGTTAGAAGAATCAGAATGTTTCCATTTTCTTCCGACTCCGCTTACGACTCGGTCACTTACGTTATGCTTATGATCTAGTGAAAACCAGATTGTCGGAGTCGGAAGCAGAAGCGGTAGAATAAACCAATCACAATGCAGGGTCCCAGACCCTCCCGCCTGTTGTGAGAAAATATGGCGCCCAACTCCATGGACCAGAAAGTCGCTGAGGCTGTTAGACGTTTTCCGATTTTGTACAACAAATCTCTGAAAGATTTCAAAGACAGAAATAAGAAGAAGAACGCTTGGGCAGAAGTTGCTAGGCAAGCTGGTTTATCAACAGGTATTTACTCAGAGTTAATTCAATGTGGTTCAATCGTCGCAATTATTTTTGTCGATGTGTTTTAGCACATGCGCCATGTATCCTGTTGTTTTTATTGTTTGTTTTTTATCTTGAGGATTACAGTAAAGAGGAAATGAGGCAGAAAAAAGAAAGCTTTTAATCAGTTGAAACAACACTGATGATATATACGGGAATGTCTCATTAACTTTTCTTTTAATGTTTGGGTTATATCTTCTCATACTTTTTGGAATTGCATGATCCCTCTTGAGAAGAGTTGGAATCTAAGAAATTTAAGCTGAAGTAAATTTAAAATATATAAAATCCGTGCATTCCAAGACAGTGAGAAAAACCATCAGTTGTTATTTATTGAATGTTTAGTCAAAGCTCTTGAGTCAATGCTCGGCAAATTGAGTATTTTGTTTAGTTTTTTATATGCTCAATATTTCCATAATATGAAGTTAATTATCCAGGTATTTAAGCAAAAATAACAAGATTGGGTAGCGCAGGTGCAAGGTTTTAAAAGTGAAAATTGTTTTTGCAGCACAAAACCTTTAAAGGAAAGTTGTGATCAAGAACTTCATTAAATTAAAAGATCATCATTCTTCAAAATAGAATACTTAGCCTTTTGGAGTATATTATTTTAATAATGATGCATAGATTCAAGGGTATGCAGCAGTCAATTCCACCTGCGCCCACTGCAAATTCATTGACTCATGCAACAGTTAATGCCAGCTGTATCCACGTTCCCCTTTCCTTTTTTGAGTTAACCCCCAGGTATAAGCATTTTATGTCTGGAATGACAAATTCCCAGGGGCTGGTAAAGAGACAAACACCCTCAGGTGGAGATGAAAGGAGAGCACTTGAGCAGGGGAAAAAGGAGTGTGGGTTGAATTGACTGATGTTTTACGCAGCAATTACCTTATCTTTCATTTTTTTAGGGGAGGAGGAACAAAATTATTTTACTACTCTGAGAACTAGATACACTCGCTACAGGAAGAAATTGCAGAGGGCCAAAGTTAGTGGCAGTGGGTCTGGCGATGTAGCAAAAGTGAAAGATGAGGTTGAGGATATGTTTTTGTTCCTGTCTTGGCTTGATCCATTTTATAAACACAGGAAAACAAGTTCAAATGTGACCATTGATGACTCAGGAAATGAGGCATCAGAACATGATGAAATCCAAAATGTTGATGACAAATCTGACAGCACTGAGACAACAGCAAGTGATGCAGACGGTTTCTCAGCATCTAACAACTTCCGATCAATCAAAAAAGTGAAGTTACCATCAAAAAAGAAAACTGACAAAAGTTCATGATGATGTTATAATGGCAGAAGTGCAGGTTCTGCAGTCCCTTGGTGATGCTCTTGGACACAAGCAGATGCAAGTGCCAAATGCAAGTATTAAAGATGAAGATGAACTGTTCGGAGAATTGATTGCCTCCCGAATGAGGCAATTACTACCAGAAAGGAAAGTGATGGCCAAAATGCAAGTTTCAAATATTTTGTACCGGGAAATGCTAGCCAAATTCCAGTCACCATCTTCACCAGCCCCAGCACCTTTCACTCAAGGCCAAATTCAGGTTGAGATGTATCAACCTCAACATCATCACAATTTCCAGGATAAGAATCAGACGCAAAAGAGGCCATTTCATGTTCCGAGCTATGAATCTTCAGAGGAACATACAGTCCAAAAACCTGGGCAACTTTTCTACCATGTTAAGTCACAGATGGGTTAACTTGATAATATAACAGAAGATCAGTGTCACTGTTAGAGCACTTAAATAACTTTAAGCATTGGTTTGTTCTTTTTGTTTGATTTGACATGGTTTTCTCAGAGTTGTTAAATTATGTAATTCTTATATCTTAGTTTCACAATGTTGGTTGCTGTTAAAAACTATAGGCCTCTTATGGTATATGACAATACTCCTCAAAGTGCAGGTTTGGGTAAGTACACGAGATAACCCTGGGTGTTTAATTGCAGTTTTTTTGCTTGGCAAGAAATCCCTGTGCTATTTTGTTAGCTTGTCAAAAATTATGTGTTACAGTTCAAATGGTATTTCAGGTAAATCTTGATGTAACCTGTGATTTCACCAGGGTTGATTCCTTTGTTTCCTTGTTGGAGACAGAATAAATTGAAGATCAAATTTGACATGTAACATATACAAGTGTGACAACAGGTAGTGATGCCAGCTTCATTACAGTGTAGTTGCCTTGGAGTTCAGAAGCCTACTCACTCCTTCTCTTAAAACTTAAATCTCAAGATCAGTTTATCTCAAGAAAAAGCTGTGTATTAGTTCAACCGTTCTGTATGTACTCAAGAACTTATTGGTGCTGTTCTAACCAAGACTTTAATAAAAATTATTCCAGTCTCCTATTTTGTATTAACTATGCCCATTGATGTTGTGCCCACACATTAACATTTAAAAGTATTATGGTTTTTCATGAATTGAACAATAAAAAGGAAGATGGTATGTAACTGAACACACTTTTAACTGGGATAGGCAATGATCCATACAATGCTGTTGGGTTAACTCTGTTGTACAGCCAAGCAAAATGATAAAAAGTGACTATACAACAGTGATTTAAAATCTAAACATTGTAGTTACAGCCCTAGCATAATGAACATGTTCAACAGGAATAAGACTTAACAGCATTGCTTCTGCATGTCAAGAGTATTTAAAAACGTTTGTTCATATTGTAAATGGAATAATTATGAAACTTAAGAAAACATTTTGAAAACTTTGAATAAAGTTTGAAGTTGACCTAATGAACATGGAAGAGTGAAAACACTCAAGTGAACAATAGATAAGCAACATTATTCTTATTATTTACCAACTTGAATGCAAAAAAAAGGCACCTGCCTTTACCCTTTGGATGTCTTCTAACATGACTTCAAGTTGTATTGTGTATCAACAGTATCAAGTACTGGTACTATGGTGATACCAACATAAGAGTGATTTTTCTTAACCCATAAATTATGTAGTAGAATACCATGCACTATTATGCACTAATTCTATTGTCTTCTCTTGTTTATTTGTAACTCTTTTGCACTAGTTGTTATTAACTGTTCCACGGGTCAAGTAAAATTGCTCTAAAAAGTTTTATGTTAAAGTTGATGAGAAATCCCATCAGTCCTTTTTTGGGATGATGGTCAATATACAAAGTCAATATATGCACTATTGTGTCATTTCACTCGGTGAATTTTATTGTCATTGTGTCGTTATTGTGTTCTTTGTGGCGTAACTCGAGACTTCCTATTTACTTGGTATATAGTGCACCAGCTTTTTTGTGTGTGTACATTGTATAAGTCTTCAGAGATTCCAGTTTACCAGTTATACAAGGCCATGCAGTTAAGTTAAAATTGACTTGAAAACTGTTCTGACAAGTCCACGTGAAAAAAGAACATAGGGACTTGCTTCGTTTTCTGTGGTGGGAGGATGGTAACACCGTGAAGAACCCAGTCGAGTACAGGATGACCGTCCATCTGTTTGGAGCAACATCCTCTCCCGGTTGTGCCAACTTCGCCCTCAAAAGGGCCGCGCACGATAAGGAGAATGAATTGGGATCAGATGCTGCCAATTTTCGTCGAAGAGATTTCTACGTGGACGACGGTCTCAAGTCCTGTCCTACCATTGAGGAAGCCACCCTTTTAATCAACTCCGTCAAGGAAATGTGCAACAGAGGGGGGTTTAACCTTCACAAGTTCGTCTCAAAAAAGAAGTTATCAAGAGTATCCCTGAATCTGAGAGAGCAGAAGGAATCAAGAATATTGACCTGGACCTTGACAAATTACCCATGGAAAGAGCTCTTGGCGTTCATTGGTGTATTCAATCTGATTCTTTCCAATTCCATTTGGTGTTACAAGATTGTCCCAGTACTCGCAGAGGAATTCTCTCAACCGTAAGTTCCATCTTTGATCCTCTTGGTTTCATTGCCCCGCTGATTTTGGAAGGAGAGAGCATTCTTCAAGATTTATGTCGTTGTGAAGTTGACTGGGATGACCCATTCCGGATATCGTAAAGGCAAGATGGGAAAAGTGGAGATCGGAGCTGCACATCCTTGAGCGATTTTCAGTTCCAAGTGTTTCCAACCAGAGAATTTTGGCCAGGTCGTTAGGAGGAAACTGCATCGTTTCTCCGATGCAAGTACCAAGGGTTACGGTCAGTGTAGCTATCTGAGGTTGCTTGATGACTCGAACAATGTTCATTGTTCGATTGTGATTGGCAAGTCAAGAGTAACGCCACTCAAGCCCGCGACAATCCCAAGGTTAGAGCTGCAAGCCGCCGTGACGTCAGTGAAAGTCAGCCAACAGTTGCATCAAGAGCTGGACCCCACGATGTTGAAGAAGTATTTTGGTCGGACAGTAAGGTGGTCTTGGGATACATTTCCAATGAAAGTAGAAGATTCCATGTCTTTGTTGCCAATTGAGTTCAGCTTATCCAAGATGCTACGTCGGTTGATCAGTGGAGATACATAGATACGAGGCTAAACCCTCCAGATTATGCTTCCCGAGGCCTAGGTGCACTTGATTTCCTCAGCTCGAGATGGGCACTTGGGCCCACGTTTCTTTAAAAGAATGAAGGTCAGTGGCCCCCAGACGTTCTGAAGACAGTGCAAGATATCAATCTGTTGTCGCAACGTGATCCAGAAGTCATGAAAGTCACTGCGGCCTCCTCAACCATCAAGACAGAGGCGACATTGGAGCATCGGATGATGTCCTTTTCTGACTGGCACTGCTCAAGGAAGGCTACTGCCTTATGCATGCTTTACATAAACAGGCTTCGTGAAAGAGCAAAGAAGAGCCAAAAACGCACAAAGGAGAAGATTGAGCTTAAGGCTGACGATATCCAGAAAGCTGAGAGTGTCATCATCAAGTCTGTTCAAGCTGTCCACTTTCAGAAGGAAATCAAGTTTCTGAAAACGTTTTCAAGAAATGGTTCTGTTGAGACTAGAGAGGCTGCCAAGGAGAAGAAGGCATGCAGGAAATCCAGCTCATTGCGCAAACTGGATCCATTCCTAGACCCACAGGGAATTCTACAAGCCGGAGGTAGACTTTGACGGGCCTCGTTTCCATATGGGATGATGTTTCCTATAATCCTCCCAAGAGATAGACATGTGACGACACTGATAATCAGATATTTCCATGACAAGACCAAACATCAAGGTCGTGGTATCACTTTGAATGAGGTACGAGCCAGTGGGTACTGGATTCTCGGAGGCTCAACCGCTGTCGGCAGCTACATTGCAAAGTGCATTGTTTGCCATAAACTTCGTGCGACAGCCCAGCAGCAGAAGATGGCAGATTTGCCGGAAGACCGTTTGGAACCTGCTACCCCATTTACCAGTTGTGTGGTGGATTACTTAGGCCCCTGGATGATCAAGGAAGGCAGAAAACAAGTGAAGAAATATGGGGTAATTTTCACTTGCCTGGCATCAAGAGCGGTTCACTTGGAGACATCCTCTACTTTAGAAACAGACTCTTTCATCAATGCCCTTCGCCGCTTTATTTGTCGTCAAGGACTGATCCGTCAGTTACGGTGCGATCGTGGAACAAATTTCGTTGGGGCAAGGCGAGAATTGAAGGAGGCTGTCTCCGAACTTAACCATGACTGGATCAGAGCTGAGCTGCTGCGAGAAAACTGTGACTGGATTGACTTTAGAATGAATGTTCCCTCGGCCAGCCACATGGGTGGCGTATGGGAGCCTCAGATCAGATCTGTTCACAGCGTCCTGACTGCCCTTTGGCAAGACAATGGTTTGCAGCAAAAGGATGAAGCCCTCAGAACTCTGATGTGTGAAGCTGAGGCTATCATTAACAGCTGACCCCTATCAGTTGAGAACCTCAATGACCCAGATGCCCCTAGTCCTTCGACACCCAACCATTTGTTGATGATGAAAAGTAAGATAGTGTTGCCACCCCTAGGAAGTTTCAAGAACCCAGACAAATATTGCAGAAAGCACTGGATACGAGCTCGATGGAGGAAGGAATTCTTACTGAAAGTACAGCAGCGCCAGAAATGGTTAAAACCTCAGAGGAATGCGTGCGTAGACGACTTTGTCATCATCAAGGATGACGATCTTCCACACAACAGGTGGCAGCTGGTGCGCGTTTCAGCTGTCAATCATAGTGCTGACGGACGAGTACGAACGGTTCAAGTTGCCTTGGCAGAAAGTTCCCAAGACAGCAAAGGCAAGAAAGTCGTCGAGGGAAAGTTCCTGGAGCGCCCGGTCCACAAGTTGGTGCTACTAATGCCCAAAGAGGAGCAAGCAGAATGTTGATGACCAGGGGTAGATCCCAACCGAGGAGCCTTAATGCAGAATCAAGTGACTTTGAACTTTGTTGATTGAACATTTAAATATTGATTTTCTTTTTTTTTTCTTTTCTTAGTTTTCGGTTGTTAGTGACATATAATAGTGAAACACTATTGTGTTTCAGGGGAGCCATGTTACGTTCACTTGCGTATTACCGAGTTACCTTTCGTTTTGTTATTTATTCTTATTTCGCAATCCAAAAAGGAGTAATCTATTGTTCTCGTTGTTCACCTCGTGGTTGTCTCTCTCTCGTCATTTCTTCGTTTTTATTCTTCTGCCTTATAAAAACCATCGCCACAGTGGGACCGATATGTAAGTCTCTTTATTTATCTTTTTCATTTTGTTATATTTTAATCTAAAAACGAGTACCAGCTTTAGTCTTTCATCTTATGTTAACATGTTATGTAGTCTTTGTTGACGGGTTGTCCCACATCGCAAATTGAATTACTATATTCACAATTTATATTTATTTGTTTAACTTAGCTTTTATCCGGTTCTTGCTAGTGTTTGCCTTACTCTTGTTATCGCTTGGGCTATTCCTTCATGTTTCGCCACGTTTTTGATTCCGTTTTATGTTATTTGCATTATTTTCAGTTTACTAATTGATGCCAATAAACCTTGTAGAAATCATCGTTTCGTTATTGTTAACTTGGTTCTGGTACAACATGCATTGAGAATTATGGCATTCCATGCTCTCAGTACATCGACGATCGTCACCTTGGCAAGTCATGGGGGTCAAAGTGTAGGCGAGCTTCAAGTTTCGATGCAGTGAACTGTGCCTTCTTCCTGGCTGCAACCCTTTTAACCCAGCTAGGATACTTCTTACACATCTCCAATTGTGTTCATATCCCTACGCAGCGGTTAATATTCCTGGGGCACCTTGTTGACACTATACATCAAACTTTCTCTATTCCAGAGGATAACAAGGAGAAGTTCATCGCTCTGCGGGAAGAAATCTTGTCCCTTGAGCAGGTCCCTCTAAACATGTTCCAACGTTTTCAGGGTAAATGCATATCTCTTACCCTCATGGTTCCCACAACACTGCTTTATACTTGGGTGGTCGCCTGCGCGATTTCACGCTGCCAAAGGCCAGAAGTGCCGATCAAACTTGAGGGAAATTTACGCGCAGAAATTCTTCACTGCCGTTTCCTGGATTCATAGACTGAATGTGTCCCTTGGCACGCGGAAGAGCACAAAGTTGCAAAACTCCTAGTGCCCGACGCCTCAAAGTCTCGCTGGGGTGCAATTCTATCTCGTCCCCAGTCCTAGTCACTGCAGAGCTACATGAGAAGCATGCACATGCTAGGAAGTTAATTGTATGATAGCTTGCAAGTCGATCACAGTGCCTTTATCGCTCAGCAACTAGCTTTTTCGACCCCCTTCTGGGATTTTTCTCGGTTGTAACATCCACACAGTACGTAAATACTGCCTCTCGTTTCCTTTACGATATTGTTATCTAATGATTTCTCCCCCTTTAGCAAGTTCTACAATTTTCCGCGCCATGGAGAGCGCAGTTAACAGAACAGAATCGACAGTATCTGTAAGCCCACTGGGCAAAGCTGATGGCTCATCAGGACAAATAAACGGCCCACCGGGCCAAACATTTAATATGGAGGCTGCCTTCCTGAAAATATGCGGCAAAATGGGGCAAATGACAACTCATAGGTCACATTTGTGAACAACTCCCAATCACCGATGCGATGGAAAGTAATGGCCCACCGGGCTCACATACACAAGGCCATAAACAACGCCACAGTGTATCCTCGGCTGACTCCAAGGAAGGGTTCCCCAATCGTCACACATCAAAAGACGATTCAGACGCTATTAGCGTCACAGCGTCGGAAGACACGGTGAATAACCTCCTAGGCCTAAACGTTACAGAGCCGGGGGAAGCAGCAGCCCCTAACAATGAACTGCTCACCGAGCTGAGCGCGGTTCTCACCGACGAGGAGAAAAAGGGCCCTAAAGTCAACCAAAAGCTGGCAGATATCGTCAATAAACGATGGGATAACAAACTTGCCCCCGACAAAATTAACAAAATCTTATAGAAATATGCACAACCCGAGAATTGCTCGGCGCTTACGGTTACTTATGTTAACTCTGGAATTTGGGCCCGCGCAGATGCGGGCCAAAGGAAGGCTGACCTTCGATTGCCAAACATGCAACAGTCTTTACAGAAGGCAACCTTTGCAACGGTACTCAAGACAAACGAACTTGTGGTCATTAAAAATGAACCAAATAGTGCACCACCACATCTCAACGAGATGATCGCAAACAACATTGACGCTAAAGCGCTTTGATCACAATTTCAGCGGTAAAAACTTAAAACCGCCCTTAAGCCTCTCTGTTCATCGTAGACGAATATAGCATCCACTAAGTACCTTTTTAGTGATGACCTCGCCAAGCAGATACGGGATGCAAACGAAACCAACAACATCGGAAATGCTGTTGGATCAGCAAAGAACAGTCGACCACTTCGGAGAGGGCCCCCCTGGCAACATAAACCCAATAATTATGCCTAAAGAAGTGGCCAGGGCCCCACAAACCGGCAGCCTTATTTGAGGAAGGGGCACCAATCAAACGTCCAGAGGAAGTACAACAACGGTCCAAAAAAAGGGCTAAAAGAAATAATGCAACTTCTAGCACAACTGAAAAATTCGGTAAGTGATTTCCTGTTGTTTATTGAAACAACCCTTCGCCATTATCTTCAGCGTAGTTGCGACACTTTTCAGGCCGGAAACATATCGCATTCCATAAATGTTTGGAAGGAACTTAAATCTGATGAACTTACATCATATGTCATCATTTGGATTAGCACGGCTCACATTTTAGGAAAATACAATGTGCAGGCAGATTCGGAATCCCATCACAGCGTCACAGAAACCGAGTGGATGTTAAAACCCTCCTGTCGAATGCCCTAAACAAGCTCGACTTTACTCCTGAGATAGATCTTTTTGCCTCCAGACTGAAGGAGCAATTTCCCTGATACATCGCCTACAGACCTGACCCAGGGGTGTGGGCTGTGGACGCATTCACAATAGATTGGTTTCTATTAAAATTTTATGCCTTCCTGCCTTTCAGTGTAATCCCGGCAGTACTGAAGAAAATAAAGGAGGACAAAGCCACAGGCATGTGCGTACTCCTGCACTGGCCAAAACAGCCCTGGTTTCCTACGATAATCAAAGGGCCATTGACAAACAATCTATCAAACAAAAAGCGAAAAGATAGCAAAAGAAACAATGCACAAAGCAATTTATTGCGCGTTTAGAGGCGAACAAAAAACATATAAAAAACCTCTCAAATAATATCATGACCACAGAGCAAATCAATCTACTGGGTAAGGGTCTCAAATTCATTCCCACCCCACCTACAGAACAAACACAAATACGGTGTTAACTCTTGCAAGATTTCGATCAATTCACGAGAAGAATGCGCCTGCAATACATCTTTCAGGGTAATGACAAAGAGCCTAAGCCATTCCACGTTAAATCGACATGGGTTCCACCCATACAACAATCAGTTGCTCTGGGAAGTTATTTAGAAGAGGTCAAACTCCAACTTGCAGAGATTAAATTCACAAAGCCTAAATTTTAATTAGTCATTTAGGTGTTTTATTTATTCCTTTTATTTTCTTAATTTAATTCTCTTTCTCTTTGTTTAATGAATCATTTCTATTTTTGTGCTGTGAATTTTCTGTTCCTTTTGAGCGTGCAAACAACTTTAAATGCTACCCACCTCGAATAGCCCTTGCTAATTGTGGGTATGTAATATTGTAATTTGTCTTTTCTCAAAATAAATTGTTGTTGTTGTTGTGAAGCCTAAAAATAACCTACCACCGGTTGAGCATGAAGCACTCAAATTGCTTAAATGCGACAAAACAATCAATATTAGAAAAGCAGACAAAGAAACAATTACAGTTCTTATGAATAAACAAGATAAAATAAATGAAGTGCAAATCCAATTGGAGAACAGAGAACGCTATAGACCACTCACCGAAGCCACGTTACTGTAAACGACGCAAGTGATTTGCCTGACGACACATCCATCGACATCAACACAAGTCAGGAAGATGAAACAAAAAGTGTTGGAGATGGGAAAAGGGCTGGCGATACTGAGGACAGCTGCCCGCCAAAGAAACAGAGAAAGAAAAGCAGAGATGGAGCCACTGATGACACGGAAAGTGTATTGCTTCAGGCTCAACAAGCGGCTATCGACAAGTCAGAAGCAAACAACAAGCAGATCATGGAAACCATGATTAATTTACAAACCAGTGCGGAAAAAAGACATCAAGAATTTATAACCTCTGTACTGGGAAAACTGGGGGATATTTTCACTTCAAGATGAGCGTTCATTGTTCAGAATATGAACTCTTAGGTTTACATAAGCTTATATCGCTAGAATGAAATTATTGCCCGTAAGTTATGAACGAACATTTTTTCTCATTCATCAAGGGACGTTGTGCTTCTTAAAAATATATCGAGTGCTAGCTCAGTGAAATTCATGTTGAGTTGAAGTTTAATACACGTATAACATTCAGCAGAAAATGTAACTTTCCATTGGCTTTTATGATGACAAGATAAAAAGTAAAGGTTTTACAAAGCACCATTGCTTTTACAGGGTAGCCAGATAATCGACAATAGCGTGGCGAACTTTGTTTGTTTGTGTTGGTAAGACATCATAGTCTTGTTCTTCATCATTAGGATTGTCCCAATAGTCATCATTCAGAGGATTGAAATTATCGCCCAGCAAGATACATAGGTTATGTAACACACAGCATGCTATAATTGTGTTGGGAATTCTATTTGAATCCTCATCGATACATTTCTCTAGTACTCACCATCTTTCTTTAGTTGATCCAAATGCATGTTCCGAGACTATCTTTGCCTTTGAAAGCTCTTTGTTAAAATTTCGCTGGTCTCGGGTCAGTGCTCTATTGTCTCTGAAAGGGCACACAAGCCATGACTTGGCGGGGTATGCAGAATCACCGACAATCAGTGGGCGAATAACTGTATCATTTAGTTAGATTTAGAGTAGGCCTTCTTAAAATATCTCCATCTTCAGCTGCCCTAAATAGATTACTCATTCTTAAAACGCTTGAGTCATGTACCACATTGATGCAGTGAGATAAAGTCCCAACGAATCAACTACGCCTTGGAGAACATAACTATGAAAATGTTTGCGGTTATAATAGTCCTCATGGTTCATTTCTGGAGCATAGATAGGCACATGGCCGCCATCAATTGCAGCAACCACATTTGGAATTTTGTTTTTGTTTGAAAAACCCTGTGATCTTCACGTGCACTTCCGCTCTGGCGTTTGGAAACTTTATAAATTGGTTTTTCAAGAGGCAGAGTTCTTGAACAAATTTATGGCAAGAGTTAATGAGATTTTGAAAGCCCAAACACCAGTCCCCATGAGCGATAGCATTCGCCAGTCGCTAGCCTCCAGAGACTGGCACAAAGTCTTTGTTCGACAGGAATAGCATTTCTCATCCAAGTATCTTGTCAGCGAATAGCACGATCAATTAGTCTACAAATGTAGTGGAAGGTAGGTCTCAATACCCTGCAATTTTCTTTCCACCAATATCTAAGGCTCCGTTGTTTAAGAGCTCTTCCAGCTATAGCTGTGGCCTGGGAAATACCCAAGCTTGTCTCGGCCCTCTAAGACATTGTTCAAACTGCAAACGTCACCTGAAAATAAACACTTGCTCCAATGACCGATGAAATTGGAAACGGAGTGGGCGTGTCCTTTACCTTCGAAACAGAGCAAACTTGATCATTAAATCTACAGAATAGCCCTGACACAAACTTGCAACTACGATAGAAAGCAGAGCGACGAACTCTCTGGAGTTTATATCCATGGCTTCGTGTTTTCTTTTTACTTCTACTTTTCCATACTTGTTGATTTTTCCCGCGGAGATCTACCTGGCGCCTCACTTGTTTACCGCGGGAATTACTAGAGTGTAACCTCTAACCACTGCACTGGACTTGAGTAGCTTGTCTGCCCATTGAGACTAGAGTTTTACCATTGTAAAAGTTATTTAAGTAGCACAGTGCTGCCTCTTACAGGCACATTCATTGTCTGATTATTTTTCTATCTTGTGCTTGATTCTCTTGTTTTACATTTTCGAATCTTATTTTGTCATATTTTTTTCCTAATTTTTACTTTGCCAGGTTATGATTGTTTTTCTGCAACACGGCATTTGTTATCCAATAAATTTGGGTGGGGATGAAGTGCTCCATACCGGTCGCCATTCGCCCCATAGACTCAAATGGTCAACTGTCTTGGTAGAATGGGACCCCAGGATAGCTGTGTTACCATGGTAACAATGAGTTCATGCTAAGTTTTCAAGAGGATTAGGATCTCTAAATGGCCTGGGGATTAGGACCCTGTGAGAGGATAAGGACCTCTCAGTGGCCTGGTGATTGGACCTTAGCGAGGATTAAAGGGGCAGTATCATGGGGGTTTTGACCTTTTTTCGTTAAAAATGGTGAAATAAGACCTTCACTTTGCTACAAAATAATTCTGGAACAACGAGAGGAGAGAAATCAACTCAATTCTTGACAGGAACAACTCGTACTCTGTCCTAGCGTATTTTGGAAACAAAAATGCGAGAACTTGAAAAATATTAGCCTAACATTTTTCAAGTTTCAATCCATACCGGCCTACTCTGTCTCTGGCCAGAGGCACTAATCGACAGTTTTATTGTGCTGGGGTGATAATTTATAACAAAACTAGACAATTATTTTTTGTTTCTCTTTTCAGACAAACGTTTTTGAAATGACATCAGATTTTCGTGATGCTTCCCCTTTAAGACCTCTCTGGATTTGGATTCTGTAGAGAGGATAAGGACCTCTCAATGGCTTGGGGATTAGGACCCCACAACAGGCTTAACAGTGTCATTGCTTAGCAACTCGACCTGTATGAACATTTATAGAGCAATTCGAGTACTTCATCCCCATACCCCTTTTTCCCACAAAATTTGTTGCTCGGTCTGATTTCATGACTTGGGAGCATTCTCAATTCTTCTTGTGTGATTGTGTATGACAATTCCTTTCACTCATTGAGATCCATGGTGTGCTGTTATCAAACTCACTTTATTTGTGCAATTGACAAGCAAAGGCAAATGGCTATAAATCGTCCTTGCTGATCTGAGACAAGTGAATATGCCAATCTGTAGTTACTCCAGAAAAGTTTTTCCTTTTCTTTCTTCCAGTTTTGGGTTGATCAGTCAATACGACTGCCTTGATGACATTGCTATGTTAGATCATGCTATTAATTTAAATTAGTTCCACCACTATAAATTAGTAAGTTTCACCAAGATTTGACGATGAGAAAAAAAGGTGTTGATAGGGAACAAAGTGTGAGTGATGCTCGCAATGAAAGTAAACTAAAAGACATTTCCAAAAGTGGTTGTCAAAATGCCTCAACTCACTTCCAAACAACCAGTACAGCATATCCTGCTCAAAGGACAAATTCAGTTGGTTAACAAAAAGATTGCATGAAAGGAAAAAAAGCAGAGGTTGAAGCTTGTTCACCATATTAGAAACAGGACTATAATTCCCCCAAAATGCAGAACCAGTGTTGTCATGCTAACATGAAGTCAGTGCATTCTAAAAGTGTTCAGTCTAATAATCAGCATACACTGTCCACATCCAAAACAGTTAAAAATGAACAAGACAGTGCAAATTCTGACACAAAGGCAAAGGTTGAAGCTAGCTTGCAACTTTCAGGAAATGTTGGTAAAGCCGTTTTAGACCAGAAGAAACCATACCAAAAACAGGCCTATCAATCGGCTGAAATGCAGAGCCATTGTTGTGATCCTAACATGAAACCAGTGTACGCTAAAATTGTCCAATCTAAAAATCAGAGTACATCATCCACACCTAAAACCATTAGGAATGAACAAGACAGTACATATTCTGAGCACTCTTACATTAAACGCCTTGAAGTGAGTTCTGAGACACTTCATGGACAGAAATTATCAAAAGAAAGGATGCAAAAGTTCCACAAATCTATGAAAATGTGTACTTATCAATGCACAGTGTGTAATGAAACATGGCCTCTTAAAATCCAACAAAAGGGACAGACAAATACATTTGTGCTTCGCGGACGTTTTCAATCCAGAATTAAACAATACCTTCTCCTAAAGAACTGTAGGGAAAGAGACAATTTTAAGAAACTGTTTATTGCTGCAACATGCCAAGCTATACATGTTTACACAAAACTGACCATGATAACAACTTCAGAGATGTCACAGCGAGGAAACAGAAAGTTTATGATGCCCTTTACTGGCTTAGTGGTGTGGATGAATATGGTAAGCCAAACAACCATCTTATCAAAACATTAAAATAGGCAAACAAGCCTTTAATTCTCTTCCTGAAAATGGGGCTGTCTGGTGTAATAACTTTGAGTGTACAGAAATTACAGTGGATTTCAAGTTCAAACCTACTTCCACCACCACCATCATAAAGACAAGAAATCTATTTTAATCATCACCGGGAACATTTAACAAGTTCTTGTTCAGTCACCTCGACAGGATAACCTGTACTCTAACAAGGAATCAACCAAGATGGTACGGGATGGCATCCCGGCTGAACCCACAAGCTCAATCCCAACATTGGTGTGGGAGGACCCCATAGATCAAATAGAAGATGGCAACGTCTGCACACTGACAAATTGCAAGATGGGCTTTTGCTATGGAAAATGTCTTGCAACATCCCAGAATACACTGATCTCAAAGGCTGATAGCAAAGACAACCCACAATCAATCAAGACCCGGCCACAAAATCTCCTGTGCTGCCCTGAACTTATTAACGTTGTAGTCAATTCCTATTTGGTCTGCTACGACAAAGATTTGCAAAAAAAAAAAGTTATCTCCCGCCACAGGAGCACATGTTGTCAAGTTTCACTCCTTCAACAAGTTTACGATTATAAAGAACTGTGACTTTGATATCAGCGTCCATTTCAACTTGGAAAAAGATGACAAACTTGATTCTGTTGTGGCATTCCCCAAAGTTATCAACTCGTTCATATCGAAAAGAGTAGGGCATGGAGTTCCCGGTGTGCTGGTCTGGTCTTTGTGTGTGCAATAGTTGGGGGTTAGTTTGCAAGGAACTGCAAAAGTTCTGTTTCTTTCCCCTGTCACACTTAGTGATGAATTTTGACTAAATCTAAAGGGCGTCTTACAATACAGACAATACTGATACTTTACTGAAACACTTTTGCGTCTACAAAATGTAAATTTCCACCTGTCTCAGAATGGAAAGGTGATTAACAAAATGATACCACCTGACACTCCTTCAAATGTTGATACCAATAATTTTAGAATTTTTTTGAATATGCAAGGCCATTTTATACCTTACTGGAGACATGTTAGCCATTTCTGCTAAATTTTTCCCTGTTAAATCAAATTTTTTCTCTTTCCTTAAAACTTTTTTAAAAGGTATTACAAGGGAGTAATATGAATGATGTATGATTTTGAGATTACAATTTAAAAAATTGTAATCACAACTCTCAAAATCATACATCATTTATATTACTCCCTTGTAATAAAAAGTTATAGTTGCAAACTATATTTTCTTTTTAAAGAACAATGTAACAATATCCAACTACAGTATATATCATTGCATTAACGCTGTTCCTAGGCTGCAGCTGCAATCATAGTCCGTGCTGGTTTTTGGACATAAAATTCAAGGAGTATTCAAGCACTGAAAACTGAGTTTTCAAGGAGTACTCAAAGCAAGTTTACTTTGTCTTGCACCGTTTACTTTGATACAATCCCACATTATTTCCCATTCCAACAAAAATTCAAGGATTTTTCATTATTTTTAAGCACTTTCAGCAAAAATTCTTCTTTTCAAGGGCTTTTCAAGCGCCCTTGAAATCTAGAATTAAATTCCAGAGCTTTTCAAGGACTTCAAGGAGTAGCAAGAACCCTGTGCAATTCTTTTCAATCTTTTCCTCCCAGGACTGTACCCCTTTACACTATAGATCCATACAATGTTATGGTTGACTTGAAAAAGTATATGGCATTATGTGTTGCCTGTTAGAGTTACTTCTTGTAAGTTGTTCTCACTTGTTTATAAAATATGTTTTGACAATAATGTACCATGAAGTGTACACAGCATTTCTTAAATAATTTGAAAAGTGTAATCAATAATGTAGTATATGTATTTATACAATACACTGAATACTACGCGCGCTGTAATTGGTCGTTGCCGATGATCTATAAGAGTACAGACACACGGATGACGTCACAGAAAAATTGTTTTCTTTGTTTCGTCCAACATGGTGCGCGGTTTTGAAAATGTTTGCAAGATTAATTCGAATTAAGCAAGTGAAGGCCTCGAGAAAAGTTTAGCAGGAGCTGTTTACAAACAAGAAAAAGAAGAAACCAAGACGACAGTGTTCTTGTCTATTTGAAAATGCCTAAACTGGGTGAGAAATCTTCAAAACAGCTGTTATCACTACGAAAAGGCTCACAGTTTTGAAAATATTTACTCAATTATTCTGCTTTGAGCAAGTGAAGGCCTTGGAAAAAAATTAGAGGAAGCTATTTACAAGTACTATAAAGATGAAAAGAAGGAGCCGACACGGAAAGTAGCGTTGGTGACATTGAAAATACCTGAACTGGCACAAATCAAGCCGTCAAGCGCTACGAGGCAAGTTTGTCGTGTTTCCTTTCTGTTCATAGTCATCAGTGACACACTCGGCTGCGCCTCGTGAGCCACTTCTTTGTTCTTACCACATTTTGACGTCATCTGTGATCTATTACTGAACAGACGCACGGCAACTTGGAATCTATTTGTTAAATAGAACACTTTTGTAACACTTATTTACACATCTTTTTATCCAAATTGAAATAGAGCCGTTTATCAATTACCTTTATCATTTATGGTGTCTTGCATTCAGTTATAATATCCAACTCACACTCTGCCATACCGTATAACCTGTTTGGCTTTCCATACAAAACAGGGGCAGCTTTTGGCAACTATTACTAGTTATAATCCATCAACCATTTTCGCTTGCACGCGATTGGTCTAAACGCCTCACGTGCCGAATATACCCCAGCTAAAACTGGGGAATATCCGACGATATTCCCCAATTTCAAAAACTGCAAGGCGCGTCTTGTTTACAATTAAAATTAATGTCAAGATGGGGGAACGGTTTGCTTTTGTGACAGAAGGAGAGATGAACCTGCTGGTCGATAAAGCAGTATCAGAAAACAACATACGCTCAAAACGTTTTTGACGGTAAACTGTTCTTGAACAAAATGTTCAAATACTCAAGCTCGTTGCTACATGTTGCGAAAAATATTTGAAGGATAATAACCACAATAGCCTCCATTTGGCTTTAAAATATGCTCAGATATTTGTCCTTGGACATTATCTGCTCCTCGAAGCTCACAGTTTTCCTCGAGCTTCGCTCTCGAAGAATGGTCGTTTCTCGGAACAGATAATGTCCGCGGACAAATATCTGAGCATATTTTCACGCCAAATGGAGGCTATTGTTTATTTACGTTGTGTTAAGCTGTTATTTTGTTGTATTATTTTCATTGGTTATCATTCAGCTCTAAAAATAGTTCGTTAACTCATGATTCAGACAAGAGGATTATTGTTATAATAATTATTGTCACATTCTTGCAATTGTCACACCATACTCAGTTTGGACTTAAATTTGCTTCAGTAATTGACTATATTCAGTATTGCAAGATAAACTCGTTGCTGTTATAAATTATGTTTGTTTTCTTATTTTCTAGTTTAGTTTCTACAGCCAGTTTTCAGAAGCTGTAAACTTGGTGATGATCTTAAAGTGCAGGAGCCAGAGCCACCAGTGATCAATCAACAGTGTGTTGTGTATAATTTTGTATATGATCTGTGTGATGTAGATTATGTCGGCTATACCAGTCCTCATCTAGACCAACACATTGATGAGCATCAGTTCTCTGCCATCAAGAAACACCTGAAGAATGATTACCAAGTTGACACAATTGGTGACCTGACAAGCAACTTCACCATCCTAAAGAAATGTCAGAGAAAGCTTGATTGCTTTATCTTTGAAATGCTGTAGATCCGCAAGAAGGAAGTGAGTCTTAAGACCCACTCAGACTCCATTCGCGGAAAACTATTTGTCTAACCCAGTGAACAGACACAACTCTCACTTTATAACACCTCACTGAATGAACACTGGACAGTTACTTTTTACTTACTTTTTACTTTAACTTAATTTAAGTCTATTTCACCCCTTTACTTTCTGTACAAATTATCTTTACTGTTACATTCTTTATTGATAATGGTGCCAAGATGACACCGAAACGTTGTTCCGTTTTTTCGCTAATTTTTATAGTCAACTATATTTCTAAATTTACTCTTATTAGAATTTGCTGTAATAATAACTATTATGAGTGATTTGCTATAATTTTGTTAATTTAAATTCCTTTCACTTCAGTCTGCAATCACCCTTTCCTTCCACTTACCTTTTCTACATTTACAATACCCGTTTAAATCAATTATATTGTGGCTGCAAGTCTGTCTCGTTGTTCAAATAACAACACCAGAAACTGTGTTGATCACAATAGGATTTGAATGCCACTGAGTGGTATAAGTGAAAGGGAATGAAATGTTTTTAGCCTGGTGAATAAAAGACAGATGAATTTTTCAGTCAGTGACACAGGCATGCTCAAAAAAGGAAAAATCCAAGTTGTCCCTACAGGAGTCGAACCTATGAATTTCCAATTTAATTACAAGTTCAGATGCTCTACCAAGGAGCCACAGGAGACTACTGGGAGGTACGCCATTAAACAAGTCTCCTGTACCTCAGTGGTAGAACATCCAAACTAAGTAATCAAAATGATGAATTAGCCTAAGGCATAAGACAAAGACATAACAGTGAGTCAAGGCTCAGTAAATTTTCGATATCTTGCAGTGCAAATCCAAAAACCATGAATACTGACCAGGCTGCTTGTAACTGGTATCTATAACTGAGAAAACTGCCTGTTTTGAGTTTGGAACCATCTAAAAGACAACAAGAACGAAAGACAGCTACTGTACTTGGGAAGCTTGCTTCTCCAAAGTTTAATGACCGCACTGGAACACTTTCAAATTTACTCGAGGAATAAGTGGCCAAACAAGCGGAAATGTAACAGACAGTAATGAAGCCACTTGGCTATTTTGTCACAAAGTAATTGATCACCTTTTTTCTTTCAAAGACTGATAAGAGTGTTCACAGTCCTTGGACTCACACTATTATGGTAACTGTAAAGTCTGTCTAACTACTACACCTCAGTTAACACCAGCATCATTGATTCTTTAATTCAAAATGGTTGAAATGTTGTACAAGGGAAAGGGGATTGAGGTGCATTTCCCCGTCAAATTATATTAGTTACCAATGCTTCTTGTTTTGTTTTTTTCTTTACTCAGCATGGCATGCTTACATGAAAAAGATATAATCATCAATAAATCACTGATGATAATATCTATTTCAGGGGTGTGGCCAAGCAGTTAGGGCAGTTGGTCTTGAAATCCAGAGGTCCCAGTTTCAAGTCCCTCTTCTGGCTGCTACCTTGAGCTCAACTCCTCAGCCACGCTTGTAAATACCCAGCTGGCCCACTTCCTGCCAGTTGGGTTTTATAACCAGGTTATGTTCAATTTAAATTACTTCTTTGTTAAGTTTAATCCTCAGCCCCATCAGCACTTGTGCTATAAACACTGTCGTTGGTAAACGAAAGTTACTGTTATTATTATTATTATTATTATTATTATTATTATTATTATTATTATTATTATTATTATTATTATTATTATTATTATTATATATTATGACATGAAAGAAAAACCAGCAATTTGGTTGCCATACTGAGTAAAAAGAATATTTTAATAATTTATAGGCTACAAGAACACCATGTATACACTGTAGACTTTGCAGAGTAGAGCACTGTCTTAGTAAAAAGTATATAAATAACATGTATTACACAGTTACCTTGGTTTTCCACTGATGCCTTTTCCATGCATCTCAGTTAACACTATGGTTTGTTAGCATCTCAATGAAATAGTCTGCAAACACGAAATACATAATTATAATGCATAAATATATCATCACATTTATTCCATTAGGAAATACACTGTTTTAGCTGGAGAGGATCTGGGAGTAATATGCACTGCCATTTGTTTGTGAAAAATGTACCTATGCTTTTAAAACTTTATAGAGGGACTTTGGTCATGTGAAATGGAAAGACTACCTAGGAAAGAACAGTCGAGTGAAAGAGTGGAGTTGGGAGGCCAAAAAGGCATTGGATGGATAATAATAGTTATTATTTAGGACATTATGTAATCATCAACTGATATCCTCTGCAGGGAAGCTTAACTAGAAAATGGCAGAACTTTGAGAATTCATCAAAGCTGCGAAATCCACATGGATACGCAGGTCTTAGACCTGCAACAGGACCACGGATAGACCATCTTCTACCATGGTTTTACCATGGTTGATCACGGTTCACAACCATGATCAACCATGAATGTTAAATTGTACTAAGGTTGACCATGGTCAAAATGATTGTAGATTGGGACAGTATGAACCAAAGCTGACCGTGGTTGACCATGGTCAATAAACATGTTAAACAATGGTCAAACATGACCGAAATTTAAACAATTTAAAACTTGAGACATGTATTAACATGGTTGACCATGGTCTGACATTGATAAGGACCTTGTATTAACCCAATAACGGCCAACCGGCCAAAAGCGGCCGCGAATCCTCGCGGGCTCGCGCAAGGGTTTCTACCTCCCCTAGAAGGGATAATTTTGTCCTTTATTGTTCTAATTGTCTTTGGAAAAGACTGACCATTCAGAATCCACCGACTGCGCATATATTTTTAGGTCTTAGGGGAGTCTAGACACAAAAAGGTTTTTGTCGTCCGAAAAAAATCGGATTTCAGCCATCATGGCGGGCCACGCGCTTCAGGCTTAAATATTCAAGACGCCAATTTCGCGTTTTCGGAAGGAAAACACAACTTTTCGAAACGGTAAATCGAAAGAGGAACTTTTAAGGAATACTCGACAGTTTCAACAGCGGAAATCCAAGCATTAACGGCGGAGAAATTATGCTTCGAGGAAAATTTGTAGTTTTACCGAGGCGACGAGCTGGCGGACATCTCAAATCATTGTTTTCGCCATGGACTTTCTTGGTGATGTTTGAGTGTTTCTCGCAATACAACTCACAAAGAATTACAGGTTTGATGGTGAATTTGTACTGAAATACTATTCTAATTGATCGATTCTTCGTATTCCGAACAGTTTTTGCAAAAGTTTTGAAAAATGTGCTCCGCATGGGCCGATCAATTTGCTTCAAAATTGACTCGCAATTGCTTCAAATCGCTTGCGAGTCGGTTGCCTCGCGGCAAAAATTATACGCGTTTTCTTCTAAGACCAATACAAAGACTTATTTGAATAAATTTTTCATTTAGAAAAGCTTTATTGCCTGTTTTTCTTTCTATTTTCATTGATGAAACGTGATGACTGCCTAATCTTGCATAAACAAACACGTCTTCTCGAGAGCGGATCAAATTACTGCCATGTGGCGCAAGGATCAAATTTCATCGAAATTTTCGAAATTTTTACCTTCAGGTTTGTTTTTCGAGTAATCTTTAATTCGAAGCTAGGGTATTTTATTCGACAATTAGAAATTCTAGCTATTCTAGACCAAAGGAGTGCTGTTTCTTTGACCCAGTAAGTTGTCAATTTTTACTGCACATTAGGTTAATAATTAACAACATGCTAATTTGTGAAGTAATTTTATTCGTGGAAAACACGTGGCCCTTATTGGGTTAACATGTTGACCATGGTCTGAAGATGATATAGACCATAAGTTATATTAACATGATTGACCATGGTCTGAAGATGATAATTGGACCATAAATTATATTAACATGGATGACCATGGTCTGCCATTCATTAGGACCTTGTATTAACATGGTTGACCATGGTCTGAAGATGATATAGACCACAAGTTATATTAACATGGTTGACTATGGTCGGACATTGATATGGACCATGTATTAACATGGTTGACATGGTCTGAAGATGATATGGACAATGTACTGTTTGTGTATTAACATGGTTGACCATGGTGTGAAGACTGATAATGATATATTGAGTAGCAAATGCTTATTAAATTTCTATGCCACATAGCTCAAAAGGAAAATTTCAGTCACTGGTTGCTATGTCATTACAAGACATTTTATATATTCCACTTGCAGAATACATCATCCAAATCTTAACTTTCAGGTGGTATCAAGTTATAAATCAATATTATTGCTTTTAGTGTAAATCAGTGTTAGCAGTGTTTAGTATTGTATTAGTAGTGTCACATTATGCTAATAAAAACTAAAAAAAAAAAAGTTATAAATCAATGCTGTTGCTTTTTTAATGAATAAAGTTGAAGTTAAGTTCATATATGTACAGTCAAGTTACAAGTATTAGCAGGACCGTTGCAAATATTGGAAAATGCAGTGCAATATTAGTATTGAATCCCCAAAACTTTTCAGATTAATTTACATTACCAGTATGTAGCTGAACTCTCAACCAACCAGCACCACTGTGATAAGTCATATTTCACAACATTACAACTTGAGCAGTGTTTTGGCCAAGAAGTGATTTACTTTTCAAAGCATTTCAAGTTAAGCTTGTCAGTCTTGTCAGTTGGCATACATTTTAATGACTTGCATTAAATACAGTGTAGTTTGAAATAAGTCTGCCTTTTGGGGAAAAAAACTGTACAAATACACCACATTGTGAAAAGAAAATAATGGTAAGCACTATCTGACATGATGTCTTTCAATGTAGAGGCATGTCAACTGCAACATTCAAGATGAATGATTAAATAATTTAATTTTGTCAGTTTTTGTTCAAAACTTGATGATTTCACAAATAGTTTCAGTGCAAAGATAGATCACAAAATCATGGCAACAATTTTGTTTTCAGGTCTATATTCAGAACAAAAAAAGAAAAGAAAAGAAAAGGCCTGATTTTTGTTCTCTTTAAAAGGCCTTTCCAACGGGCATAAATTATTTTTCACTTCATAAAAGCAATTTAAGTAACAAAACACTGACCGGCTCAACAAAAACTACCAAGAAAATTTACCTAAGTCCAAATTATTTTTCTAATTAGTGACTCACGCTGACAGGCTTTTGTTGTCTTATTCACCCTTTTCTCTTTTAACAGCTTTTTGCACAGCTTACAAGTATTTTTGCTGCTATTTGAGTGAAATTTGCCTCTTTGTATACCTCAAGACAAAGACTCCTAAGGAGACCTAGCCTGGTTCCATCACCCTTAGGCTTTGCTACAGTTTTTGAATTGGGTGCCTTTCAAGAGACCAAGGGTGATAAAATTTCATCTACCGTAAATAACTTCCGCAGAAGGACACTTACAGTGTTGAAAAGGAAAAATGAGTTTGCAACTAATATTCTACATTCTTTTTCCAACTCTGTGGACTGAGAAACCTGTGGGTCCAGTTCAGCAGGCTGACTTCTCTTTAGATGTAGCTTCCTCGACTTTCTTTTTTGTGGTGGCCAACTCCTATCTAGAATACGTCTAGATAGGACGCAAATGGGATGCTAGAGCTGCAGAATGACCTATTTGGCACTAAATATGGGAAACAAGACCTAGCTGGGACTAAATTTGGCCTGAATTACCTTAGATTTTATTGCAAGTAAGTCGAGAAAGGCAGAAAGCAAAACATTTTTGAGCCCCTACCCGGAGCATTTGAACAACATTTTGTCCCGGCTGTGGAGCATTTGCCAGCTTATTTTCAAAATATCCTAATTCCCGGGAATCGGCCCGGGGAGGGGGGGGGGGGGGGTGGATAGGCACAGCTGGGATTGACTGATGCATTATTCTAGAAAGTGACACAGGCATACTCGGAAAAAAGAAATCCGAGTGCTCCTATTAGGAGTTGAACCTAAGACCTTCCAATTCCTGAGACATTCAAATCCTAGCAGTATGCAGGATGTTTGTCCCATGAACCTAGTTTAATGGCCTTAGCTCCCACGAGTCTCCTGTAGCTCAGTGGTAGAGCATCTGAACTAGTAATCGGAAGATCTTAGGTTCGACTCCTGATAGGAGCACTCAGATTTCTTTTTTCTGAGTATGCCTGTGTCACTTTCTAGAATAATACATCATTGCCACTCATTCACCAGGCTGGAAATATACCATCACATTTATTTCATACACCACACGTTCGACATTCAAATCCTAGCAGTATGCAGAATGTTTGTCCCATGAACCTAGTTTAATGGCCTTAGCTCTCATGAGTATCCTGTAGCTCAGTGGTAGAGCATCCGAATTTGTATCGGAAGGTCTTAGGTTCGACTCCTGATAGGAGTAAGGAGATCAAGGTCCTCCTGCCCATAGCCATCTTTCCCTAAACCCCTAATAACAAACAGCTAAGATGTGCTTTTCCCGCATGATCATATAAAACATGGCAAAGATTAGATACCAATAGGCTTATATATGTATTGTCATGTGGATAAACTCATAGGCCGACTCCATGAAACCACCTTTGCAAGACTATAGGTTGCGAATTCCGCACAAATACAGCGAAAACCAAGTAGTTTAGCAAGAATTAAAAACGTAAAACAAATGGAACAAATAACAAGCTAACCTGTGTTTCCGTTGTGGTTTTTAAGCGCATTTGAAGCCACCACTTCACTGATCACGAGCAAGCGACTGACAAGAGTTGAATGAACGGAACCATCCGAGCAGGCGCACAAAAGAGCGGGAAAATAGCTGCGCGGGGTTTCACGGGAAGGCGACAACTTCTACGCACATCCATACCCTCAGTGTATGACTAATTTGGCAAATGTTATTTGAATCCAAAAAGGAAATTGCAGGTAACCACGCATTTTTCAAAAATAATATAAATGCAACTATAGTTCTAAGAAGCTGAAAAATAAATAGCAAGAAGTGGCATTTTCTCCCAATCTCTAAAAAATGCGTGGTTACCCCTAATTAAATATTTCTTGTTGGATTCCACTTACAACTTTTGCTTTTAGTCTTTTACACAAGTCATAACCGCGCAAAAATCCTTTACATCACCAGGCCGTTAAGCAACCCGAGTTTCTCGGTTAATCCAAGATGCAAAGAACGTGTACAGTAGCAAAAGGAGGCGCCGTGCTTCTAGGATACAAAGTTGATAAGTTGTAATTTTCGCAAGTCTGTGTTCACTAAATTTTTTCATGATTTGCTAAAAAATAGTTAAAAGTAAACGCAGATAAACAGTGCCTACTAGTTTTCACAAACTTGAGATTCGTAAATAGTAAAATGATTTAGTAAACTCAGGCTCATAAAAAGAACCTACCATCTACTCTTTCTAGAGATCATGTACTTTGCAAGCGGAGGTTTCTCTCTGGCAAGTCTTATAGCATGTATGAAGTCGTTCGCGTGAAGTCAACTACACGAAATACTAAAGACGCGAACGACTTCATACATGCCAGAAAGAAACCTTTGCTAACAGGGTAGAGATCATGGAGCTCCCTCGCAAAATGTGATCGTTCATAATTTTCACCGCCGCAACAGCTTCCGAAAACGTTAGGTTTCATCTACGCCAAGGTGAGGCGAAATTACACGATTCAAAGAAAACGCACTCGTTGTTCTTTATTCTACCGAAGATTGCGCCAGGCTTCTTGTGCGCAGTAACGAAATTTAGAGCTGAAGGCCGCCTAAATCTCAGCGTTGGGCAAGATTTTCGGTTTTCTACTCTCCCTGTTTCTCCGGTTTTCATGTTATACTCTGTCATTTGTTTTAGGATTTTAAAGTGCGACAATCCCCTAGGCTGCAAAACTTGAATCGACATACTGTACTTCCGCAAGTTGAAAGACTGAGGATATTTTTGAGCCAAATGGAGTTCACACTTACAATACAGGGCATATTTTTCTACAAACAAGATGCCCGGCTAATGGCACTGACACGAAATGCTTAATGCAGCCCCAATTATTCCCCATTGTATTTTTTGCAGATATTTAAAAACTATCCTCCCTTGGCAATTGAAATAATTGTCTGAATGGTTTCATTCAGATATATTGCGTGATACTTATCGTTGTGTTACTAGGAATCATACCAGAAACAACTCTGCAGTAACGTCATGACCCCGCTGAACTGGTCTGGCCTCCTCTAGCTCTAGCTCTAATCCTTCGCGTTGATTATTCGATCTGTTTTTGAAAGCGGAATTTCTTCGCTGTGAACTCTCCCAATTTCCACCGTTTCAACTGTCGAGTACTACCTAGAAGTTGTTTCGATTTACCGCTTGAAAGAGGTTTGTTTTCTCTCTAAAAACGGCAGATCAGAGTCTTAAATTCATACATGTGGCCACTATTGAACAAAAACAACTTTTCGAAATGATGACTTGCTTTGACGTCACACAAGTAGAGATAAGTGGGTCCCCTCCCTCGTGATATACGCTCCGATAATGGATTTTGATTGGGCTGCTTCTGTTGAAGACAATCAGAACAATAGATCCCTTCTGGGAGAGGGCAGAATTTAATGTAGGTTTAATAAATAAATCAAATGATGATTTCGGACGTCACACAGGAAGGGATGAGTGGGTCCCCTCTCTCGTGATATGTGCCCGAATGATAGATTTTGATTGGCTTGCTTTTGTTGAAGACAATCAGAACAATACATCCCAAATAGGGGAGGACATATTTTAATGCATAAATTAATGTGTCAATTTGTGGCTACGACGAAGAAAAAAAAGGTACCCGACCGAAACCTAGACACGGCCTGCCCTGCGGGCATTCCGCGTAACAAGTAGTCACGATAACTTTGTCCCTCACGAGTTCGCTACGCCTTCTCCACATTTAGGAACACGAACGTATTACTCTGACGTGAACACGCAACCCATTCTTTTTGCTTCTTTTTATTCTTTCACGCTTTGGCATATATATGAATAACAGCGAAATCGTTCAGCGACAACTGCGAGTTACGCCACATTCGGTGTTTAAAATTCTCGCAACTAATTTGAAGCACGCAAAAATTTCCCAAAAATCAAAGCCAAGCACGATAAATAAAAACCTCGATAAATAAAACCTAAATAAAACTTAGACAAAAACAAATCAATCTTGAATCCTGATTTTATTTGTATGATTATCATGACAAAATGCTGAAACTTCCAGGGGTGAAATGACTCACCGCTTTTACCTCAAGAAAGCCTAATATTAATAATAAATTAACTCATTGCAAACCTCTGTACAAACATTCAATGGACTAATTTACAGGTGTTGCGGCAATGAGAAGAAAAAAATTACAGAGAACATGCTTATGCGAGCTTGCCACGAAAGGTAAACCTGTCACAATACTAACATTACAAGTAAGTTTTCAATGAACTGAAAATCACGCGTAAGATTATATAGTTCTTCCCGTGTGGTGATAACCACAAAAACAACTTTTCTTTGGGCAGGCAAATTAAAATCACCGAAAACTCGGTCTGTAAACAAGTAAGATGCTGTTCATCCTTTGTTCACACCAAGTGGCGGCACTTGTGCATCGGACGCTTTCGCCTGATCTGAATTCTTGGGGCTTGGGGATTCACTCGGCTGGTCCGATGCTGTGGTATCTTTGACTTCTTTCTCTGGTCGTCCAGAGAGCTTGGCTTTGTTTGGAGGCATACCAGGCATTCGTGGAGGGCCTCGGGGCCTGTTTGGCTTGTTCCTTGCTGGCATGTGCATGGGCTGAATGCGAACAAGGCTGCTACTACTGCTACCGCTGTTTGCGCTCTTTATAGCAGCACCTTTACCATCCTGTTTTGTGTTCTTGTCTTTGCTGCTTTCTTCTGGCTTTGAGTCTACTTTGGCTGTCTTTGACATCTTGTTTGGCTGTTCGGAATTGGTTTTTCTGTTTCTTGGGTTTACTTCTTCTTTCTTGTCCTGTAGTTTGTGGGTTTCTCTTGGTACTTGACCTTTAACGGCTGGCTTATCTCCTTGTGAGTTGTTCACAGCTTTCGGTTGCTGATCAGCTGGAATGTTCTGTTGGGGGACTCGTTGTTGCTGCTGCTGCTGCTGCTGCTGTTGATGTTGTTGTTGTCCCTGTTGAGCGAAGAACATTCTGGTCTGCTCCAACATCTTGTGATGCTGTTCTAACTTAAAGGCAGCCGCCTGGTGGGGCACTGACGGCTGCGGCATCTGAGGTCTGTTTGACACGATTTGTTGCTTTGTAGGCACCATTTGCGGTGATGCTGTTTGCGGACGAGGTCCCCGCGTGGCCTGCATGTGAGGTAGTCCATGCATTAATGATGCTGTCATTGGGCGCTGGATGGGTGCAGGGAACCGTTGAGGATTAGTTGCACTTGACTGGGCTCCTCCCACAGCTATTGGACCAAGGCCTGGTGCCCGAATAAGTTGCCTTGGCATTGCCGCGGCCATGACAGCTGGATTTTGCAAAATGGTAGCTGCAGCACCTGGTAACGGATTTACAGCTTGCTGTTGTTGCTGCCCTTGGGGTCTGATTTGAAGCGTGTGCTGAATACCCACTGGCTGCTGTTGAAAGGGGGTGAACTGTTGGGGTTGCACTCCTTGAGGTTGTTGTTGCACCTGAAACTGACTTATTGCAGTGTGCTTTGGAAATGTTCCCAAGGTGCCAGGAAACGGTACACCTGGGTCGACCGGCGACATTGACACTGGTCTGCCTGAAATAAGAGATGTGGATACTGGTGGACTCTGTGACGTACCACCCAAATCTGCAGGGCTAGGACGGATAGCCGTCATGTTTGGATTCCGAGCAAACGATGATGACACCAAAGGCCCAATTGCTGTATTACCTGTTGATACTGATCCGGGGGTTGATCTCTTTGGAGGTTCAAAAGGTTTGGCATTGACATGCTTCACAAGTTCCGACTGACGCGTGAACTCCGTTTGCTCGGATGCTTTTTGTTTCAACTGCATATCCTGCGAGACATCATATGTACCTTGTTTCTGCTGGAAAGGGTAAGCTCCTTGGAAAGGCTGGTGTGCTGGTTGAGCAGTGGGAAACCCTGCCTGCCGAGCTACATTTTCACCAACGATTCCTGCCTGGGCTCCCAGAAGGTGTCTCTGGGCTGCCTGTGGGTGTTGGGTCAGGTTGAACAAAGGTGTTCCTCCACTTAATGTTTTGGGGTCAAATGGCATGTACATAGTTTGCCCTCCTTGCTGGTTTACGTTTTGCGGGAAGACAGATCCACTAGCAGTCTTTGGCTGCTGGTGCTGTATTCCCATTAAAGATGTTGTCTGAGTCCTTGATGTAGAAGTGACGTAGGACTGAGTAGTGGTAGAAGGCAGCAGAGCAATAGACACAAAAGGTTGAGTCCCTTGGAAATTTCCTGCTGAGTAGACCCCACCAGGCAGGTATGACGACTGGTAGATATCCTGTGTAGCTTGGGAGAGTGGTGAAGACGACGAGCGTGCCTGGTTCACTTGCTGTACATGAGAGAGTGGGAAAGTGGGCGTCACCTGTTGGTTTGTCTGTTGAAGCTGCTGAAGTTGCTGTTGCTGCAGGAAAGACTGCCTCTGCTGCAAATCCATGTACTGGCTGACAAAAGGAAATGCATAACGCTGTGGCATGGCTTGTTGTGCCAACAGCTGGTCTTGCGTTAGAAGAGGCTGATTCAAAGGTACTGTATTAAGCTCGCTTGGACGATTCTCGTCAGTCGTTTGTGGCACTATAGAAGATGACTGCTGAGGTTTGACTGGAGGCTGCTGTTGTTGCTGGGGCTTTACTTTACAGACATTCTGCTGTTCACCTGATCCAGCTTTCTTGCTAAAGTTTATACCATCAGAGGGTTTAGAATCAGTCTTGCTAAGGTTCACATCCAGTTCACCTTGGGATTTAGACACAGCCACTTGATCATCATTTAACCTTAATTCGCTAGTCTCCACAACTGGCATGCCCACGATTGGTGAGCTGACACTTGCTGGGGTGCGTAACGTCTCCTCCCAAGCAGCTACTGGATTGCCTGTTCGTCCGATGCCCAGTCCACCTTCCCATAGCTTCCTAGATGCTTCCATCTTCTTTGACATTTCAAAAATCGCTGGTGACACTGGAGAAGGTTCCCTGACTGGTCTTTCGGCAGTCGACCTTTCACGAATGTCTACCGTAAGAGATCCTGTACTGAATAAGTTGTCTGCATCGTCACTCTTTTCAGTAGAATCCACGTTCAGATCAGGTTCGGAGTCCTTTCTGCTTGATTCACTCTCAGAGTCGTCTTTAGCTTCTTGCTCCTATAGGAAAACAAAGGTAAGAACTGTGAATAAGACAATAAGCACCAATCATCGATCAAGCCCACGCAACCAACCTGGACCGGTCTACACTATACCACACTGGCCCTGTACAAGGAACGTACACCGTCCATTTCTACGAATGCACCGTCTGAATTCATTTGCATTGACACACTTTCAGGATCACAAAGCACATCCTAAGAGCCAAACCAGTCCAAGCTATTGTTTGCATGTTTTTGGTTGTTGTTAGTTTTCCATCAGACAGTTACATCGACTACTAAGTAAGCCCAAACTCGTTGTCTTTTTTTTATTATTATTATTATTATTATTATTATTATTATTATTATTATTATTATTATTATTATCGTTCAAGCAAAACGATTTCTTTTAACAGCAAATTCCATCCTAACCGAACAGTTTGTCAATAACATTAAATGTTGAGTTAGTTGTCCAGAATTTATGATTTATTGAGGCTGAAGAAAAAACGTTAAAATGTATTTCTCCAACCACTTCACAAGAGCAGTATACGCAAAACACATCACATGCTCGATTTCGTTACACGCATAAATTAACTTCCTTACCTCACTCTCCTTCAGATCCTCTTTTTCCTCGCTGCCCTCATCTGAAGCTGTTGTAACCATGTCTCCGACAGCTGTGGCATCAAATTCCTCAGACTCCTGAACCTCTTTAGAAGTCTCCAGGCCATCAACGATTTGCTCTTCAGCTGAGGCTGACTGCTGCTGAGTGTTAGATGTTGGCATCTTTCCCTTTAAGTTGTTATCCTACAGAAATCAGACTTTTGTCAGTATTCAATGTAAGCAGTATACTGTATTCTAAGTTACTGATTTAGTTCAACTTTGTCCCACATCATAGAACTTGGGTATCAGTTTTCATTCATTGACAAATAGCTTATTGACCAGTAGTCTCTTATTTCTCTCAGAGATAGCAGTAAAGCGAGCGGAACACGCGGAAATTCGCGTGCGTTTGCGTGTTTTGCTCGTTTTACTAACCCTGAGTAAAATATCATAAAAGATTTCTCAAAAGTGTAATGTTTGGTCTCACTTGGACTTTGTTTGTTTACCACAGTAACACGCAGGCCCAGCGAGGAAACCCTCAAAACTCAACTTTTTGCAAATTACCTGCAAATCTAATTTGGCAACATGATGATTTTGCTTATTTTTTAAATCTCCTTCAGCTTATCTGACAACATGGCAAAAAGTGTTTTTTTTTTCTCCGAGTTTATGATTGATGCATATGTAAGTGTAACTTTCAATTCATCACCAGACCAGTGCATTCCAGGCATATCACATCCAGGTAGCTGAAAACCCTTTCACACCCAAGCGTCTCTACTTCTTCCAATTTTAATGCACATGTTTATCAGATTAACAGTTTAGTCTACATGTACCAATCACCCTGACAGAATTCATACCCCTGCTGCTTTTGCTTGGAGTTTGTCAGATCCCAGGTTTTCACGGCTACTCTTTCTTCCCTTTGCACCACCAGATTGTTCTTTCTTAGTTTCATCACTATTTGCAGCAACTCTCCGCTTGCCAGTCCGGTCAAACCTTGGTGGCTTTTCTCGCTGGGGTTTGGGCTGGGACCTTTTTTCTGAGGTGTCAGTAAGCTTTGTTCCCTTCTCAGAAGTTTGATCTCGAGGTTCAACTTTGGGCTTGGTGACGGGCCGGGTAGGTTTTTCACTCTCCTCAGGTTCTTCGGGTGGTGCCAGTAAGGCAATCTCCTTAGTCATTGCAATGTAGTCCTCATCCACACTGGCGTCTTCAATCAACGATGGAGAAGCAGAGGGGATAACCGTTCCCTATTGCCACAATTTCAACAAAAACACTCAAAATCAGTCCTATGAAACAAGGACAAAATGAAGATAAAGACGATAAACTCGTATAAACGTGCGTTTTTCTGGCAATAATTCTTCCTGCCAGTTGCCATGCATTTCATGGCGTAACTTTGTATTACAAGTGTATAGAGCAAGTGAATCGAAGGACAGATAATGAAACGGCAAAGGGCAATTTGCAGCTTTTTCCATGGCTCAAAGGTATATTTACATGTATACATGTATACTGATCCCCTTCTTATTCCCCTTAGACTGGAGAAAGGCTGCTGACATCACTTAAATTCCTATTTTGCAAGCAAACTAAAAAAATGCCTGAGATCACTGAGGCATGTGAAATAATGGCAGCTTTAAACACAAAACTACTCACAATGTATTTAGCACTGCAGTGTTAATTGGGCACGCTATAAATGAGTGAAAGCAACCCTACAAATAGAACATACACCAACCAGTGGGAGGCTGGCCAGTTGCCTTTTCACAAGCACACCCTGGGATTTTTTCATGGGACTACAGTGAAATTAATCGAAGTGGTCAGAGAGGACGTGAAATCAGGACCTCTCCCAGTGCCCTAACCAGTGGGGCACATCCCTCTTTCATTAAAGAAATGGTTGCATGTAACTACTGGGTCCACGAGTTTAGTTTCCAGTATTCAGTCCCACAAACCCTTCAAAATGTTGAAAACTTTTACTTTTATTTTCACTTTTGGAGATGTTTGGGAATTAAGCAGTGGGGAAAGCATCATATGTTTCTTTTTTCTTTGCTTTAAGAATACTCAGAATATGTACCAAAGAACTGAGTGCCACACTCATTCTTGGAGGGTTAGGTTTATTACAAGCTGCACAGGAAGTAAGACAAAGCCAAGAAAACTTAATCCATGGCACTTTACTTACCGACTGAGCAGGTCGGGTGGAGGAAGGCTTACCACTTCCAACTGCTAGAGGATCAGGTAGTGATGTGGACACTAGAGGTGCTGCACTGGGTGGCTTGGCCGGAGTAACAATGAGCGGTTTGTCCCATGCATTAAAAACTGGAGGAGGGGGAGGCGATACTGCCCTTTCAACAGTTACTGGGCTATTACGCTTTGTGGAGTTTGCACTGGATGGATTACTGTTGGTTGCAGTGTTGGTGAGTCCAGCAACTGCCTCAGACACAGCATTGTTTATTGATTTTCCAAGTACTCCCGGAGCTTTGCTTTGTGTGTTGGCTTGGGGTGTGTGCTGCTTACTGAACCTTGGTGGTTTTGATGACTGGTTCTTTTTATTTCCTGCCTGATTGCTTCGCTGCCTGTTCTGGTCATCAGCCTTTTTTCTCCTCTCTTCCTCTTCACGCTGTCTGTCCTTGTTCTCTTTTTGGGTTCGACGAGAAGTCACTTCAACAAAGCCACTGAGAGTTGATGAAATATCAGAGTCGTCATCAGTCATGTCGTCAATACAGATTACACCAGCAATGTTGTGCAAATCAAACTGCTGAATGTCAGTCTTCCTTAAAGATGTTTCTTGCTTTCTTACACCTTTACTCTCAGCAACCACCGTGTTTATGTTGTCCAGTCCAGTGCCATGAGCATCACTTTGCATGTCTGATCTGCGGTTTCCATCCTTGCCAAAACCATTTCTAGCAGCAGGCAAAGGCACCCGAGGTTCCCCACCGGCAGACTTGGAACCTTCAACTTTTGCCTGCTGCCTTTCCACTAAAAAAGGCTCTCGTCTAGAGGATGTGTTGCGTGTGCTACCAGATTCTCGGCCCTTGTCTTTCCTGGTCCTGTCTGAAGAAGACCGTGAAGCTGGGAACCCTCTCCTTGATGTAGACTCCTTCCTAGTTCCAGATTTATCACCTCTTGAAGACTCCCCCTCCTTAACAGAATCACCTGGCTCTTCATCCCAGTTCTCTGTAACTGGTATTCCTGGCCCTTCAGGCGAATCTCTTGGAGGCTGTTCCCTTCTTCCTCTTCCTCTACCCCTTCCTCTCCCAGGTCCACTCTCTCTTCCTTCACTTTGTCTATCACCACGAGAAACACCTCGACCCAAGTTCGCCCTTTCTCGTTCCTGTTGCTTTTGAAAGCGGGGTGGACGCTCCACTTCTCTCCGACTTCTTCCAAACCCACCAGCACCTCGGCCCCCACCACGTGATGACATCTTTCCCCGCAGGGGTGACCTTGTAGATCGTGAATTAGCTCTTGATTTGTCATAACTTGTGCTGCCCTCTTTCTCCTTCTTTACATCAGTATCTTTGTCTGAGGTCTTCTCATCCCTTCTTTCTTCTGAAGCAGAAGTAGCAGTTGTGTAGCTGCTCGAGTCACTATCATAATCATCATCAGAGAGTTCTTCATCAGTCGATTTTGAACGCCTGTAGTTATTTCCAAATCGCCCACTACCAACTGGCTGGCTTGATCTACCACCACGCGCACCAGTGCGAACAGGAGGTTTACTAGAACGTCCACGAGTTGAATATGATGAGCGGTAGCCACCTCGCAGGTTTCTGTCATCTGTTCTCTGTCTTGAATATTGCTGGTCATCATCCTTCTCACTAACTCTTTTCTTCCTGTCATCCTGTGTGTAACGCCTGTTTTCTGTGTCTCTGTCGTCATGCTGAGACTGCGATTTTGGTTTCTTGTCCTGACCTCTTTCCCAGTTTCTGTTGTCTCTTGTTGTGGACCTATGACTGGTTTGGTCTCTGCTGTAATTTCGTGAATAACGTTTCTCGTCATTATCCTCATTATGATCTCTGCCACTTTCACGAAATGTTTGCCTCTTGTCTGTGAACTTTTTACCTCCTGGCCGTCTGTCATCATTAGCTGTCCTTCTGGAGTCCTCTGAATACTGAGGGGGCTTTCCAAAGCCACCACGCCCCTTAGGTTTCAAATTAGCAGCTTCTCTGTTGTTATCTGATTTCTTTCTTGAATCATCTTGTCTCCTTGTTTTTTCAACATCCTTATCTGCTAATTTTGAAGAACTTTCTTCACTTTCTCCAACTTTGTTTTCTTGCTGCAAAGGCACATCCTTCTTCTCTTCACTAACCACCGGTTCAGCTTTGTTCTGGGTAACTAAGTCTTTTTCAGGTGGTGATCGACTACTCTCAATAACTTTTTCCTGTTTTGCCACAACCGCATTTTCTTCAACTTTCTCAGTAGTGTCATTAACAGATTTGTGGGAGTTCTTTGACACTGCAACATTTTCCTTGTCTTCCTCTTTTGGTCTCTGTTCAACACTTTTAGCTGGTGGTGGAGCTTTTGATTCACGAGATCTGGATGGCTTGTGTTCTCTGTAATCCCTGTTATCCCTACTATCCCTATTATCTCTGACTCCTCTTTCTCCCCTCCCACGACCACGATAGCTCGTTGTACTACTTCCCATTCCACGACCATGCCCTCGTACAGAGTAGCTAACCCTACCACGACCATAGGACTCTGGCAATCGCTCACGTTTTGAATCACCACGACCAGCAAATCTTCCTCTTCTTTCAGGAAAGCGGCCACCTTCATCATGGTCATCTCGCTTTCGTTTTCCTAGGTCTTTTGTATCTTCACTGCGTCTTTCATCTTGCCTTGTATCGCGCTTTGAACTTCTCCTTTCTTCCTGTCTATCTCTAGTCTGAGAGGTTTTCTCTGGGACTGGTTTTGCTGTACCATCACGACTGTCTTTCCTTTCTGTCTTGCCTGGTGCCGTTTCTTTTGCAACCACCTTTTCTTTGTCAGATTCAGAAGGTCGTGGCTTCTCAGCATCAGATTTTTTTCTTTGTCTTGAATCACCCGATTCACCACTGCCCACCTCATCAAACACAGGTAGATCTTGGTCATCTACTGGTTTCCTCTCTGTTCTGCTGGTGTCAGGCTTCCTAAGTTCTACACTACCCTCCTTCATTTGTTCACTGGTTACTTCGGTCTTGTCAGTTCTATTACTTGAGGCAGCAGATGGTCTCTTTTCACTTTCTCTGGTTGGTTCACCAATGCCACTCTCCAGTGACTTCACACTTGCTATATCATCTCCAGCTGTGCTACTGCTATCAGAACGCTTCATTATTCTCCTGACAGGCTGATCAGGTTTAACAGGTTGTGAAGGTGAAACAGGGCCTGAAACCAAAGACAAGACATGTTCAATCTCACGTTTGAAATCAACTCTATCCATAATCACACAGCCCTTAACCCCTCTCAACATTAAGGGAATTAAAGATATTTTTTAAGTTTCCAGTACTTTTTCTAGTTTTCCTGCATACCCTTAGGCCATGGTTAAGGGAAAACTGATGTTTCACGCTATTCCAAAATCAGAAAACCCTAATGATTCCTTTCCCAATGTATACCTCAGGCCATGCCCCTCACCATGATCTGACAAAACAATTACTTTCATTGCTGCTTTATTAGAAAGACATACATTACAAAAAATCAAAATAATTTCAAACCTCAGCTAATTAAATGCTTCAACTATGACAAAAAAAACATCAATAACCAGAGGATATTTATTATGAAATGTCAAGCTACATGTACGCTGTTAATCACGTATCTAAATAGACATCACAGCTTGAATTCACAGAGATTTAATTTGGTGCCAATAGTTAAATAAAAATGGCTTCTCTTTTCCATTTAAATTTTGCCAATTAATAAAGCAAAGGGTAGGGGAAGAAGGGCACATTCAATCCCCATATGATGAAATGCACCATTAGTTAAAGAGGATATGTCTCTGATTTTGTCATTACAATAAAGGCTAAAAGGCATATTGGAATCAAAGGAAACTCAACAATAACAACTCAATTTCATTGACTTAAACTGAAACAATAAATGATCTGAGGCTAGGGATGACCAGGATGGAAATATAAACTGAAATTATTACATGTAAGAGTTCAATACTTTCCAACCTACCTGTGTCAATCACAGGATAATGACTACTGACTGTAAGAGGTCCTTCCTGAAACTCTCTATGCTGTGGTGATCTAGCCAGTTGTTGCTGGTGGTACTGGTACTGCTGAGGATAAGGCTGCTGTTGCTGATAATGCTGCTGGAAGTGTTGTTGCTGTTGCTGTTGCTGTTGCTGTCGAAGCTGCTGTTGCTGGAAACGAGGTGGAATGTCTCTTGGTGGATGATGATGAGGTCTTGAAGTAGCTCTTGATGTACTCGATCTGGAGGCATCACTAGACTCGCTGTCATTCCGCTGACGAATAATATGTTCAGGAACTTCATTTCTCACTGAGGCACCATCTTGTACATGTAGGTTTACTGCTGTGTTCTGGGGTTCATGCTCTCTATCTGGACTTTCTGGCATTCGTTGCTCATTTGCAAGTTCTCTGTTATAAGCATCTTTTTCAATAGAGTCCAGCTCTTCAGCCCAGGCATCATCTCCTTCCTTTGCACTCTCTCTCCTGGCCTTCTTCATTTCTAGTTCCTTCAGTTTAGCTGTTGAAGCAGCTTTCTGTTCTACTTGCCTTTTCAACTCCTCTTCTTCCCGTCTTCTCCTTGCCCTTTCTACTGCCGCACGCATTTCTTCTTGCTGCTTCACTCTTCGTTTCTGCCACTCATTCACCACTGGCTCTCCTTCCTTGGGCATTGGTTTTCCTTGGTCAGGTGGAGGATGTACTGGTGTACTGGTGGGATGGACTGGTGGCCCTCCTGCTCTTTGTTGAGTAGGCAGATGTTGAGGGTATGGCACAGGCCATCCTTGAGCAGGTGGGGAACCTCTGCTGTCAAATGGTCTCATTGCAGGACCTTGGGGTACTTGTCGGCTGTCTGGATAAGGATGAGGATGCCCTTGTGTTTCAGACCATGCTGGTCTTGCTGGAGGTGGTCCCATTTCCTTTCCCTGGTAAGGAGCACAGATTGAAGGGGTAAACAATCAGCCTGTGACTAGGAACACTTTACGAAACTGACTATTTTCAACAGCATAAAAAATGAGTTTAAAATCTAAGATGATTGCTAATAAGGTATAAAGTCTCAACTTTTTCCCACTTTTCTTATTTCAGCTTATTTTTTTTTTTACCACTAAATAGCCCAACAGATTTACAATGTAATTTAATGATTTAATGTAAAAATATCATGTCTTTTCTTGCCTTGAAATCAAAATTGCTCCAATTTGGCAGAGAGAGTGGTTATCATGCAAGAAACTTAGCTGTGTATTTGAGCTTATCACATTTCTCTTTAAAACACAAGTGACCTCCAGGAAAGAGGTACCAATATGACCACCAATGCTCAAGTTGGTTCATTTTTGCAAACAATCCATTTGTTAAGCATGGTATCACTTTTGCACAGGTCACTTGTGTTTTAAAAAGAAGTAATAAGCTAATTTCTCGCCAATTACAGGGTGTCAAGCGCTTTAGGGGTCCAAAAATATAGGAATATAGGACTCAACAACCTGAAAATATAGAACAAAACCCACCAACACTGCAAAAATATAGGACTAATCCGGAAGTAACTTATAGGCCCAAACGTTAGGTTCTCTTCGCTACATATAGACACTTTAGATATACTGTTCATTTTATATGTTGCCAAAATTGAAAGCCAACAGAAGAAAGATGAAAGTGAGAAGTGATCATCGCAGTGCATTCCAATTTATGCAATTGGAAATTAGAAGCCTGAAAGCCTTTCAGGCTTCTAATTTCCGATTGCATAAATTGGAAAATTCACTGCGATGATCACTTCTCACTTCCATCTACATCCGCAGTTCATATATGAATCATTTCATATACTTTACATCAAAAGAAAGATGCTTTTTCAGTTTCAAAAATGTCTTTCAAACTTATCGTTAGTCCATCATTTACTTCAAAAAGTCAAAAATGGCAATCAATTTTTTCTGGGATCATAACGTCATCTCACTGAAAATAAGTTACTTGACATGCAAGATCAATAACAAGGGCATTTTACATTCTTTTCAGTTCAACAATGTTTGACAAAATCAACAGGTTCGAGTCTAAAACTCAGTACTGACACTTCTGTGAATGCAGGTCAGTAGCAAAGAAATGGATTTACTGACAAAAACACTTAAAATAGGACATTAATTTTTTGCTATGGCGTCATTTTACTACAACTACCAGAATCCTTCTGGTTTTTGATTTCTCATGCCAATTGGAGATATTGTTCTTTGCTGTCCACTGGGATTACAAAATTTGAATTTGAAAAGGAAAGTGAAATGAATTCTGGTAGTCGTAGTAGAATGACGCCCATCATGAAAATGATTAGGCCAAATAAAAGCCTATTCAAACACAAGTCACCGTTCTGGATCATCATATATCTTTATTTACCCTTGGATTTTAGAGTAGCTTATGCAGCTAATAATAATAATTATTATCTCCAAGCAGTTACCCACCCAACCATGGGAATATACACACAAAGACCAGACCACAACACCGGGAACTACGTCCTCTACTCTTTGCGAACAATGAGTGGGTTCTTTAATGTGCCACAGAGGTATTTACGAACAAGGGTTGTGAGACGGGGCCTATGGTTTATCGTCCTTATCTGAGAAGACTAGAAAGTCTAACCATTTGCAGATATGATTACATGGGCAGCACTTTCTCCTCAGTTATTGAAAGACCCTCAGTGTTGGTCCGGCCGGGGTTTGAACCCACAACTTTCCGCACGGTAGTCCGGTACTCTACCAACTGAGCTAACCAGTCAGCCTTCCAGTCAGCTAAAGCACATCAAAGATGGACCCACCACAGTCAACCCACAATCCACTGCACACCAACAAAAGTTAAGAGAAAGAGTTGTTCTGTAGTTTTACAATTTGAGAGATTGGGGGTGCAAATTTAAAGAAAATTTGCATTCTGAGGTGTTGCAAACGGATCTTTCTGACCTGAAAATCTCCTGAATTGTAGATTGTAAATCCCAATGCAACGTTTAGTTAATTTTCTAAATATTTCTTGAATATTTTTTGAAAGAAGGCTTAAAATATAGGAAAATATAGGATTTTCCTCAATTTATAGGACTTTATAGGACAAGTGTGAAAAAATAGTATTTTATAGGATTTTATAGGAATATAGGACTCTCTTGACACCCTGCAATTTAACCTTTTTGTTTCCCAGTACATGATAACCAGTCTGTATCAAAACAGAGCTTATCTGTAGCAATTTTAATTTCAGGGCAAAAACAGCACATTCAATAGTCTAGCATGAAAACCTTCAATTATTCCAGTTACACGGTAATAATTTAATGATTGTAGTTTTCTACATTTCCAGGACTTTTATCTGGGCTCCTATTGACAGGAGTAGCCATGGGTTACAAATGCACTCTTACTTAAGAACACAGCAGTTGGATTTATTCAGGAAATTTTCCCAGGGAGAAAATTGTTGCTATTTTAGAATCTGTATTCTACCCAAGTAAATGAGGGAAAACCAAATTGTTCACATCATTACAGAAGTGTTGTGGTGTAATAGGCTACTGTCTAAGCACTACCCTTAGCATAGATATGTGGCAAAAGAATGAAGCATTACTTACAGGTCTGCCTTCATTAGATGGCCATCTGGCATCTGTTTCAGTACTGGTAACATCTCTATCAAATCTTTCTTTTGACATTTCGGTAGGAGGCTTTTCGTCATCCTCGAAATCTTCAAAGTCAAGCTTTGCAGCATAATCAACTTCATCTTGAGCACCAGCCCATCCACCTTCCTCTTCTTCGTCGTTATCAGCCATCGCCTGTATGTCTTCTGGTTTGAGAATAGCTGGCCTGCCATATCCTTCACCTCGCCCCTTCTCGTGTTGCTTACTGGGATGTACTGGTCCTGGACCAGACCCTGTTCCTGGTCTGTGCACAGGTCCCCTGTAATGGTTACAACATAAACGTTTTGTTAATCCTTTTCTACCTTGTGAAGGGCTGAAGTCTACAGGCGTTTCTTTTTTTCTGCCCTCCACCTATTTACATCCCTGATTTTATTTACCCAAGAAAAACTTCACGTCAAATAAAGCAGCATGATACATAGTACTCTTAAGTGCAGTACTTACGTACCATGACTTTTCATTTGAGGCCACACACCAATGTGACCAAACAATGCACTGATCACTTATAGAATATACATGTAACGGATCAGTAGGAATCACACAAGTATTCAAATGAAACAGGTGATTAAACACTACAACCACAATATTCCTAGACACATCTGGAACAATGCCCTTTGCCAAAGTTTGCTCAGGAGATCTACAGCGTAGTATTTACCTTAAATTTGTCTGAAAGATGAGACTTTCAACACTGTTGCAACACTCAAACACAATCTTTTAAGCCTTATGAAAACTGCGTATTTTTCTGATATAATTAACTGTTCCAGAAAGAGTTCTTTGAGCAATGTTCTGTAAATCATACAAAGTCCTGGGTTTATGACACGTATTAGTTTTTTCAAATATATTTCCATGTTAAGTTCATACCTAGAATAGTATTCTGGAGGGTGTCCATGAGCATGTCTCCCAGAACCTGGGCCATACCCATGTGGTCCATTACCATGGTGATGAGGAGGATATGCTTGGGGGTGGTTCTTTCCATGTGGACCGTGCTAAAATAAAACAAGTCATAATCATCAGCCAGAGAATCTCACTGGCTTGAAGATGTCTATATAAAATATAGGGCAGGGTTTAAAACAAACCTTTTCATGCTACAATCAGTTAGTTTGGAAAAGAGGTAACTGGGGCAGAATTCTAAATTTTACCAAAATTATTTGTCATCGGATTTGAGGGTTGCCCCATTTCCAGTCCTACAGTACCGTGCAAATGTAAGTTGACAGTCTTGACTCGAAACTCAATCCTCGATCCTCGAAGCTATCAAGAATCGAGTATCGAGGCTCGAGTTTAGAGTATCGAGACACTGGAAGAATTTTGCGAGGATCTCGACGGTATTTTAATTTCTCGAACCTCAAAAAATAAGAGAGAACAAAAGCGATTTTTCCATGGCTCTTGCATGACACAGTCTTTTATTTAGTTTGGTCGAAAGTTGAAGTAAATCAAATCAGCGGCAGTGAGTGTTCGATAAATCTGTTTCGGCGCGTTTCTTCCTTCCGCACATTATTCTTAAAACACATCCATTCGTCATTGTTGTGAAATTAAAACATACTTAAATTTTTTCATATGCTAAACCAATTCTTTTTAATCAAACTTCAAACTCAATGAAGCAAGCTTAAAACTACGAGATTGTGTCTTTTTTGTGGAATGTAACACGATCATTTCTGAAATATCTTCGCTGCGCAAGATTATACTTGATTGTACTTGAATCTTTCGAATGAAAACTACGAAAAAAGCATTTCCTTATTTAAAAACGCACAACATTTAAAGTAGAATTCGGCAAGGAACCAGGGAAACTTCAACGTTGCCATTCGCTTGCCTTTGAGCAGACTTTGAAAGCTGCCGCGAATGTTTACATCTTCGGCATAATGTTACAAATTTGCATAAATATTATCGAGATCCTCTCAAAAGGGAATGTCACGTTTTCTCCATTTTCCATCAACTGATTTCGGATTGTAACCATGTCCTCCTCTGACAGATGACTGGATTACTTGTTTACTAACCCCAGTTTTAACAGTGAAGGAAGCGAAACTAAAAGATTGCAACTTTTTCAGCCGCCGTTTCACAGGCTGAGAATGGAAACACACGCGATCACTTTTAGCCTCGCTAAGTAGGTACGCTGCACATAATTATGCTTGATTGTCCTTTAATCTTTCAAATCTTTCAACTTCGAAAACAGCATTTCCTTGATTAAAAACGCACAATACTTCGGTTGTAATCGGCAAGGAACCGAGAAAGCGCTTGGAGGGCTAACTCTTTCCAGCTCGAGCATACTCGTGCGCACGTCGCTCCAAGAAAAACGCAAACACAGTTGGCTGTCTCGCAGAGATGGTTCCTGTAAAAAGGAACCGAACTGTGGCCTCAGATAAGACGTGTCAAAAACTAATCATGCGAAAAGTTCTTTGTTTCCCTGCCTCGAAACTCAATGCACTCGACTCGATACTCCATGCACTCGACTCGAGCCTCGATACTCGAAGCTTTCGAGTTTCGAGGATCGAGACGCAAAGTTCGAGTTTCGAGGGACTGTCAACTTACATTTGCACGGTACTGTAGTTCAGCCACAAGTAACAAGTACATGAATGGTGTATACAGTGACCTGAACTCTAATTTACAGCCAATCCCATTTGGAAAGGACAAGTTCCAACCTGATAATCAGGAGGTCTTCTGTATTGTGGTCCTCCTGGATACCCAGGACCTGGTGCTCCATTGTACACCTCTGGTCGTTCTCTGCCAGGGCCATAATCTGGAGGTGGAGGACCTGGAACTGGACATAAAACATTGAAAATTGATAAAAAATTGATTTTGATTATATCTCGATAAAACTGACACCTATCCATAAAGTTTTAAGGTGATCAAAAGGACCATAAGCAGCTTCAAATAAAAGTGTCAAATAAGTCTTATCCTTATAGAGGACAAAAAGGCTGTTAGCAGAAGAGATATGAACAAGTCATTCTAAAATAACAGAATAACAAATTACAAAGGAAAAATCACAAAGGCATCAATTCACTGCTTATTTGTTTTCTTCTTTTTCTTTCTTGCTTACTTCTTACATGAACATCTCAAGTAAAACACAACATATTTTAATAATAATAATACGACCTGGTTGTTACATAGGGAATTTCAACAACCATATTATGGTAAGAAAAAAGTAACACTTGTTACTGTACCTGGACCACTGCGTTCCATCCAGGCGGGTTCGTCTACAGCATAAAAAAAATAAACACCGATGGTTAACATCAACTGCCATCTCAAACAGACACCTGTTCCCCTTGGATACTACTAGAATGGCCGTAACAACGCACAGCTAGGGTCCTAAATGAACTCTGATCCTCAAGGAATACCTTTTTCCCCACAGACTTACACTTATTGGGAAGAATAGAAAGCAAGCACTTACGTGTGTTGCGCATCACAGGTTGCTTTGGACCATACTGAGCATGGTCCTTTTCTTCCATGTGTGGTGGCATCCTTTCTCCTGAACCTCCACCACCCAATACTGGGAATTCCCGATTGAAATATGGCATCTCCTGGTGAGAGTAGGTCTTCCCTGCAACAATAAACACCCAGAAACAACATTAGCTGCTTTATACCATATTTCCTTTGTTTCATGAGTACTTAACCCAATAACGGCCACGTGTTTTCCACGTATAAAATTACTCCACAAATTAGCATATTGTTAATTATTAACCTAATGTGCAGTAAAAATTGACAACTTACTGGGTCAAAGAAACAGCCCTCCTTTGGTCTAGAATAGCTAGAATTTCTAATTGTCGAATAAAATACCCTAGCTGCAAATTAAAGATTACTCGAAAAACAAACCTGAAGGTAAAAATTTCGAAAATTTCAATGAAATTTGATCCTCGCGCAACATGGCAGTAATTTGATCCGCTCTCGAGAAGACGTGTTTGTTTACGCAAGATTAGGCAGTCATCACGTTTCATCAATGAAAATAGAAAGAAAAACAGGCAATAAAGCTTTTCTAAATGAAAAATTTATTCAAATAAGTCTTTGTATTGGTCTTAGAAGAAAACGCGTATAATTTTTGCCATGAGGTGACCGACTCGCAAGCGATTTGAAGCAATTGCGAGTCAATTTTGAAGCAAATTTATCGACCCGTGCGGAGCACGTTTTTCAAAACTTTTGCAAAAACTGTTCGGAATACGAAGAATCGATCAATTAGAATAGTATTTCAGTACAAATTCACAATCAAACCTGTAATTCTTTGTGAGTTCTATTGCGAGAAACACTCGAACATCACCAAGAAAGTCCATGGCGAAAACAATGATTTGAGATGTCCGCCAACTCGTCGCCTTGGTAAAACTACAAATTTTCCTCGAAGCATAATTTCTCCACCGTTAATGCTTGGATTTCCGCTGTTGAAACTGTCGAGTATTCCTTAAAAGTTCCTCTTTCGATTTACCGTTTCGAAAAGTTGTGTTTTCCTTTCGAAAACGCAAAATTGGCGTCTTGAATATTTAAGCCTGAAGCACGCGGCCCGCCATGATGGCTGATATACGATATTTTTCGGACAAGAAAAAGCTTTTTGTGTCTAGACTCTCCTAAGGCCTAAAAATATATGCGCAGTCGGTGGATTCTGATTGGACAGTCTTTTCCAGAGACAATTAGAACAATAAAGGACAAATTATCCCTTCTAGGGGAGGTAGAAACCCTTGCACGAGCCCGCAAGGATTTGCAGCCGGTTTTGGCCGGTTGGCCGTTATTGGACGCTGCTGAACATTGTACCAATAACAGACTTTATCACTACAATAATTGTGTGTAATGAAACTTTCGATTCTACAGTAAGGGACCCTGAACACTGTCTGCATATAGTTTACTACCATTCTGTGGGTCCTCCTGTTATGCACTGAAGCACAACAGACGCTTTGTTATTCCTACACATAAGACAAACCGTCCTAAGAATTGCTTCATTATAAGATCCTGTATCGATAATGCATATTTGTACATTTTTAGTATTTTTCGATCAATTGTACATTTTAATTAATTATACAATTCGTATTTTAGACTCTTATCTATTCTGATACTTGCATATCTAGTTTTGTATCTATGTAAATGCCCAATTCAGCTTTTGAGCTGCCAAGTATTTTATCAATAAACTATCTATCTATTTATCAATCTATCTATCTGAAAGTTCTTGTCCAAGCAGACAGTTAATTTGTTAGGAGAGCAGGCATAAGTGATAAAATAGAATAGTAGACTTCTGCTATCACAAAGAACTCATGGGTAAATTGCACCAAAAAACAGGAGTTTCATATGAGCAGTTGTAAATTATGGTCCCCCAAAACATTTTAGGGAATTTGTTTGTTGAGATAGCAGGACTTTTGTAATAGCAGGAATTGAAGATAGAGGACGTCTACTGTGTGAATACTCTTCTGTCAGAACATACATTGTAACCCAGATGAAAATAACTTTAATTTAATAACACCATGATAATATGTGCTACCACATCCCTCCTTCCAAACCATTCTGACGCATGCAAATTAGTTACAATACGTAATTTGTCAAAATCCTTCCAAAAACAGCTTCAATCTTAAATACTTGATCGTCAATGCCAAAGAATTCGAATGCATAGCAGGTAGCATAGGGCATAGTTTAGACTTAATAGGGCTACCATGTTAAAATCAAGTCTCCTTTTGTTCGATTGATTAATCCAACTTACCGTAACACTTGACAGCACAAGGAAGCCCTACATATAACAGGAAATTTTAAATTTCGACATGAAAAGAATACATGTACCTCCAAACGTCTCCTTCACCAAACAAAGTTAATTATTACGGAGTACTGAGAAGACCAGAAATCTTTACTTCTCTTACCTGGACCACCAGCCCCGTTTGACGACACAGTGCCCCATGTTTTGGCTTGAGATTCTTGCTGTTGTTTGACCGGTTGCGTTTGTGACTGCCCCGAGTTTTGCGATTGTGGTTGAGGTTGTTGTGGATGCGATGGCGGCGGTATAGGCCTCTGCGGCTGCAATAGCGGCTGCTGAGAAGTTGGCACATTTGTTTGCGATGGCGTAGAACTTGGAGGTGCTGGTTGAGAAGTTGCTGGAGGATTTTCCGAAGTTTTCTCCTTCGCACTGCCCCATCCTCCACCACCACTAGGAACTAAAGAAACAGTTGGATCGTTGCCGGAGTTTTCGCTTTTTAAAGACGGGAGATTCGCAGGAGGTGGAATTCGACGACTTGCACCGACTTTTCCCAGGCTCTGTAGCCCATGACGAGCGGTCCCTGAGAGTACAAAATCGTCCCAATTTTAATAAAACGAAAGTTTCATATTTTTTACGGTAACATCGGCTACAAAACACGAGTGTTCAAGTAGTGACCGCCAAACCGGAAGCCGCGTTGAAAGACTCACCGATTGCGACTAAAGCAAATCAGCAATGGATCCAAAGAGCAGATCAAGTACATTACAGTGCTTTCGATGTTACAGGACATTGCCCTTCAAAATTAAGCAAAAAATCAAGAAAATAGACAACAGAAGCAAACCTGAGGATGTCTTGGTTTCGACTTTAGTCCCTTTGTATGTTTGGTTTAAGTTGAGTGAAGAATATTTCGTCTTCCCCGCATTTTCCTTTACTTTAAGCCCAAACCTGTCGGACATTCTGGATAGGTAGTCATGAAGATGAAGCAGTGAAAAATGCCCAAACTTGCAAATCCCTTCGACGTCAAAATTATTCGTGCAAACTCAATATGGCGGAAGGGCGACAAGCTTGGTGACGTTTGACGGCGTTCTCACTGCGACTAAAATTTATCTCCAGCTAAGAATCTAACGGATGCTTTCTTGAGGTATTATATCTTAACTTCAGATTTGCCAGAGGCCTCGTATTTGTTTGATTACTGAGGATGGTTCGGATGGAAATATCAAAGCCAAGATGGTGGAAAAAAGCGACAACGTCAAAGACAGCAGCAAATTAAAATTTTATGCGCTGCTCGTACACGAAGAATTGTGTGCCGGATGACGTAATAAGATTCCGACACGTTACGAGTATCATCGAAGATTGTCGAAGAATGAGTTCGTGTTTCCGTTGCCCGGAAACCGGTTTCTCTAAATTATATTGTGCTGTGTCAGTGAGCCCAATCAGGTATATATTTTGAACAGCATGCCCTTTATCACGTCGATGTTTTTCACTGAAAGTTTAAGACTAGCCTATTCCAGGCTCTTAGGATAGTAGGGCCCGCGAAAGTTAAAATCAGAAAGCCAACGCGAAAATTAACCCGCGATAACAAGAGAAAGCGGTTCCCGTTTAATTTTTGCATTCGGTTTTCGCCGGCCCTACCATAACACCTGGTTTTGGGCCGTTCAAAGCACTCTCTCTATAATTTCCCTTTCCCAAATCTTCTTAGTATAGGTGTAATTTTTATCCTGTTAGGTGTCAAATCAGAAATGGCAAAGAAACTGCGGTGCTGGGTCGGTTGGGAGTAGAAACGAATGTTTGGTTTATTGACAGAGTTCGACAGAGTTGATAACCAAAGGTAAATTGGTCTCCGGAAAGAGATTCGAGTGCTGACGTTTCGAGCGTTAGCGGAAGTTCGGTTCACTTCTCCCGCCACTTCCTTGTTTCATGATAATTTTTAAGAAACATTTTCTATTGTCTTGTTTTAATTTGTATTTATTATAAATCTGCAGCACGCATGTACTTTGAAGAGCTTGTAAAGCCGAATTTAAGACAGATATTAATTATTAATTAAATGAATATCAGAACCTGGCGTCTTTCAACCCTTGTTACTCAAAAGAAAAGATTCGCAATATTGGTTTTGCCTTAATAAGCCGAAACTTGTAAGGTAGCATTACGGAAATTCATCTTTCAGGATTCTATAGCAGTGATAGTATTTTTTTTTTAATTGAATACATTTATTACTTTATAATTGATATTAAAGAGTCCCAGTTAGTGAAAACTACGCTAGAATGTATTCTACACGCAAGAGAGCTACACGTTAATAAAGTATCTTACTTACTTAAATTGTCATAAACAAAAAATTTGCGTGGTTCAAATTTTTTGGCGCATTTCGCAATTTAGTGGAGGACGTTCGCCCTCACCGTTTTTCATGTATCAAAGACGAAAAAGAGTATTTTCATCCAAATTCTAAACATTGGGAAGCGGGATAAAATAAAAACGAAGCGCAGCCGAATTTTTTTGCCCAATTTCGACTGATTTGTTTGCCCGGGGTGTTTGCAAATAGGGTCAAACACTCTTTCGAGTGTTTGACACTTCTCAAACTATCAATAATTCTTGGAGAACTGAGTCATAGCAAAAGTTCACCAAATTAAAAAAAAAAAAAAAAAAAAGTTCACCAAACCTCCTTCACAGTATTGATTTCCTTTTTTTTTTCTTCTAGAATTATTATGATTTAAGAAGTAATGTGAACAGGAAGGAAATCCACTAAGCCGAGGAAGAACGTCAACAAACGGTACTTATTTTGTAAGGAATCACTTAGTGAGTGTGATTTCAATACGACGATATTTAAACGCTGAAGTAAACAACTATATGTTGGGGAATCAAACCGCAAAACATATATCTTAGAAGATTACCCACGGAGGCATTGCAAATTCGATCCCGTACAGTTAAAACTGATTTCAGTTAAATTTGATTTTGCTTCCGAAGTGCAAAATGTGTCTTGTGCGGTAAACTGCGGAACATTTGCGTGCGCACTGCAATGTTCCAGCAAGAGAGTAACTGGGGTGCTGCGTCCGCAGAAGAGTAGAAACGAATGTTTCGACACCTTAACGAGATTCGAGTAAATCTCTTTACGGTCAGTGGCCAAATTACCTTTTCAACTGTGTTGATAAAACGAGGCAAAGGTTCTAGTTTGAGAGTGCCAGTCCTTCTTGGTAGCTTGTCATACTTCTGGAACTGGTTTAGTTTATTTATTTTTAGTCTTTTTTCCACTTTATTGATCTTTTAATGTTTTAGATGTAACGAGCGACTGTGCAAAATTTCAAAAAAATTCTCTACAGGCTCTTTTACGATTAAACCATCTTGAATTTGCTTCCTTGTTCTGACCTGACTTTTTTACACATGGTGGTCTGGGCGGGCGTGAGATCAGTATCAATTTGTCGTCGGCAGGCGGCCTTCACCATCACTGCAGACTATTTGTTTGGGTTATTTACTTATTCTGTAAATTCTCTAAATGCCTCTGTAGTAAAGTCCATTATAAACAGACTGCACTGTGGCAATGACGAATTGTACACTTGAGACTCCTGATACCAGTTTTTCAAAGAGCTAGAGATAGAGCAGCAAAAGATAACAGGTAAGGATTAAGAAGTAGCTCTCATTGGCGTAATAGTTAAGCATAGGTGGAAGCATAACAGCGCTTATGTCCACGTGAAAAACGGGCTCGAAACGGGCATAAGCACAAGTTTAAACATAAGAGACAAAAATGTTCCTTTTTCTTTTCGGTTGCTCCTTTTCACTTGACGTAAATTTTCTGTTTCTATGCTTTCAGCCTTTTCCTATTCAACAGTTAGGACTACAGTCGTCGTCAATTTCTCTTGGAAAGCCTTCACCATGAACTGAATTTAAGGACGATTTTAGTCGTAGACGTCGTATTAGTCTACATAAATTTATTTCCTGCCTCTCTTCGAGGATTTCCCCACCATCTACTCCAATATTGGATGTTCCACGAACCAAAATGTACCAAAATTCTTCTTTGCAAATCAACATTAGAAAGTGGGGAGGGGAGGTACGCAAGAAAAGGTAAGGTGAAATGTTCAACCCTTCCTAAGAGTTACCACCTGCAGCCGTAAATCAATTTTTGTATCTTGCAGTCTGCTCCAGTGCATTTTACGCCGAATTAATTTCATACTAAATGAAATACAAATTAAAACTAAAGTAGAACAGCAAACCGATGCGTCTATGCGGTTGGGAAGAAAGCGGGCTGCTTAACTATTTTTCAATCAAATTCTAAGCTAAGGAACTCCTTCGATGCAACTGCGTGTAAAGAGGAGAAACTTTTCGCTAAACAAAATCCCGTCGACATTTCGCAAACAATGAAAAGAAATTCCTTTTGTTTTCAGGCTATAAAATGACCTGCGAACACAGGAAACTACGTTTAAAGTACTTCGCTTTCGCCTAAACGTTCTCGTTGGGTGAGGTACCCTGTCTAGTTTTGACTACATTTTTTTCTTTATTTTGGGGTTTTGTAAAGCTACTGAAGACGTTATGTCTTACAGTGGAGGGTACTCGATAAATTTCAAATGTGGAAGCTTCAGTCTCTTATCCTGTCACATACAAAATGTGTCCGAAAGAGTAAACCTTTCACATAATTAAGCCAAAACCATTGTACCCGCCCTTTCTTTAATGTTTTTCTTGTTTGGGTTATCTTTAAACCAAACAAGAAAATCCCTACGTTATTAACGACAACTGGGCGTAATCTTGCGTTGTAGCTTCTGCTTAGATCAGTTTTTGCTACCTTTCCTAATACCTCCCTTTAAGTGGATCAAATTGGTACTCTTTGGGTTCAAAGTCTACTTTTGCAAACCTTAACAAACAGTACTAAAATTTTAAAGATGGCAACGAGGGTCAACAGAGCACCCATTTCAGGTGCCTCCCCGGCAGTAGTCCACCATATGAAGTACCCCCCCCCCCCCCCCCGGTAGCAGGGTGGTAGACTCAGGGATTCTGACTCAATAGGAGACAACGATTGGACTTAGTGATAACATCATCGTTGCTTCTCTCTCGCATACGCTCTTTTGCCTCGTCACACAATCTTTCTTCCGCAACGAGATGAGGAGGGAAGATTGCGTGACGAACCAAAAGAGCATCTGAGACGGAGGCTACAGCTTACACGGCGAGCTAGCAAAGCATGTCTCTGATTTCAAAGCTGTGGTACAAAGGTCGATTCTGGGATCATGGGAGCTCTAAGCACGAGATAGCTCTATTTACTGCGACTTTCAATAATATGTTCATACGGACTCTGAACTTCAACCCCAGCTAACGATTTCCATGTTTTTACTGCCATCAGTCATAATTACGACGACAAGCAACTGACCAGAAAAATACAGAAACCGACAAAGTGGATCGAAATCCGCCAATCACAGCGCACAAACTTGACCTTTTGACCCCGTTGAGCCAGACGTTTTTGTTTTCTAAAAGGTCCGCTGCGGTGATTAACGGCAGTGAAAAGTGTAACCGTTGGCTGTGAGCTTGATACTTTTGTCACACTTAAATGCTACTTGTCTGTTTGTTTTCTTGGTTGTGGTGGCACTGTATAACATGTTTCAGGCGTTCGGAAAGTGGGGAATGACGCAAAGAAAATAATAAAAGCGAGAAGACTGGAGAGAGAAAAGGCCTCCTCTTCCCAGTCTCTTCTCGTTTTTTTGTTTTCGCTCTCTCCTTTCCCTTGCTTGACTTTTATTATTCACACGCATCGCAATCGATACTTCGTGCTGCTTGCACCGTATGAACTAGAGCTGCGATCGAAACTTTCTGCTAAATAGATTCTGGGATGTACACTGGAATTAATTATTTCTTTTTCATGCAAAAAAGGATGGAAATATTTTACGAGATTCGAACCCTTCTGATTATCCCCAGATCCCCTTGTTTTGAAAATCGGTTTTGGATTTGTTGATAAAAACAGAGGGCTCAGCCGATTGAAGCTGAATGAGACCAAGAAGAATGACTACGATATATCTAGTTTCTGCGTTAACAAAGCGGAGCCAAAGCCCAGAGTTTGTAAATCAGGACGAAATCTATATCCTGTTAACAGATGACATCGAGTTCTTTTGAAATTGTAATCATGAATTATTAATGTTTTTCAGTTCTGTCAGTCTGGCTTGCTTGCTTGTGGCAGGTGTTTGGCCGTTGTTATCCAGCGCGACATTTGCCTATGAATACATTGTACTAAATTTTAATAACAACAACAAAAACTGAGAGTTTCAAGCCAATAAGGTAGGAATGAAACACCGTTTTTTTGGGCTCTTTTTGCCTTTTATCGTTTTGTTAAATCGAAATGGACTTCTTTCTAAAGGTGATTCGATGAGGGTTACAATGGCGGTACGTTCTTTGTGCAGCATCTACTGAGTTTACAGTATGTTCTCTATTTAACATAAATGGGGCACAACAGAAAATTTTCGAAATATAACACTTTTATATTATTTGCAAATGCGGGCTTTCTCTTGATAATGTTCGCGAAAGCAGCCGTCGGGGTAAATCAGACAGCACATTAAAAATAACGTAGTATCGAGTTTGAAATTTCTTTTGCCTTTTTTTTTTTTTTTTTTTCATACGCCGTACCTGTCGAACGCCGGGCCCGTACTGCAACATTGCCATTAAAAAATTCCTGAAAACACAAGAACGTCGCGCAGACGAATTTTGCAGAAACGCCAAAGGCGTTTCTACAAATTACTTTTCGTGCGACTTAAGAAGCTTGCCAATTCGGGTATAGCAGGTATGACCAGTTTATAAATACTACTCTTCTCGCTTGTAAAACCGGAAAGCTCACGTGTCTTGGCTTTGTGGATCACGTGTGCCTCACGTGCCCCCCTCACGTTTGTGGTAGAAAACTGGAGTACGGCCATTCGTGTTCATTAAAACGGTCTTTGATGTAGCGGTTAGTTTCCCCAGTATATTATTTCAAGTATAACCGTATACCATGTGAATTCGTGAATCCTTAAAATAAACCTGATGAGGGCTACACTCTTTGTTTTGTAAGAACGTCCAATGTTGAGGCTGAACGTTCTTATTTTTCGGCAAGTTGAGTCTGAGTATTTCCATAAATCATTGCGCACCTGAGACCAGGTCCTATCAAAAAGCATTATTTACTGTGGTGTGGTCTCTAGTTACCTGTGACGTGTGCGCACCTTACTACTCTCGTGCTGAGTGACTATTCTCGGCATTTGAGTTAATTGGACTGTATATCCTAAAGTTTATAATATTATGTTACCTGTATCCATATTGCTCGGTTTAAAATATGTGTTGAAATTGAGTGTTAACATTTTGGTTCAGTGTTTAGTCAAGTCTTTTGTAGCCGTTTTCAGTAGGTTTAAGTTGACAACAATGTGAATGACAAGTACAGTAATTTACTTGTTTTTTCTAAGCGAAAGTGATCAGTGATCGAAGTCTTTTGATTTTTTTTCTGTTGGAGTAATTGTACCCAGCGTCAATCATCCCATGATAATATAGTTTGGGTTTTGCGAAAAGCTGATTCATTTCAGGCTGTGTTTTGAGCTTGACTCAGGCTTGACTACATGTGGAAAGCCAAGATCTGTGGAAAAAGGAATAAAGTTGGTTTAGTTGGAAAATACTAAAAAGACTACTTGGCTCGTTTACAACATTTGAATGGTCAAAATAAAAATGTTTCTTACCTGACTCTCAGCCTGCGGTGAATATCAGCTTCAACGTTCTTATATAAAAAGAGTGTTGTACACAAGAGCGGGAGAAGGAAAGAATATCTTTCTTTCCCTCTTGCCTCGCGCTCCGCGTTCATGTCTCGCTGGATTTCGCACGCTCCACGCTTGGCTAAATGTACACCTGTTATGCAGGCTATCGGGAGCCCATTGCCCTGCCTGTCGCCCTAGACAGCCGAACATATTTTCTCTTGAAATTTATGGAGGGAGATGAATATCGCAGAAAGACGATTGTTTTGCAGTCTACCGTCATGCCAGTATTAAATACAGTTTAGCTGCCATTCATAATAGCGTAGTAAGTAGACCTTAGAAAACTTGAACCCTACTTCAGATGTGAACGGGTTTAATTTCAGCTCAAGTAGCCTACTTTGTGGCCGTGGTAACGCATTTCCTTCAAAGGAGCCGAAGTACACTCTCAAGTCTAGTCCATCCATCCTTTAATACGAGCTTACTTATGCACTATCAAAACACATTCCGGAAACGGACGTCAATCAAACACGCTGTACGGCGAGAAATTCAGAGCACACTAACACGCGAACTCGCAAATTTACCTCTACTTCGACGGACAACGACTGAGAATGAATCCGTGTAGATCTTCTTGCTGAGGGATGGATGACGATAGCCTTTTAGACAAAGACCTTATGTTAGTCTTCATGCTGTGTTTTTGTTTTAAATGTTCTTCAGGCCCACAGACACAATTAACATACACGTGTCTTGTTTGACAGCAATACCTTTAAACCAACGCTTTGCAAGAGTACCTTCTCCCGAGCAAGCGCAACCGACGTTTAATAGACAATCCTGGCCATTTCCTTCGAGCAGCACCTCCTTTTATCGGCTGTTCGAACTAAGAAGGGAACAGTTCGACGAACAGCAACAAATAATTGTCGAGGATTCGCCGCGTAACTTGACTGACCCGTTTACTATGAAAGCATGCTTTGAATTCTAATGTGAACGATCACAGTAAGTAAACATGCATGATCTCAAGTGTACTTGTGCTCAAGGTCTACTTACTCCGCTAGTATGAAACCACCTGTTACTGCTCTACGCCATCCTTCATTCCCTAATCTCACGGGGTCTGTTTAGCATCGCTATTGTGGTCTAGACATTTCTGACAACGCTTTTTATTCACATTGACGAGAGATCTCCAAGACCTTTTGGCCCCAAATAACCAGAGTCACGAAACTGGCTTGGCCGAATGCCGCTTTGTGTCGACCTCCTTTAGCGTTGCTGAACGTTTCAACCAGTTTGAAAATTCAAATTCTATTTTGCTGTAAATTTTAGGGCGCAGTGAAGACAACAATTTGCCACATGGTCTAACCACATACCAAGGAAGAAAACGGGTAAGCTTAAACCTCCGGGTGAGGGGAAGAGAGGCTAAGGGGTAACCTATACTCGACTACCGATAACTCGAACCTTCAAAGGAAATTGAAAAAGGTTCGAGTTATCGAGAGTTGAGAAAAAATGACCGGAAAATAAGAAAACAAAACGGTGTATAATGTATATTTATATTCATACAGTGCTTATTTAACTTAATCAAATTTAGTTATAGAGAAGTCGAGTGAAAAATGGAACAATGGTTCTAAATTCAGGTAGATCAGAACGTTACGTAACGTACTTTGCAGGTTTCAAAGAGAACAACATTGCGTGCTACTGCTACAGAGTTCAAGCGATTTACTTTTTCGAGAAATAGTCAGTTAATACGCCCTAACGCTTCAGTCTCAACTAATCTATTATATCGATTATCCTTGAAAGTTTTCTAACGTTGGATTTCAACAAGAGAGTTTGATTTCAAAGAATCGATATCAACCTTCTCAAACAAACATTCTGAAGAACGAGTAAGCAGCAAAGCTTGACGAAGATACAATACACTGTAGTTAAATGTACCCTAAACCAGCGAAACCTAAAACTGGACTGAGACGTTTTGTGTAAAGCACCAGAAAGACAAAGAATACACGGCCACTTCAAAATAAATTGAATGTTTTAGACTACAGTACTCTTTGTTTTGACCTGTCACCTCTCAGTGATAAATATGGGTCGAGTAATCGAGGGTAAAATTATAGTAAATGTATGACATAAATCCAGGGGGAAACCAACTTCGGTTCGAGTTGGCGGGGTTCGAGTTACCGGGTGTCGACTGTTTTTAGGTATACGTGGCTCCAAAGAAGCATGGATTTTCAGCCGTTTTGGTCTCAAAATAGATATAGATTATTAACTATTTTGGTCTGAAAGCCTGAACAAGGGTATGGATTTACATAAAAAAGTATGGATTCTAGAGACCCAGTTGTTCGAAGCTCGATTAAGCTAATCCTGGGTTAACGTGAACTTTGATTCGATTTTAATGACTAGTCATTAAAGATTTTTCGAAAAGGTTTCTGTCCTTCAGTTTTTGACTTGGCATTTTCTTTGCCATTAGCTTAAAATAAACTTTCTAAGAAATTTTTAAGGAGCGAAATGAGAACTTTTAATCGGGGGATTAGCGTTAATTGGCTTTCGAACAACCGGGCCCAGGTCTGAGAAGGGTAATATACTGTATATATATTTAGCATAAGCATAAAAGCGGAGCTCTACAATTCCTTTTTTATAGCATTTACATACATGCAAGTCTGGTTATTGTATGAACGTAACAACCTTACAAATTCCTCATCCTTTCTAGAGTTATAAATATTTTTAGTGCATATTAAGCAAAACGTTAGGGAGATTGTCAACGGGGTGTTTTCTTATTTTGTCCATTTCTTACCTGTCCTCGACAGCGCAAAGAATGACGAAAGAGCCAACACCTGAGAAGCCGGGAAGAATCCTTCAAGAGGAGAGCGCAGATGAAATAGAGAACGCAACGTTAGACGAAAGGAAATTGAGGCAACCTGACACTTTGTGGTCTTGGGTGGTGTGCATATCTGGATCCATTTGTATGAGCATCGTGTTGGGATGTGGATACTGTTTTGGAATTATATTTCCCTCACTTCTTGACGAGTTTAAGAAAGGCAAGTCCAGAACTGGTGAGTACCGATAAGAACTGTTGCCTAAAGAGTTTCATTCACGAGTTTGAAATGCCTGTAGGTCGCGAGTGTTACTCAGTTGATGTAACTTTAGAAGATATGCCATTTATCTTTTGATTAAACGGACATCATCATCATCATTATTATTACTGTAAATTAAGATTTAAATACCACTGCAAAGCCGTGGACGATCAGTTTTGTTCAACGTTGGATCAAATAGCATCGTGATCAGTCAAAATCGATAAAAATAGAATGTGAAATGAAAGTCAAAAGGACTACTGCAAGGACTTTCATCATCATCGTCATCATCATCATCATCATCATCATCATCATCATCATCATCACTGTTCTGTTTATAAAAACTAGCGTATCTTCAGCTCCAACCGTGATATTTTCTGTGTCGATCACGTTTCACTTCTTGACCAACATTGGCCTGTTCCAGACATTAAGATAGTGAAAAGTGGCGCACAAAAAAGTATTGCATATAGCAGACGAAAAGAGGAAAAGATGACGATATTTCTTTCCACGCGAGCCCAGTTTAAAGTCTGAACGCCCGGAACCGTTTGCACCCTGAATTTAACGTAATGAGAGATGTACAATAACTAAAAGAGATATTTTAATTTCAAAATTGAAATTAAAATTTTAAGTCAAAATTAATATGTTTGTGTGGGCTGTTTTAACCCTTGTAGTGAGCAGTTAAAATACTGTAATCCTTGAATGGAGCTGGTTTTACTACAGTCAACTCTCTCGTAAGCGGCCACTCTTGGCGCTCGAAAAAGTGGTCGGGAAAATCAACAAAAATAAGCTCAAAAAACTGAACGAAATAGCTAACTATATAACGTTATTGCCTCATCAGCTAAATTTAAACAAACACTCCTCAGACAACGCAACCCTCGTCAATACTAACTTATTCGAGGTTTGTGCAACATCATTATCCCAATACCACTCACATACTAATACCATGTCTCAGAGTGCCTGAAATGGTCCCTGAAATGTAGGACCAATAATGGAAAAGCTATTATCACCAAACCGATTATCAGGCTATGGACAATTACCGTCACAGCGCTTACCTCTGAAAACAATGGAGCTGCGACACACAAAGAGCTAAATTAGAAGTTGGTAAAAGCTGCGATGCTTCCGAACTGCAACATGAAGGTCGCGGGCTCATATTGTTGTCTGTGGTGAGATCATGGTGAATGTGCTCGACGCTTTGACTCAGTTCAGTTGATCGCTGTCATTAGGCAGTGACGTTAAACTGTTGGCCTAGCCATCCGTCACCCCAAGGTTCACAATCTCTAACCATTTTTTTCTTGCAGCTTGGGTTGGCTCAATGGCAATGGCAGCCTCTGGTATCTTTGGCCCTCTATCTGGAAGACTGACCGACTACTTTGGTGCCCGCGTTTTGGTGATCTGCGGTTCTCTGTTGTGCAGCGCTGGTCTTCTCCTCACTTCTATAGTTCCCAGTCTTTATCTCATGTTTGTGACGTACGGAGGAATTTATGGGTGTGGTTCAAGCTTCGTTTACATTGCCCTTTTCGAGATCGTACCGCGGCATTTCGTAAAACATCGCTCCTTGGCGACTGGTCTGATATCAATGAGTACGGGAGCTTCTATAGTGTTGATAAGCCCTGTATGCCAAGCTCTTCTGACGGCATTTGGTTGGAGGGGAGCTTTTAGAGGACTGGGATGTATCGTTTTGATCGTTTTCGTCCTCGGTTGGGCCCTGGATCCTAACGTGGCGAGTGAGAACACTGGTACAGCATTTGAAGAGGGTGAAAAGGTCCAGATACGGCAGGAGAGAGCCGGGATACTTGATTTCTCCATGTGGAAAAATAGCACCTTTGTTATCCTAACTATCTTAAGCTTTTTTATTTATCTTGGCCACAGCATACCACCACTTCACTTAGTAAGTATTTCACTAACACGTCAATCCTTGCGCTTGTTGTAGTTTTCAGCAATCTAATTAGTTTTCCACTCATTCAAGATGACGCCACCGTAGCTGAGAGGCCTACATTTTCAAATGGAAGGGGAAAATTTTAGTGTTCTTCCCTTGTGTTCCTTCATCTGCTTACCCGTATTCGGCCGGATTTATCCAGTTCTCGAGTACATCATAAAACAATAACTCCGTTCAATCGAGTATGAACTAAACACAAAAACTTGGCACTGCACGCCTCGTTGGTTATTGCTGATTTCGTGGAATGATTGTTTATGGTAAGGGTGGTATAAATAGAACACGAAGGGAAACAGCTTTACTCTTCTTTTTGTAAAAACTCTTCCATGAACTTACCGACATCCCGGCAGAAAATTACTTGAAACCCAAGAAGAACCCGTGGCAGCCATCTTCTTAAGTATATGGTTCCCCCAAAAATCATGAAACGACATTTTTGTCTAGATCTACGACTACAAACTCAATACATGTCCATGTGTGATATACCATTTTAAAGCTACATGTAATGATGGGTGTATTTCATAATTGATATAATTATAAATGAGAAAAGTTATGGCTTTGATATAAGTGGGTTTAAAACGTAAAAATTTCAAAGTTCAAAAATGTCCCAATCCTTGTGTATATTAGGTATACCCCTAAACTATAGCTTATTTTGCGGTTCTCAACATGTTTTTTTTTTTATCTGAGTGATGTCGCTAAAAAGCCCCACAACTGCTAGCTAGGGGAAAAAAGTTGAAAAATTATGGGGGTAGTCAACCATATCACTTATTGGATGGGGTTAAAGGCTGGTTCACACATACATACAATACATACACACACACACACACACACACACACATACATACATACATACATACATACATACATACATACATACATACATACATACATACATACATACATACATACATACATACATACATACATACATACATACATACATACATACATACATACATACATACATACATACATACATATATATCCTTTATTTAAACACGATGGGGTTTAAAGCTCAGAGCTTGTGGGGTCACGAGCAACGCAAGCGCAAGCGCAAGAGACGTTCACACGTCGAACGCAAGCGCAAGCAGAATGAGATACGCACGCGCATTTCAGTACCTTAAGATGGCGGCAATCTTGTTCCCAGAGTCCGTGTTACCCTAGAACAGCAGTCGGGAAGCGAGGACTCTGGGAACGAGATAAAAGATGGCGGACGAAGACGATGTTTTAGGATTGTTTTTCTTTCTCGTTCTCGGCCGTCTTCTGTAAAGGCGAAGGCGCCAAATGCAAATGCATACCGTTTTCTAGCCCAATTCTCTTGCTGCATCACTCCATGCAAGTTGCTTCTTGTTTTTTTCTTTGAATCCGCTGAAACAAAAAACTTTTTTCTTAAAGCACAGGATATTTTCTGACACTCTCTGGTAGTTTTTTTCGCATGAGGACGCCATCTTGGTTTGAACTTAAACTGCAGAGACATGGAACGAGTATTGTTCATCTTGCGCTTGCGTTTGCGTTTGCGTTGCCCCAGTTCACACGTGTGAAATGCAAACGCAAGCGAAAATGCAAGCGCAAGGAAATGAAAATTTTTCATTTCTTGCGTTTGCGTTGTGGTAGTTCACACGTATGTTTGCTTGCGCTTGCGCTTGCATTTGCGTTTGCGTTTGCGTTGCTCGTGTGAACCAGTCTTAAGTTTTCATCCTTTTTAATAACCATATCTTCACCAGACCATCTTGGTGTCAAAAATTCATAGAAATCCGTCAAATATTGACAGAGATATGACATTATCTGCCATTTGGCATTTTAAAAAAAAGTTAGTGAAGATTAGATCTAGATGTAGATGTTAATGATGTTGTCTGTCGTTTTCTAGGCTCGGTACTGCGAGGAAATTGGTATCGCCGAGGATTTGGCAGTTTGGCTTTATTCTTGCATTGGGCTGTCATCTCTTTTGGCCAGGGTACCTGGTGCTAAACTCTGTGACGTCATTAGCTCCAAAAGAGTTTACCTCATATTTGTAACAGTCAGTGCAGTATCGTCTGTTTTGTTACCCTTGGCAACCAACTGGATTGGAGTTCTTTGTTTCGCAATATGTTACGGTCTGGCTGATGGCATGATAGCAATTGGGGTAATTCTATCATGCATACAAAGCCTCACACCGAAGCAAAAGGCTCAAGGCTACGGGTTTTTTCAACTTTGCATTTGCACTGCACTATTGTGTGGCCCACCAATTGGAGGTAAGTTTACTCATGAACGGTAGGAATCAGCTTCTGAAGCAGTATTGCCTTGAACAACTGAATGGAAACCGATTTTTGTGGACACTTCAATAAATCATTATCATCTAACCGTCTAAGCTTTCCCCTATCTGTTTGGTTTCCAACTTTTCTTTCGCATATATACCCATTTCCCTTTAATTATTGGGAAGTTTAAGAGGCTACTACGGAAACGGCAAGGAGAACATCACAAAATAATTTAGGATTTAACAAGAAAAACAAAGACCCTGTACGTGCGTTTTAAATTTTGGTACATGTCTTTGCCGTGCTCGGACAAACAACAACGTGAAATAACCAAATTCAAGGTTTCGTGGAGAACGTGAGTACATGACAGCAAATTTTCATTCTCTATCTTGAATGTCGTACCCTCCTGTTCTGTTACTGAATAGTTCGGCCACATTGTACAAGTCGAACGAATTGGAATAATCGCGAAGTAGTTCAAGTAACGGGAACGTATTATTTAAAGCGACGTTTTTGTTCCCATTTTATCGTTTGTTTTTGTCCTTTATGACTGTTTAAAACTTCACGGACGATCCATCACAATTTTGAAATTCTTTCTTAGTTCCAGTTCAATGCTGAACTCTGAAAACCTCTAAGAAACGTTGGAGATTACGCGATTGTTTGAAGTTAATCATAACAGGCTCGTAAAATCAGAGTACAAGGCTGACTTCCTTATTTGGAAGTTAGCCGCGCAAGGGAAATTTTATCCATTTTGTTCGACCATCCCTGGCCTGGATCGTGCTTTTTGACCTTATAAGGTCATAGCAAAAACAGAATATAATTTCGATTGTATTTCCAGCGCTGAAAACCAGTCACCTACTCAGCATTTCTGGGAGGGGGGGGGGGGGGGGGGAGGAGGGCCAAGGGGGGAGAGCAATCGGAGGAAAGAGTGGGAAATAGGGATTATATACGAAAGGTAAGAAGTGAAATCAAAGACCCAGGACAATAAATCAAACGGTAAGATGATAATTCGATAAAATTCCCCCTTTTCGCTCGACACAACACTGCCCAAGCAGTCGACTGACCCTCCCCCACCCCCTGCCCTACTGCTCATTGACGGCTAAAAAAGCAGGGGGTACTGTGCAATATTTTTACTTGTACAGTGTGTTCTTCCTTGCTTGCAATATATTAATATTGCACGTAATTAGATTTTGCCGCAGGAATTTTTCGTTAGAAAAAAAAAAAAAAAGAGAAAACAAAAAACAATACAAGCCGTTACGAGGAAGTCAATTTCTGCGAGTCGCTGCTCACGTGCAACCGCTTACCCGAGAGCCTGAGGAACCTTGGTATGAGATTGTGCTCTTAGAGGAGCTCCGTCCTTGGAATGAAAGCGCTGCTGTCGTTGAGGGGCACTTATTTGAGAAGGCGCTCTTTTCAGTAAATAAGATGCTTGTCTTAACCGATAGTGGCCGTAGAGAGTGGGAGGTGGAGGAGACCGATAGTAAGACGCGATGCTTTTGGGGAGAACTGCGCTGGAATCCTCCTCCCTTATTAGAAACTCGCTGCCATCTCAAAGCCGCTTTAAACCATGACTTTCTTGTTATTACTTTCAGGTTTGGTGTCTGATAAGACCAGTTCATATCACGTTGCCTTCTTTTGTGCTGGAGCATTTGAGTTTCTCGGACTGTTCCTTTTTACAGTGTGTTTATGCTTGAGGAGAGGGTATTCATCACGGCAACAGGTCGAAAAGGAGGAAAGCTCATCTTCTTTAACCGAACTCCTCGTGGTAGAGAAGATAACGGTTCTGTAAAATTATGCAAAACTGAACTGTAAAAAGCGCAAGCTTCCTACGCCAATGAAATAAGAATGCGAGACGGAATTGAATTTATTTTTCCCTACAAATACATCCAGAATTCTTGAGGTCGACACTTTGTTAATTCGACCTCAATATAGTTATAAGTCTCAACCTTTACCAATGAGAATAAGACAATTTGATTTTTATTGTTACCAGAGTTATTTTTAATCATAGTTTATTTAGGGACTGGTTATGAAACCTCGCCATCTTCAAAGTAAATAGTAACGCCCGGGGGGAGGGGGTTAACAACGGTGCCGCAATTGATGTTGGAAGGGCCGCCTCCATGCACAATCCTTTGTTTTAACATCCACGCGACAGCTGAATATCTTACAACAAAAATGTTTTTATTGCTCAGTTGCCCCAACGCATTTCAATCTGTATAGTGGTTTGTGCACGATCAAGGATATGACAAGTTTGACAAGTTTGCTGGCCTCATCCCCACTGCCTTTCATTTAATAATGACGGTAGACCTTGCGATAAGGTAGGGGAGCGAGGTGGGGGGGGGGGGGGGAACTTTCTTCTTAACCGTCTTTCGACTTTCGAATGGTATTATGCAATCAATCGTTTTAAACAAAAATCCGTCGAAGCCTTAACTTTTGGCGAAGTACGAGACGCAAAACTGGATGTACTAACCAGTTTAAATAAATTTAAAATTTTATAAGGAAATAATTGACTTGCCTCGTACATTAGTGTTGAAAATGATAGGAATAAACGATTGAATTGCAATTTACGTTGACTGACTTTTTTTGGTTTTGTTTCGTTTTGTTTGTCTTTTTTTGAAGGAGGATTCGGAAGTTATTTATTTGCTTATTGGGCGAGAGAAGATTAAATAAGTTCTCATGACACCCCACGCGCCTCAATCCGTTCTCATGTCAAACGGAAACATACAGCGACTGGGTTAGCCTGCAGAACAGGCGTTATTTTTTTGCGTTTTTCAAGCAAGCGGAGGCAAGCACGAGGCCTCCTCTCGCCTGAATAACGCGGCCACAGTCTACCCAGTCGTAGCCCCGGCTGCGCTCGCCTAAAAAAAAGCATAAAAATAACGGCTGTTGTGAAGGCCACGACTGGGTGGATTGTGGCCGCGGCCGGGTTCAACTTCAGAGTCCACGCCACACGTGGTTGGTTTGCTGTTGGTTTTGTCCTTGCTCCGATCGTTTTTTCTGCTGATAATCCCTAAAAGATGGTGTCTTTATTGCATAGCCATCTCAGTAAAAAAATAACTCAGATCCAAATCTCACTTTTCTTGCTACTTGAATATTTGTGTCAACTCAAATAGACCGTATTCGTATTCTTGGTATTGAACTGGAACTGTAGCTTGCACACGAGGCTTATGCGGGGGAATCTTTTCACATGCAAATAGTTTCTAATATATTTCCCCGCAAGAGCCTTCATTGCAAGCTCGACCAGTTCAATACCGAGAATACGAATATGGTCTAATGAAGTCAATACAATTTTGTTGGCAATGTTCACGACAGAGGTAGTGTCTCCGGATAACCCCTTCTACCTCAAACAAGATAGGTCCTCTTCAAACACACTTCTTATGACCAGTTCCCTAAGTTGTTCATTTTCTTTACAATTCCTCTAGTCCTTACATAATTTTAAAGCTTATACGGCAGGTGCAGTATGTTTATTTCGTTGTGATCATACACTGGCTTGCTTAGCTTGCGAGGGCATTTTTTGACTCGTTTCATCCACCGGATGCAGTTATAGCAATTTATCGGTTGAGGATTCGCAGCAAATAAGAAAGAATGCGAGGCTGAGTCGGTCTTTCAGACCTTTATTTTGAAATGTTTGGTTTACACTCATTCACACTCTTGAAAAAGACCGAGGGTAAGAACTGCGAGTGTATTTCTCAAAGAGATCTGGGTCAAGTCACGTGTTTCTAAACACTGCTGTAACCTTAAGATTACTATTTGTAGCGATACCTAAATTTGGTTATTCTTCCTCAACGACAATTTAACTGAAGCTTGTAACGATTTTCGTTAGGTCTAAGACCAGCTTAAATTTAGCGAATATTTGGTTAAAAAACAATAACCGCTTCATGTCGCTAAAGTAGTAATCTTTACTTGTAAAATGCCTGAAGGTAAGGGGCGTACACACTGCGACTGGTTAGGAAAATATATATACTCTTGCTGAAAATGTTAGGTTAAAATGTCATTTATTCGCTCATATCCATGTTCAACACTGTCGCTTTTTAACCAGATTGATGTCTGAATTGTGTCAATGTAAAAGAGTTAACGTTAAATAGTATAGATTATGTGATAGTTTCTATGTTTTTTTTTCAGCACACTTGAGCTAGGCTCTACATTACGAATGGTTCATATGATAATTGAAAAATTCAATGACAATTTAATAACAACGCGTCTAAACGTCTCGAATGAGTAGCTTGAGGACGGGAGAAGCCGAATCAGAGTACGCATGTCTCAGGGTGAGCACTGCTACGCCGCTGGTCATTCCTGTGAGTGGCGTGCCGTCCACTTGCAGTATAACTTGGCCCTCTTTTAATCTTCCACACTTCCTTGCCGCGAAATTTCCTTCCTGAAAAACCAACAGAATTGTAACATTCAATGAGATTGACAGTCGACTAAATAACAAACGGAGCAAACCATGGCCCCCAAAATCGACCATATTTTTAACGTCGGTTGGAGAGTTATGAAATAGTTATCCTTAAGATACATTACTCCTATACTTTGGACTGAAGGGGACGCTTAACTGCATTGCAACCACAGTGCTGGGGCGACGGGATCACTACAAGTTGTGCATTAAGTTTTCATATAATTAAACTGCCCATGAAAAGAAGGGCTGGAAATCCATCGCAGTTGTGTAGGCACCTCGAGTAGCTGCGAATCAAACCAACAAAAAACAACAACAACAACAACAACAACAACTCATGCTTGACCCATGACCTCTATGATTTAAAAACAAAAAAAAAGAAAGAAAGAAAGTAAAAGAGAAGAAAAAAAATTCGGTGTTGGGTCTTGAACCCGAGACGCCAACTTCGAAAGTGAGCGGCGCAAAGGAAATTACGATACTCCCAGAATCTTACATACCGGTGCACTACTATACCAACTGAGCACTCACTGAGTACTAAGAGCTGGTCATTTTATGAGTTCGTAGCAAACACGTGAAGTATGAATAAATGAGGGTAAATATACGAATAACATTTTGGTAGACTGCGGATGAAATATTTAAAGACAGAGAAGACCATCACAGTTGTGTGCGCAACTTGAGGAGAGTGCATATTCCAATGCCGTGCAGTTGAACTGCACTCTACAAGATTGAACTCAGTAATCTGAATTGGACGTAAGAGAAAGTGGATGTACGTGAGGTAACTTAATAAGTTCGTCTTTTGTCGTCTGTTTCAGGCGAACGAAAATAAATAACAATAGTGTGTACTAACAAATGCTAGCTGAGAGCAGAGCACTATGGCAATGTTCTTGATACTCTTGTTCCAGCGAAGAGCGGTTTCCACATTTCTTTGATGGGCTGAAAACAAGCATTGTTCACATCAACTCCATCAAAGCTCAATGATTGTCACACGGAAGCAAAACCTCCTCGTAGCACCAAAGGACAAAAATCGATGTGCATCTTCGGTTGAGGTCTGAGTGTGCTACCAAATGTGATATGCGGTTTGTGTTACCCGTGGGAGCGAAAATTTAGCTATGGTTTAATAGATGCAAGCCTCCCACGCAGTCGTTTTTAGGGGACTCGAATTACCTCATCCCCATAATTCGAGTTCCCTAAAAACGACTGCGTGGGAGGCTAAATAGATGCCGCATACTGAAATATTTTCAAACCTTTCAAACTGCTTGATTGCTTTCATTTAGATGGTCGCACTTCAGGAGTTTCAAAGTAAGACAACCCTTGAACAGCACAATAAACAGCCCAACAGCAAGCCGGCATCACCTGATTGCTTTCATTTGAATGGTCACATTTCAGGTTTAGAACGTATGAAAAATGCCCACATGTTACTGGACGGCGCAGCCGAGTGGTTTTAGACCCGATAAAACATGTGCTGCGAGTTTTTTGAACGGCTTCAAAAACATTCCTGGAAAAGCGTGTGTCAATAGAGTTCATAACAATTATGCTTTTGTGAACATTGGAAATTAGCATACGAGGAAAGCACCGCATACTAATGACGAGTGTTTTATAAGCTTATAAAACACCGCATTACTAATAATGAGGAGGTTTATTGATATAAAGTCACTGCACGTGATGCATTATCGACAAACAACGTCTGCAAAGGAGGCTCTTTGATAGGTCAATGGGCTTATGAATTATTAATGAGTTTTTGAAAGATGCTGTAACAGATCGAACAGGCCAGTCTCACCTTTATAGATTTAATCCTTACGTCACTTCCCACATCTGAGCCGCCCTCTAATGTCAGACCTAAGCTGCCCGACGATTTATCCACCTCAACCACAAACACCGAATCCACGACTTCTTTAACCTTTCGACGGGGACTTTCTCTGGTCTCACTGGTGACAGCGTTGGCTTGTGGATGAAGCTTTTCCTCTTCATGTGAAGCATTGATCTGGTGATGAAAAAGACTTTTTAATAGACTGCAAAAATATCCGCACTTTTGGTGTTATAAGCCGCATCAACACGCGGCCTTTGAAGGGAAAGCTAGGAAATGAAAAGTGATAGCCTCGTTCGCAGGCCTAATCGTGCTTATCGAGCGAGGGAGCTGCCTGTCTAAGGCAGGGGACCAAGTGCGGTGGGCGCCACACGCGTGTCTTCCCGATCAGCTCAACGGGTGACGTCACACTTGGCCGCGCACCAAGGAAGACTGGTAACTAGGCTGGAGACATCCTGTCAGGCTAACACGCATGAGGCTCGCGTGTGAGAATCTTCGCTTTCGTCACTTCGCGTCTCGCGAGTTGGATCTTCCTGCGATTCGCTTCTCCTTCCGTCATTGTCAACTTTTATAAGGGAATTAAACAGAAAGCAAACAAATATCCTAGGCACAGAACAACTACGCAAGATAACGGAGATCTCATTACCTTAGGTTTACATTGTTGGTGAAGCTCGTACAGTTCTTGACTGGCTTTGTGTTTTGCCTGTATGCTCTTCTGTTGCTCCTTAGGCAGATTCTACAAGTTATCGATGCAAACAAACATAATAATAAAAAACAAGGGAAAAAAAAAAAGGAAAGAAAGAAAGAAAAGAAAAGAAAAGTAAAGAAGAAAGTATTTTGCGAATATATTTCAGAAATGAAAACGCCATTGTCCGTCACTTTAAAGGGCCTTTCAAATAAGCGTAAGTTATTTTTTTACTTCATAGACACTCTAAGCTTCCTAAAAATTCCGAAAATAATCCTTCCAAATATATACCCCCGCCCCTCTCCGAAGAAAAAAATAACAATTCTCAGTGGCTTTAATCTTTCCGACAACAGAACCCCTTCGCCTAGGACATAAGCTAATACAATTACTATCATAAACTATCTCCTTCTCACCATCAAGTTGCTATCACTACAGCTCCTCAGGCTTTCCTTCTCCGTTTCCAGCCGAGAGACTTTCTGGTTTTTATCAGACTCTCCAGGATCCCGCACTCCATCCCAACTCTTCCTGTTCTTAGTCACAGAGCTTCGTCGGCTGTGAGTGGGTGAAGATGACTCACTACTGGTATCAGAGAGGTGCATCCTATTATGTATCATTGCACTGGTGTTTATCACCCGTTCCGATTCCCCTGAATTTCTCAAGTAATCACTATGATTTCCGTTAATACCATGTTCCCTGGAATGTTCCTGTTGGGTTGTCTTGGCCAATGTTGTAGTTTCGTTGGCCAATGCGGTAGGTTCGTCTTGGATTTCGCCCCAGGAAGCTACTCTCTTCCTTCCGGGCAATTTGGCAACTTCCGGCCTTAAGTCTTCATCGTCGGAAGTTATTGTCGTGTTTCCATTTACGTATTTCGGTTGAACTTCGGATCGCGTGTTCACGGGTTCCTGAGACGAAGTACCCGTAACGCTGTTCTGTTTCATTGAAGGTGATTCAAACACGGCCGATATCGAAGTCCTATTTTCCATGTCTGCCGTGCTGCCTTGGAACGTAAGTGGAAAAATAAAAGGATTTGGCGGTGATTGTGGTTTTGAGGGTTCCTTCTTTGGATGAACATCAGCACTAGATTTCTTGTGGTGTTGGGGTGACCCTGATGCTCCTATAGAGCTAAGTTCTCCGTTTGTACATGTGGCTGTCTTGTGTCCTCCCGACGGTGAATCTTGCCCATATTTTTGTTTTCTCTTATTGTCACCTACTGGTAGACTTGTTGTTGTTTCTCCTACTGTTTTTGTTGGAGAAACTCTACCGCTTTGATCATTCATTGGAGACGAAGTCAAAACAGGCGACGAGACACCAACAGGAGACGTGACCAAAGTACTCTAAAATTTCAAGTGTAAATAATAACTGTGAAAAACAACGCTCCAATGTAATAATAATTAAAAAAAATAATTAGCCCTCGCTAATTCCCATCGACTCAAGAGCGCCTTAGAATATCGGAATAAAAGCAATATTTTAATGGTATAGTACTTTAGTAAGGTGTGGAGACTGTCGCTGTTGTCCCCCAGTCCAGACTCTCTACCGTTAGTTTACCATCTCCGTCGTCCTCCAGTCCAGCCTCTCCTTTCTCTTTTTTCACTAAAGTACTGTACCACTTAATAACAATAAAAACTAATGATTGCCAAATGCTTGAGAAAAAAACATACGCCCATAGTTTGCCCTTTATACAACTGTTCACTGTAGTGCATTCCTTAACGTAATTTAGCGCGATGTGAAATGAAGAAACCAGCAAGTGAACACTAATTGTTAACACGAGCCAGCTTGATATAACGCTTCAAGTAGCCAGGAGATGAGGGTCCAGAAAAGAGAATTGAATCTGGAGCGTTGAGATTTCAAGTCCTACAAGTCAGCCTTTACAGAGAGGATTTCTTGCAGCCTGCATGTGCACAGCCGTTCTTGTTCTTACATAACATACACCACAAAAGGGAAAGGAGAATTAACTAAGGGCGAATGCGAAAAAATTCTTATTTTTCTAGCCCTCGCTCCTTCAATGATCTTTTTAAGAGAGAAAAGGAGACTCTCAACACTTAAACTATAGTTCTTACAAAGTCTAATTTTCAAACATTTCTTTTAAGATTTACTTTGTCAGAAATGAACATCTACGTTCATTTACCTCGGTCGCTGGCAGATCAAGCGATACTGGGTCGATTGTAAGAAAACTAGGAAGTCCCATAATCTCTTCTTCGTCGTCCAAAGTCTGCAAAGGAATCATACCATAACACCCTGATGACTCTGTCATACCTCCGAACCCTACAAGGTAAGAAATAGGGCTTACCTCCCCCCCCCCCCCCCCCTCAAGGAGCGCACGCAAGCGTAAGGGAACATTTTGTCCCGCGCTTCTGGTCATTCCCGACTGCTCTAACAACAACAATACTACGAGTAACGAACCTTTGTACCAATGTCACCCAAATTGCAGTTTTCCGTGCTCATCAAAAAACAGAAAATCATCTTCACAGATCAACTTATCATATCGAATATCGGATGGATTTCCTAAAAATCTCTTGCAAAGCTGGGGATATACAACAACCCAAAGTTCCTGAAGTATTTTACTAAATGAAAATTACTTTTCTCACAGAAAAGCGGAACAATCCTTAACGTATGGAAGAACAAAAATCGGGACGATTCCGATTAAATCGGGACAGTTGACAGGTATGCGTTGTAGAACAAAATGTCCCTCGGGCTTCTCTGTTTGAGTTCCGCGCAAGTGAGCAGCAAAACTATGAGTTGGACTTGTTAAGAGAAAAGCTTCGCTTAACTTGTGGCAGTCATGCCAAACACAGGAGAGCATGCTAATGAGGAACAGAAAACTTGGAAAAGAAGAACTTTACATTGTAGGCGAAGTAAGTGATCAGCTAACCTGCTCATTTTCGTCGTGAAAGGTGAGTGTTGCTTCATAAACTTCAAAAGACTGAGCTGTATCAGTATTAATGTCGTGGTCGACCTATCGCAAAAAAAAAAGAAATGAATCATGGAACTAACGAATAAAGGTGAAATATAAGAAACTACACAGATACGAAAATAAAGCGTGAAAACAAATTCAGGCTGGAACATTCAAGCAACAATTCTTTTTAAGGTGTTATTTTTGCAACTGCTCAAGTTGCGTACATAACTGCAATGATCTTTTATCTAACGAACGAACGATCGAACGAACGAAAGAAAGAAATGAAGAGCCGTTAAAGTTTCTCTCAGGTTGACTGGTACTAAGCAACTTGTTAAACAAGAACGGAGTTGGATCAAACATTTCTTCATACTCAATCACTCACTTCCTTACCTTCACATTTGGAGGCAAAATTTCCGGCACTTGGGGAGGGGTGATTGGGCGCGATCCAGTACCATCTACAGAACCCTATGAAACGACAGCAACAATCTTTAGTACTTCACATGCAGATCAGAAAACAATGAAGGTAAGTTTGGCCTCCATGATTTCTTGACTCCTATTTTTATGAATCAGCCTTGTTGGCAAATGCTGACTGGTTAACTGCTGTCTTTGCTAGTTCAGTATTACACATTCAGTTAATTTCGTCTATTTGGTTTTCTACAATTACTAACTGAATGTTGGTAATTAAACATTAATCAGTATAGTCGGTGTACAGCCATCTACTATTTCCTTATTGCGACAAGAACTTCTGTACACAAGTTACAGCCAAGGAAACTAATCGTAACGACGCAATCTTGAATCCTTTGCTTATGACATAAACATCATCACAACTGGTATTTTCCTCACGAGGAAGACTTTTCTATAAACTTACTTTGGCTGAGCTTCTGCTTGAAGATCCCTTCCCAGAGAAGCTTGACACACTGCTGGCGTATGAGTGCATGGAATGTCGATCATCATCCATATGGCCACCAAAAAACTGACGAGTCTATTGACATTAGAAAAAATTTCACCAAATGGAAGTACAATTACGTACAACATAAATACAAACAATCAAACAGAGTTGAAATGAACATCTCAAAAAACGTTTTCTCAAACAGGTTCAGAAATCACATCTGTTGGCTGTGGTGATTTTCACCCATTTTGTTTGTTTAATAATTTTAATTATTTTTTTACAAGCTGTTTTTATCGTTCTCATAATTTTTATTGACAGTAGGGACAGTTGACCGCAAGACAGTTCATTTTTTTCATTAGTTTCTCGAACATAGCACGTGACCTTCAAAGGAAAAGTCTGAAGCGAGTGACTGTGAGACTAGCACTGCAAGAATCCACAAGCTTATCGTTCTTCGGGCTTGTGAATTTATGCTGTTAGCCACTTGCATCTCCCTCCACGAATTTCAAATGGAAAACAATAATTAATATTGTTTTGTAGTCTTGATTGAAAGCAATGTAAAACACAACCATTACACTGTAGCTGGCTATTCAAATGAATGCAACTTCAGAGTTGTTTTCATGATTTTTTTGTTCAGTTTAAATGAAAAGACGCATTAATGAAAACTCAGGCAAAATCTGGCATGCGGCAATTCAAACAATACTTACTTACAATTCGCATGAATGACATTTAGCTTTATGGAGACACCTACCTTCATGATTTCTATTTCTTTTTTGAGGACCAAATCATCAAATTGCTCAATATCTCTTGGTGCCACTGAGCTTCTTATTTCTGTCATTAACGACATCTGCAAAGTGTCAAATGTTTCTTTAGCAAGCAGTAAAACTGTCTACTACACATAGAGCGGGGAAGAATGCACAAAAGTAATGTGTGTCAGACCATTGTCACTTGATAATTACTTTTGACAAAGTCTTGATCAGTCCGGTGACTTTTGGCATCTTTTTGACAAACAACTCCTCCAATCAAAAAGCAAGAACAGTAGGAGGAGGAATTGTCAATTGTTGGAAAGCGAGCGCGGAATGTGATAACTTTGCCTCTCAAAGAAAGAATCCATCAGAAAAAAAGGTCAAAACGTTGTTACAAATGAATAATTAAATAGACTTTGTCAAGTGGTAAGGGCATTGTACCCTGAACTGTAATTAGGTCTGAGTCCTCACCATTGTGTGGTTGCAAAACATTTCCTTACCCTCCCCACTGGGGTCAATGGAAATGCCAAGTATGTGGGGGGGGGGGGGGTGGGTGGGTCTCAAAGTCAAAGCAAAGTATGAATGTAAGCTACATATTGGATTTTCCAGAAAGGGAGGGGGGGGGGGGGAGGGGTGAAGGGGTTCAAATCAAAAGAACATTCTGTGGGAGGGGTTATGGCCATTTCCTGGGAAAACACATTCTGTATAGAAAGTTACAATGGAAAAACGAATCCAAAAGCTTATGTTGTTACTTTAAATTAATTATTTATTCATAATAACTCTCCTGTACAGAGTCACTGCATTAAACACAGAACTTCATTGTACATGCCTTGGCTGGAGTGTTCAGCAGGTCAAATAAGGCCAGAGCAAAGGCGTTGATGGTGATATAACCTTTGGAGTATTCTTCCAAGTAGTATTTCAAAGTCCCTAGCTCATTCTCGTTGAGGATTTGTCGTGCTTGTTCGGCGACCAGGTTCTTTTGAGAAGGAAGGCCACCATTGTAAAGTACTTGGGATCCTGCTATGCCATGGTGAAACATGGATGGCTAAAGAAAAACAGTATGTTAGATTCAGTTAAAACAGACTAAATCTAAATGCACTTGGCAAGACAACTGTGGGTGAGTTAGACTCCCATAAACACCTCCTCTCAAACACTTCTCAGGGAAGCCAGAGTGGGGGGTAAGGGAGGGGTGGATGGGGAAGATAATGCTTGGAATTTTTCATCTGAGTGTGCTGCCCGTTCCTCTAAACAACAATAACACTTTATTAAAAAAAACAGAGAGTTACAAGTCAGGTATATACCTACCCGCAAATAGCTAAAGCTAGTTGAGGCGAGTAGGTATGACTATATTAAACTAAAAGTAAATAAATTTTGGTGTTTAGAAATTGACATTATTCTAAATGACATTACTATGACATTCCTCTAAACCCCAATACTATTCAAGATGTATATATTGTTTTTCAACACCTGTTTTCAGATCTGACCACTAAAATCCTAAAGACCAAAACTTAAGCCCCAGTGGTAACCAACATCAAATTTCTCCTTCCAATGTCGCTGCTTCATTAGATATTTAAGTCAGGAGAACAAAGGAAATGATCACCAATTGATGAAATTCTTTGATTTTTAGACAAAATCTCCCAACTAGTGACATAAAATTATATGTAGGACAGTGAGGCGAGTTTACATGTTGATACTGGGGCTGGAGGGGTTAGAATGCTTGAGTTTACTGTAACTGACAAACTTGATATTGGTGACTATTTATGTGATAGTGATTTCTTTTGAAAATTGTCCTTGCAATATAGTTGGCATGCCTGGCAAAATTGCCAAATGACAAAGAGATAATCAATTTATCATAACTTGGTGTAATTCATTACTGTATAGTTATACGTCAATCTTTATAATTTGTTGAAAACAGCGGGTTGTTCTCATCACATACCTCTGTTTCACCCATTCTACCAGCCATCGTGTGACGCCTAATGGAAATTAATTTAAAAGAAGACAAGTTAGCCTTTAGAACTTAAAATTCTCTGACTTAGGCTGAGTAACATTTAATTAAATTACAGCTTTGGAAATTGCAAAATTTTCATATATCTACAAACATTTAATCAGAAGCTCACCAAACTGTATGTCTATAAGCTTAATTAGGATGTCAAAATTCTTGCCATGCAAACTCACAGAAAATGAGAAAAATTCAGTTAGGGGTATGCCCTCTTGTAGCTCCCACCATTCCCAATTTGAGTGATTAAGACATACATGTAATTGCTATATTTGTGCAAACTGTACTATGTGTATAATTAAGTTGCAAGTAAAGTTGATGAGTACCCTGCATCCTGCATAGAGCTGGCTATTGATACCGGTATAATTATTATTATACCATGGTCACATAATTATCACAAATACCAGATTCGCAAACATCAGAAAACGTTTCACACACACATACAGATGTGGTGGATTAGAGAGAGTGATATCAACCTAAGGTGATGGAAACAAATTACATAAATTGATACCAAATCACTCAATCATTTGTTTGCCCTAAATTATTTGACAAAGACAGAACACAAAGTGCAGTCTACCTATTGGAGGAAGGTGGTTGGCCTTGTTGAGCAGAGCCAGGAGGTGAATGAACCTCGACTTCAGTAATATGAGTGACTTCAGGAACACTGCCATATTTGCAGATCACATGTGCAGAAAGTGAAATACAGAAGCAAAGTGAGTCACGTGATCAAGACATTAAAACCATCATAAATTGGTGTAAACACAGTGTTGCACTAATGTTTACAAGGGTAAAGATAAGCCACAGTAGTGTGAATGCCGAAGATGTAACAAAGGAGAGATGGTGTTTTTGTTACAATAGTAAAGAGACCTGTGCTCAGAATTGTTAAGTCAAGACCTCACCGTGGATCTAGTTGATCTTGCAACAGAGTTGCTTTTATGATGAACATGTATATTTTATACAGCATGAGTTTCAAAGCCTATGCAGTGTGCATTTTATAAACCAAGTTAGATGAACTGACTATCTGTCAGTACAATGGTTTAATGATTCGGTGTTTTAAGTGGGTAAATGCTAGCAAAGAGGTACTCAGCTATTAAACAGCTAGTGGCATTTTTTTCATTGCCTTCATGTCTTAAACAGAAGCCAGCAATTAACAGAGAAGTAGATTTTATCAAAAAGAAGAGAAACTAAGTTTCGGTACTCAAGAACAATTCTAGTTTTATCTGAATGAAGATAACTTGAATACCCTAAGAGAAAACAGATTATGTTCCTTACTTTAAAAGCTACCAACTGACTTGCTTATCAAGATTGCAGTCTTTGAATTGTTAAAATTACTGCATTGAATTTATTTTGGGCTTTTCTTTGAAGAATTGTTAAAATATTTTACAAATTATTAAGTTATGCAAATTAAGCACTGAGTGTACATACATTTGTATCCAAGAACAATTTATTGGTGGAATCAATAACTGAATTAAATTTAGTATCATTTTCACACCCTAATGACTGAGAAGAAGGGGTCTTTTATCTCATATGGAAAATGTATTATTTAACTGCAGTGACAGATAACATGTATTAATCAACTATAGCTAGCCCTATCTACATCTGTATGTATAGATTAATTGCTATACAAGTATAAATATTTATATTACAGATCTGTACTATGCAGCCTGTTTCTGTACCACAATCATTTTTATTTAATTAATCATTTACTTCTAATAGATTTTCAGTTTTAATTCAATTGAACATGCATGGCATTCTTGTTGTTAAGCGCATTCATGTGGGCAGTCTGCCAGAATTTTCAATTTTAAAGCTTCAAAGCTTTAAGCGACATACTGGTGACTGTATCCATGTACATCAGTTGAGATACTGCAGGTTGTGTTGCCAGTATATTTATTAAGAAATTTTCATTTGACATTGAAATATGGTTTCAATTTGTTTCATTCAACATTCATTAAAAAACATCAAAACGAAGCTCTTTTTGCTTTCCAACTAAAGAACACCCTAACAAGTCTTGTTCAATTTACCAATCGGTCCGCTGAAAACTGGGTGATTCCAAACACAAATATCTATTAATTTCTGGAATGTTCTTGGGCAACAGATTGAAACTAACCAAAAGCTGTGCATGTAGGTTTTTATTCCTGAACCAATCAATTATTGCTGTTTTCCATTTTGCTTGTTGTTGTTGTTGTTGTTGTTTTTTTTTTGGGGGGGGGGGGCACATTTCAAAGTCAAAGGAAAATTGTTCTTTTATACAAGCCTCCATTACTCAGACTGGATTGTTCAATAGTTCATTTTAGGTTTAATTTACATGTAAGATGTACATGTACATTTAACGTACTAGATGTTTTAGATGAGGTATTGGAGTTAAACTATGTACAGTGAGTAAGGATTGAAACTGGTAAATAAACAAAAACATCAGCAAACATTCTGAAAGCACACTGTGCAATCTTACAGTTGTCTTGCATTCTAATGAATAAATGCAACTTGTCTTGGAATGAACTTAAAGACAAGCCCCATGAAACATTCCAGCAATTTACACCATTCAAGTTACAGAAAGCAAAACTACTGGCAGTAGATACAGAAAGTAGAACCTTATTCTACTCTCTGCAACTACAGTTTTTATAGCAAATTGAATTTGTCCAATGAATGGTTGTACGTGTACGCTACATGCTTCAATATTTATAACAGTTGGAAATACAGTATTTGAGACAAGTTGCAACATTGTGAGACCCAATGCATTAACACTGCACTGTGTGTTCACGGCTGTCGTCAAGCTTCTTGGAAACACTGGCTCCATAAAAAAAATCAGTTCTGGCTATTTTCAAATCCTTAGAAGCAATACATCTTCACTGTATTTGACAGCCAAAATGAGCAGTTGCCTATAACAACCTTGTGTATCACAGCACCTTAATGGTGTAAATGAAAGATAAACACAGTGCACAAATAAAACCCACCGTTCTATCTGGCCATTTTTTGCTGATCTAGTGATCCACTTTGTCTTGTCATGAGTGACTCTGGTGAATGGCAGCCTGCCGATGTCTTTTAATGTTACTATCATGTTCTTCGTAGACTTCAACACCTTAACTGCTTGTTTGTGAGAAATGTTTAGGAAACTTTTCCCATTAACATCCAAGATTTGGTCCCCAGCCTGTGAGACAAATTTCATTTCTTTAAAGCATAAGTTAGGGTTTGTAAGAATAGGGTCAAACTCATCAAGATTCATTAGCGACATTGCACTCACTTACCAATGTAATCAGTAAGTTAATGTGTCATTTGTTGAGGTCAGTCAATGAATGAGTAAGTCAGTCTCAGTCTGACTACCAACTGGTCAGTTGGTCAGTTGGCTGGTCAGCTACATGTAGACAGCGAGCAAGCCAGGTAGGCAAGCTGGCAGCCTGGCAGTTTAATAGTCAATCAAACAGGGAGTCATTGAGTCAGTCATCCTGATAAATGAGTCTAACAGTGAGTACATCAGGAAGCCAGTTGGCCAGCCAGTCAGTCAGTCAGTCAGCCAGTCAGTCAGTCAGTCAGTCAGTCAGTCAGTCAGTCAGTCAGTCAGTCAGTCAGTCAGTCAGTCAGTCAGTCAGTCAGTCAGTCAGTCAGTCAGTCTGTTGGGTTTTGGTATTTAAGCTCCTTTAGGGTGTTACATGAAGGTTAGTTTGCAAAGTCACATTTAAAGGAATACTGTCAAGATGTTATTGTCAAGCCCAACCCATTTTGAAGCACAATATTCCATTCAAGAAGTACCCTTTCCCACCAGAAAACAAACCATGTCCAACCAATAAGCCCCTAAAAAATCTTTGAATGAATAAAATTATACATCCAGAGAGCTTAAAATTACTCAGAATTCTTTTGACAGTACGACTTGTCTTCTAGTATTTAAAATGTGTTTACGAAATGATGAAAGAGACTTTACTTGCATGTGCATGCATAATGGCTGACCTTAAGTCCTGCATACTCTGCAGCACCACCGGGATCTATGCCAGCGATATAAATTCCCAGGCCATAATCTGACCCTCCACGGACCATCAATCCTAACTTTGCACCGTCTTCAACAAAGATGTTCACCTATTAATCAAACCCAAATGATTAATCCCAAGATCATAGATTAGTGTTTGAGATGTGCAACTGAACTTGCAACAAATTTAAGTTCCTTAACTGTTCCTCATTTTCCTACATCTTAATTTTAGAAATTTTCTTGGTGAAAAGAACTTTCAAACTAATAAGGCCATTATCATGTAATGCAATGAATGTGATGGTGTATTTTAAGCAGGGTGAATAGATGACGATGATGTATTATTCAGTCAGTGACACAGGATGTCTGATACAGGATGTCTGGATACTCAAACAAAAAAAAAAAAGAAAAGAGATTCAAGTTCTCGCATCAGTTTTGCAAAATTTAAAGGCTTGGAAAGCTTATAATCTCTGAAGTAGTACAAAGTTGTTTGAAATGCGGATCAACTTGTTTCATTACAATGCAATCTTAAAATGACCAATATTATTTTGAAGTTTACAAACTACAGTGAAGATATGCTGGCCTTAGCGTATTCTAGAATGTGAAAAGTCTGTCTTTACAGTACTGTTAACAAACCTTTCGTTCATCGTCATCTCCAAGCAGTCTTAAATCACTCTTGTGTATACTTTCACCAGTCAAGATGCGTCCATTAGAGTCCACCCCAGGCGGTGGTGACACTCGTCTCCCTCTCATGTCTATCCATTTACAAGAGGACTCGGCAACAAAGCTGTTGGGTATACGACCCACCGAACGTACAAACAGGTTGAGCTTCTTACTGTGTTGAATGACCTGGGAACAAAAATACGGGGAACAAAAGCAAGCACAAATGAAAGTCAATATATGGAAATTCATACTTTGGAACTGCGAAAGAAAGAATGAATAAGTGAATGCTTAGTAGGTAGAGCACTGCACCGGTATTTGCAGAGGTCATGGGTTTGAATGCTGTTCAAGCCTGAATTTTTTTTTCAGGCTTTCTTTTTAAGTTCACTTATTCAAAAGCAAGCAAGTTAGGATGAGATAAGGCAAAAACTGAAGGCTACAGACCCAGGTGGGTTACTCAGGTATAAACGTGACGGGGTGGTCCAACGTATTTTTTTGGTCTAAAATTTTCAACTCCTGTATTTTTTTGGGTTGAAGATTTAACCGTGTATTTTCTGGGGTCTGAAAAATCTGCACATATTTTTTTGGGTTCGAATTTCCACCACGCTAATAGTTCTTACGCTATTCAAGCAGAAAGCAGAAAGACAGTATGTATACTGTTCTTAAAATTGCATTTTTAGTGTATAAAAGTCATGTATTTTTTTGGGTCTAAAATGTCCAGTCTTGTATTTTTTTGGGTGCACAATATAACGTCCATGTATTTTTTTGGGTGCAAAATATTAGGCTCCGTCGGACCCCCCCGTCAAGTTTATACCCGAGTAACCCACCTGGGCTACAAACTAACCCTAACAGTAACTCTATTAACCCTAACATAAGGTCTTAGTTGGACCTAGGTATTAGAGAAATGAAGTCATACAAAAGCCATGTGTGACCCAAACAGTAAAGCAGTTTCTATAGCATGAGGAAAGTAAGAGTAAAGTAACTAGTTCTCCTGGATACGATGCTACTCCATAATAGGCCAACACGCACCTATGGATGGTATGCTAAATGCTTTATTATAATCATTAAGCAGCCGTTACACAGAACATGAATGTGGAATGGATGTGTAGTCTTTATACTTTTTTATTTTGGTCAGAAAAGAGCCATGTTAAAAGGCTCAAATAGATGTGGTTCAAGTTTAAGCAGGGCAAAATGGAAGGAGAAATGTCCGAGGGTATTCAGAGCTCGTTTGTTTATAATTTTTGAACACTGCAAAGTTGTTTATTACTGCAATGATTAATATAATAGTACACTTTCGACAAGTCAAAACTAAAGTAACCAAAAGTCATGTCTCTGTGGCGCATCGGTCATTATGTTATCATAAGCAACTTCTGGTATGAAGTCAAGTAGCATAACAGAAGGCCACCAAAACAATATCACACTAACTTTTTGAATTTAACTTTTCAATTACCTCAATCATGTCAGGAGGTTTAAAAAAATCTAAAAGGCATACAGCGGGAATATTATGAGGCTGCTTAAATAAGCCTTTATGACTTTCTTGTTATATTTGACCTGCCATTAATTAAGCATAAATTTTTTGATTAGCAGCTGGCTAAATGTTGTATTGGACCTACGCTTGAGATTAAAACTCAACAGTTATATATAGCTTACTCAATTCATTACTTGTTTCTGACTAGTATCTGTTAACAGCTATTAAGCTTACAAATTTTGTGAAGTTCAAAATTTTGCTGACAACGTAAAATTTGACATATGACAAGTTATATGCCATGAGCTGAAATTATACAACATCATACAAATTTTAAAGCGCAAAAGTTTGGCTGACTAGATGTGAACATATAAAATACAGAGAACTAAAATCTTATTGAAAACTGTCATCGATCACCTTAATTAATGAGTGAGTCGTGCTTTAATAAAAAAATGATTGACAAAGATAAAAAACATGTCACCTTTTTTCCGGACCTTTTTCCACTTCACTTGTACAACAAAACAAACAGAATTTCGGTGAAAACGGAAAAATAACCGAAACACAATGTCATCAAGCTTCTTGCATAATATATGTCAACGTTAGAACTAAGAAAACTTAAGACTTAAAGATTTCATTTACTAAATAAGCTCAGTCCCACAGAACAATTAGCTCCTTTAACGTAACCCACAAGGTACTACGTACTTCAGTTAAGTTGCTGATTACACACTGTACTATTCACTGCGTACGTAAGTGTAAACAAAAAAATCCGCCTACGACTTTCAGCAGAAAGATAATGAAAAGCCATGCGTTCTGAAGTACAAACTGAATTGTACATCTATGAAGCTTAAAGCATTGGAAAAAATATTTTTACAGAGATTTCCAGACGTGCAATAGTATTAATAAATCAAGTATAAAGTGTGCAGGTGGCCAGATACAGAAATGTCAAAGTTAGTAATTACGTTAAAATACAAACAAATAAAGCTTGAAGCTTAGCTTAGCTATCTTTCAGAAAGGTATGATGAAGCTAGAATTTTTTCGTTACCCTGACAGCTTGAGCGTGAGTCAGTCCATCAAATTTTGTCCCGTTAGCTTGAATAACATGATCTCCAGGTAAAAGACCCTCTTTTTCTGCCACAGAGCGCTCGTCAACGGACGAAACGTACAAACCAACGCCATGTTCGGCTCCTCCGCGGATGCAAAAGCCAAAGCCTCCGTTTGAAGGGCGCTTTATTGTAAACTGCTTGATGGGGTATTTTGTATCTCTCGAGGGCTGAAATTGCGTCATATTTGGCAAATCTATCCCCGAATCCGATGCATGTCTATGCAGATTATCCGGCAGACTAGATGAGTTGGGATTCCGGCGAAGGTTTCCCGGCGATCGAGCGGGTGATTTCGAATTTGTACGCTGTCGCGGGGCTTCGAAATCGTGATGCCAAAGGTAATGAAAAATCTCTTGGTCGCTGTGAGGAATAATTTGCCATAACAACGGGTACACTTCTCTCTTCCTTGGAGTATTGAGCACCGACTTGAGCGACAAAACAAGACTGTTGACATTCTTTTCTCTCTGATATTGGTTTAGTGATTGAACTAAAAACGTTCTCTCATCGTTGTTGAGTACTTTCGTTAGAGCAGCGTGCAGTTCGCGAACGTTCTCTGACAGTTTCCTCGGCGTTCGACGCGGCGTACGTTCTACGTAAATATTCTCCATTTTTCCAGGCCCTTGTGAGTGATTTTAGTTGATATTTACGCCATACTAAGAAATCTGGACCACTGTACAAATATTATCCGATACACCTCAGTTCCTATGTTCTCTAAACAGCCCAAACAAATCTTGTGAAGTTCTTGCCCCCAACGTTAATCACGTGACTTCCCCAAACAATGAGTATAACACCGGCTCTATTAGACGTGACAGATGGTTGTCATGGGTTATTCACACAACGTGCGTTGCGTGTTTTGGCTATGACAACCATCTGTCACGCATATCCAGAAAACAAGTCTTCCTCATTTCTGTAACACACTACTCTGATCCCAGAGGCTTTCTTTCTTCCTTCTCCTCTTTCTTGCAGCTCGGCAAGAAAACGTGGTTTCCTCTCGCTGCGTTGCGATTTGAGAAGAAATGCAGAAAGAAAACCTCTCAGGGAATGGGGTACTAGCACTCTAGACCCACTCTAAACTAGTATACTGGAAAGGCAGAAAATGCTGCCGTGGGGAAGGAGGTGAGAATAGGAAGGGAAGGTTGAAAGTGTACCCGTTGTTATGGAAAATTATTCCTCATATATCGCGACCAGGAGATTTTTAATTGCCTTAGGCGTACGTTCTACGTAAATATTCTCCATTCTTCCCAACCGTTTTGAATGATTTCAGTTGATATTTATGCCATAAGGAGAAATCTGGACCAGTACAAACATCTTATTGTAGTAGCTATTTACAATATTAATTTTAGTTAGGTAGTTAGATTTTGAATTGAATATTGTATAGTCCTGAAGGAAACACCGTGTCTAAATAAAGATTTTACCTTTTACCTTTTTTTTTACAAGCTTTTTATAAGGGGGGTATTTGCCGCCACAAAAGGTATGGTTTTTGAATCGTTTTTAGTCTGAAGTCCAAAAACGGGTATGGACTTTAGAAGCCAGGTCAAAAAAAGGAGATTAATTTTTACAGGTAATTTTTGAGAACAGGTATGGATTTCACAGCATATTTTCGCCTGAAATAGAGCCAGAGATTGGAGAATCGGATGTCACAACCCCACCAAAACTTCTCTGGAGTATTCCCCTTAGACCATTAGAAAGGATAGACTGATCGACGCCTCTTGACCGTTTCTCAATTCTGCAGTATCTTGGTGTCACACCTGTTGTGTAATACTTAAAAAAATCTTCAAACAATCTCTACTAGTACATGCATGGGGAACAAGTAGCTACAAGGCCCCACAACCTCATGATATGAGCCGGGATACTGAAAGTACTCCACTCCATCCCTCCCTCGGGAATAAAAATACCAAGGCGAATAGCTTGCTTCCAGGAACTCACTTCCGCCTTTCCAAGAACAGAGAAACTATCGCGTGAAGATGTTTATAAGAGCAAAGCGGAGCTGTATTATCAGTTATTTATCGGCGTCTGGGAGGTTAAATTTACCTTGAGACGTAGAAAATGATATGTCCGTGCTGCCAAAACGCTTCTCTTAAGGAAGATGACAATTTCTGCTCTAAATGTGGCTTCAATTTGAAAGCAAGCGAAGAAGCTCCATCTTCTCAACCTGACAACAAGGAGGCGGAAGACTTTCCGCGAAAAGTAGGGGACTCAGGTGTCATCAACGATGAGAAAGGTGCTTCACTTGGTAAGATTCTACTAAGCTCACGACATATACATTTTAGGCAGTTATTTTACAGCAGCGAGCAGTTCCGGAATATATTTGTGGGGTTACTTTCGGTTTCTCATGGTTTCCCTATCATCCATGTTTCTTTTAATAGAACTGTTTTAATAGGTGGAATTTTTGATTTTTCATATTTTAATTAACGTTATTTTTAAGCCAAAACTTTTTCATCCTTTTGTATGTTCGTTAAATTGCGAATTTAAATGGAAAAGTTCACTGATGATGCGGAGTTCTTGGCAGAGGAAAGTGAAATGTATTGATTAATAGACACGTCGCTCATGATACAGATCGCTTATGATGCAGATTTGGTTTTGACTGAAACTGTTATATAATTTCTGACAGTTTAAACATTCTCCTTTATTTCTCTGTGTATTAGTGCATGGCCTTTTCAATTCAGAATGACATCATGTCTATAGCAAAATGCTCAGTGTTAAGGTGTTCCTGGAGGTTAATTTGAACATTTTCATCACATATCTACATGTGCATAAAATCTTTTGGAAAAAATCACTTAAACTTCATCAAATTTTCACATGTGACATTTTATTGCAAGTAGATCTTTTTGAAAATATTTTTATTCTGAAAGAATGAAAGGAATTTCTGAAATTTGATCTGTTAATGGGTTTGGTTGAATTTAACCTTACAATTTGGCATATCTCTACAAAACTCAAAGAGAATATCCTTAACTTTAAAAAGCATTGGTCAATTGATGTGCAATGTTAAGACCTAGCTTTGTGTGAGAGCTAGTACACCATAGAAAAGTCAAATGAAACAAACATTATGTCTACAAATCTCACAAAAAAGGTGATGCCAATACGAGTCTTGTATTTGAAGGTATTTGATGTACTTGCACAAAAATGTTAGTTCAAGTACATATTTTTTGGTTGCCAAGTTTCAAGCCCTTCTGATAAGCCTACAAAAAGAATTTTAAATGAACAAGCTCCCACCTTTCAATCAAGATGCATCTTTTTTCTCAAAAATTGCGCTGGAATTGTCACAAAATCAGCTTCAAAGCTTCCATCGCCTTGGATTCAATGGCAGCCATGTTTTTTTATGCCTGCAATAACAGTTTACAGCAGTAAATCAACAAAAATGGTCCTTTTTAGGCCCTTTTCTTTCCTTTAATGGGGTGCTTTTTTTTCTCACGAAACCAATTAGAAGAAGCAATAATAAACAATGACACCTCTGCATAGCAACTTCCAGAACCCGCAACAGAACCCCAAGAGTGTGACGGCATTGAATAAAACAGGCAAACGTGTGATCGAAGAAGCTACGCTTAGAGCAAGTATACTTAAAAAACGGGAAAAGTCGAAGTGATGCCGCTGAAAAAGGGGCTACACAAAATGAAGGAAAAGTCTGAAAAGGGTAACGAAGCGTGTGGTTCAGGATCACAGTCGAGGATTTGGGCAAGATTTTGATAAGTTGAGGAAAGCTGCTGGCTGGAGAATGACACATTTTTCTCCTGTTTTCTCCTGGCTTCAAGGTCGCCATTAGACTGCAAGCAGTCTCTGTCTTCTCCTAATTTTTGGAGCACGGGTCTAGCGCAAGATGGATCTAGCGAGCGGCAAAGCTGCATGGCTTACCGTCACTTTTCGTGAGGGGGAAAGTACAACTGCTCGCAGTCTAGTTTGCCGTTCTTGGATTCAACAAACCACTGAAAACCCTTCAACAAGAATTCCCGTCTCCAAAGTTCAGGCAACCCTCGGATCTTCAATGCAAATCAATGTTGTTTACAAAATTCCATGTAAAGACTGTCCTTGGAACTACATAGGAGAAACTGGAAGATGCCTCCAAACCCACAAAAAGGGATATCAACGGAACTTGAAGATCTATTCTAATGACCATTTTTTCCCTTGAGCTTTTTTCACACTTTTTTTTTATTCTCAAATTTTAGCACCCTTTTCATATATATTTCTGTTTATGCACCACATTTTTTATTTGTTAAAGGCTATAGACTGATAGCCAAAAGCTTATGTTTTTAACCTTTTCAACCAGAGAATGCTTGTTAATCCAATATTAATCACGTAAGAGACCTAAAAAAGTAATGCTGAGAAGTTCAAATTGCCGGTTTTGAGGAAATATCTCAGCGTCAATAGCGTCCATTCTTTCATTTCTGGTATTGTCACCACTGAGTTGATTGCAAAAGACGATGTCTTAAGTGAAGACAAAAATTTTATTCCATCCATCTAGAGATCCAGAATGGTTTCATCTTTCATGTAAAAGAGAACACTATTGACAGGTCTCTCAACATCATTCTCTTTGGGGAATTGTACACGAAGATGTTACAGTAGGCAGTCCATGTTTACCCCACGAAAGACCTCATAGCAACCAAACTTCTCTCGCTTATTACTCGCGAATGCTTCAGTCCTGATCTCTGAAATTTAGCGTACAGGTCCCACTTTAAGTAATCTCTCTCATATGTTTAAAAAAGGCCATGATCTGAAAGATCCGATTGTCTCCAGGAATACCTTAAATCCCACAATTTTCAAATAATTGACAGTTAACATTTTTTAATCTGACTGTCAAAATAGGCAAGCATAATTTGAGCATTTAGAGGGATGATGAATGATCTTTCAAAAAATGTGTAGGGGGTGGTTAATGATCTTTCAAATAAATATATGTCTTTTAAAATTTTAGTCAAATTTTATGGCTCTTGCAGGCTCAAGCTTTCGCATGAAACCTGATGTTGGTGTGTCAAGTTGTCTTGATCTTGAAAGTTTGAGGCTCATTATTGTTGGTTTGGTCATCTCCTAAACTCTCAAATTCACTGTATTTCTCCAACTGAGTGTGAATAACATGTATCATCACACCTAATTTCTTGAAGTTGCGAGCAGCACCAAGAAACCCCATATTGCCACTCTTGCAATGAGGGGATGTGCTACCTGCCCTTTGATTGATGTCGTTTCCGGCATGCTCCTGCTCTCTATCCCCAGCTGGGAAAGGGAAGCATTTTTAAGTCTTCACATCCAGGGTTTATACAAAGTGTCAATGGAGTCAGCCAGAGGTCTTGCCGCCTATTGAGTCATCTTCTTGTTTTGTTCCCATACTTGCTGCTACTGCCCAGTCAGGGCATGGACAACAAATGGCGAATGTTCGTTCATTTTGCCCACTGGCACCAGTTGTGGAGGTGTCACCACTAGTACTGGTTGCACCCAATTTTAAGGCAGAGATGAGTTGTGTAAACATCCAGACAGATCTGCAGTCACATTTGTTCTAGCTGGATTAAAGGACAGTTATCGACTTGGTTTCTCTGCCTCCTCATTTAAGTTTAAGTCTGCTTCAGCCAACATGCTGTCATCCAGTCAACATCCCTTGGTGATTGATGACTACCTATGGACTGAAGTGGATCTTGGCAGGATTGTTGGTCCTTTTTCCTACATGCCGTACCCCATCCACATGTCACTGGGTTTGGGGTGATTCCAAAGCAATCAACTGGCAAGTGGCTCTGTGCAGGATGTGATAGTTCATGACTTTATTGATGACATCATGTCCAGAGGCAGGGGTATGCTAATGGTGAAGTTCAATGTAGCATCAGCCCACCAGAATGTGGCAGTTTACCCTAATGATCGTCGATCATCTCCTGGGCATGAGGTGGAGAGACTCATATTATGTGGATGTGGTTCTTCCTTTTCGGCTGCAATTTGCAACGATGGGTTATTCCAGAAAAAATCCACACCCCCTGGACAGATGGGGTCGTTTTTTAACCCCCCCTCTCACCTGGATTTCCTGAAGCACAAGACCCCCCCTCCTGTCTGGATTTTCAAAACAAAAGACCCCCCTCCCGCCTGGATTTCCAGAAAAAAAATATAAGGCTTAAATTTAATTTATTTTTATTATAAAATACGCACAATCACATCTAGAAGATGTTTTTTTTTTTAAATTTCTAAAGCTTCTGCTAATATTAAAAACTCTATCGCGTGGAACTAAAAAGAGAAAGGAGCAACAATGCGAAAAAGCGAAGGAGTTCATCCTTTGTGCCCAATGGATAACACCCATGGAATCTTAAAACGGCACGCAGAAAACACACTGGCTGCTTGTTCAACTGTGCTACAGACGAAGGGACTTCAGAGAGGTTACCACTGTATATGTTGCAGGAAACCGTCCAAGAACTTTCTCCTTCCGTTGCTTTCGCAATATTAAACTTACGTTTCCAAAAGTTTTTTCGAGGTACAGATGGCTACAAGTTCCCCTTGAGTATTTTTGATGAAGAGGGAATGTTTGGACCAAAATTCTTTGGAATTATCTTCTTTAGCTAATAGCTCTGCATCCTTGCTTGCACAAGTAAAAAATTCTTCCGCCTGACGCAGTGGAATCCACGCTAAGAATGCAATGGCGGACGTGAAATTACACAACGGTGGCGCGCTGGGTCTGGTATGAGTAGAAATGTGTCAGGCGTTTCAAACTCTTCGTTGCAACAATGTTGCGATGGCTTGTTCTTTACTATCTTGTTGTTCGCGTTTTCTGCTATAAAAGGACCTGCAAAGGAACTTAGATTGTCATTTATTTTAGGTGAGAAATACGTGAACAAAATATTTCCATTATTTTCAGGGTCTGAGAGCGCTGAAGTGTCACCAAACTAAACGTTCCAATCGAGTGAACTATCTATCGAAATGACTCCTGCAGAAGACTTTCTTAAGTTCAACCCCCCCTCCGGCCTGGATTTCCAGAGTCTTTGACCCCCCCTCCGGTGAGAATTTCCAGAATCCCATCCGTCGGGGAGGTGTGGATCTTTTCTGGAATAACCCAATTTATTGTTTCCTCCAATTTCAGATAGGGTCAAATGGACCCCGACAATAGTCATGGAGGATTTTCTTACACTTCTTAATGGCTCCTCAGGGCTGTACCTCCAGTGAACATTTTGACACAATGATCACCCCATCAGGCTGAATCAAGAATTTCCTTTGGGCTTGGGATGTTGGCAGCAGCTCTTCCAATCTTTGGATGGACTGAGTTTCTTCCTTACGCTTGCTTGGGCTCCCTTACCAGATTTCATCAGATGCTGCAGGATCCCTTGGATGTGGTGCATTTTTCCTGGACCATTGGTTCTCTGACTCATGGTCAGTTGCACAGCCCCCATTATCCACCGCCTATAAGGAACTGTTTCCAGTGGTCAAGGTGACCTGTCTTTGAGTGCCTCTATGTGTCACCAAGCAGAACAAGTTTCTGTGCAATAATGAGGCAGTTGTGTCGGTCCTTAAATTGGGCACCTCTAGGGACCCTAATCTAATGGTTCTATTGTGCTATCTTTGCTGTTGGCAGTGCATCATTCTTTTTTCTTGACTTCTTTGTCCGTCTGAGGTAAAGGGGAACCTAGTAGCCGATGCCCTCTCCCGTTTTCAATTTCAGCGGTTCAGGCAACTGGCCCCCCATGTAGACCTAGAAGCAACAGCCGGCCCTTCATCCCTCCTGGTCAACCTTCCTGTAGTTTGATGCAGAGGTGCCAGTTTGTCCTCACTCAGGGCCTGGCCCCTTTAACTCATCATGTTTACCTTTCTACTCAGTGAAGATATATTGCCTTGTACATGCAGGATGGTCAGACTAGTCCTGATGGCCTCTCACTTCCAGCCAATGAGCAGAAGCTAATGTGTTCTTGTCAATGCTGGCCAATAATTTGAACCATTCCTCAATCAAAGTTTATTTATCTGCAGTGAATTCTCTCCACATTGACAGTGGTCTTCCTGACCCACTGGTCGATTACCTTCAGTTGTAATGTCTGCTTCAGGCCATTGAAGGTGTCCAGGGTTCACTCAGTCCTACTCGCTTCCCAATTACAATGGAACTGATGAGGGTTGCATGGCTGTCAGAGACATCCAGTCAGACTCTTTGGTGAACCCCTCCTGTCTCAAGGTTCACATAAAGTGCTCCAAGACTGACCTGTCTTGCAAAGGATTTGACATCTACCTTGGACAGGATGATTCTTCTATTTGTCCTCTGAGGGCTATTGACAATTGTCTACACATTCATGGTGCAGGTTCAGGGCTCTTCTTTTTGTGGTTGTCCTCAGTTGTGCAGTCTATCTTGCACTCAACTGGTTTTTAGGCTGTTACTTGGGACACAGTTTCTGGATTGGAGCTGCTACAATGGCTGCCTCATTGGAGTACAGGATCACCTGATAAAGACGCTTGGTCTTTAATCCAGTGATGTGTACCAGATAAACATCAGGACTCCAGTCCTCACAGTGTTGCAGGTTTCTAGTCAGTTATTGCAGCAGGTATGGTTGTGTTTTGTTCTAGGATATGAAGGTTGGGTGCCTCAGGATTTGATGTATGGACTGTGGCCATTTCAGCCCCTCTGCTCTGAGTTGGTTCAACTCAGAGATCCTTTTGGCCTGGTGGGTGACTTGTAGCTGGGTTGCAGGCAGTCCCACCATGTGGGCAGTCTCCCATTGTGGGGCTGTGGTTGCGGTGCCAGACCTCCACTTGCGATAAATTTTCTTGAAGAGGTTATGAACCCATCTCTTCTTTGTCAAGGGTGTACATGGCCACTAGGCATGCTGGTTGAAAAAATTGTTCCCACCTTAGTTTGATGTGCAAGCTTCATTACTCTCATTGGGGACCTGGGGAGATGTCAGTGAAGTCCTATGATGCCATCTGAAGGAGGGAACAACTTGGAAACGGGGCTTATTCACACCCTATACTACTACTACTGCTATTGCTACTACAACTATTACTACTATTGAATTTTGGACTCTGAAACCCTGTCACTCCCTACAAAAAAAGGATACTAAATGTGCCTGACTGGAGACTACCATGATAATGATTGATGTGAACTACATAATATTGACCAAGGTTAATTAAGTTTGTGTTATTTCTTTCTTGCAGAGGAAACAGAAGGACAAAGGAAAAGGAAGGGCGAAGAGGAAGAGGAGAAACCAGCAAAACGGAAGGTACCTGGAACTGGAGATGTGCCTGAACCATCTGAGCCTGCAGATGCAACGGCGACTGCTTTACAGAACCTTGCTCTTGAAAAAACTCCAGAGGAGCAGCAGCAGGAAGGCCCTGAGACAGGGACTGCACTTCAAGCAGCTGCTGGGCAATCCTCCAGTGACAACATTTCTTTAGACCATAGACAAGAAGAGGTTGCCAGTGACCAGCCAGAAGGTACAGTTAGGCTTTGTCTGTATTGTATTAGTACAAACGTTGCTTGTTTCTGATATTTACTGGCACAAGACATGCATGATATGGTTCAGAATTGTGCTGGTCCAGTTTGGATCCATAACAAAATTTGCACAGTTATGTGATACATTTGTTCTTAAGTCCAGCAAGGTTTTGACACCATACCAATATCAAGCAGCAACTAGTGCAGATAATAAACTGTACCTGCTTAATCTGAAGCAGGTGCAAAAGCTGTATGGAGTAGGTGATCCAGATAGCAGGTAAAGTAAGAAGGAAGGACCTATAATGCAATTATTGCTATAAGTGGGTCCCCATTTCAAAAACAGTGAATCCACCCTTATAACTCAGTAGCCCTTTCATTAAGCACTGAAAGCTGATGAAAAGCAATCCCATACGAAAATGTCTGACCAAACGGGAGCATGAATTCGGCCAGACATTTCAACCTGACACAGGCATAACATTGACCGAACACGAGCAGAACGGGACACAGCGGTAAAGAACCTAACTAGAACAAGACACCTAGCCTAAAAAGAGCAGGAATTAGCAAGACACGAGCAGGACACGAAAAATCGTAAACAATCAGAAAACGAGCATGACACGAGCCTGACATTAGCCGGACAACGTAAATAATCTGTGATGTAATCAGCAAAAATATATCCTGTCTTACTCCAACCTTAATACGGCCGTACAATGCATATAAACACATAGAAATAACGAGTAAATGTTTTATTGATAGATTCATGGAATACGACTGATACAATAAAATTAAGTTTTTACTATATCCATACAGTGTTAAATCTACATACACAATCTCAAAAAATTAACAAATATTCGGCGATAATTACGCGGGATGCCCTGAGGGGGCATACCAGGTCTAAAAACGGGTCGATTTCTTTTTTTTTCTTTTTTTTTGTTTTTCTTCGTCGTAGCTACAAATGTGTACATTAATTTATTCATAAAACTCTCCCCTCTCCTACTCGGGATGTATTGTTCTGATTGTCTTTAACAACAGCAGACCAATCAAAATCCATTCTTGTGGCTTATATCGCGAGGGAGGGGACCCACTCACCCCTACCTGTGTGATGTCAACACATCATTTGATATATGTATTAAAAACCAATTAAATTGTACCGCCATATTGTTAACATGTTCTGGACTCAAGTGTGCCATTTTCAAACGGAAATTTCACCATTTTGAAGCGGTAAATCGAAAGAATAACTTCTAAGAAGCGCCCGACGTTTAAAACGGTGGAAATTGGTGAGTTCCTGGCGAAGGAATCGTGCTTTGTTTGACAGTCTTAGACAACGACACGAGACTGAAAAGAGGTCATTGAGAAGCTTACGTTCTCGTAATGGAATTTCACAAATTTCTGTAGCCTCCCACGCAGACGTTCTTAGGGTTCGTCACGCGTTCCTGCCCTAAGAACGTCTGCATGGGAGGCTAAAATTTCCGGTGATAGTCTGAGTCGCGTAACACAAGGGAAACAACGTAACGCGATCGTCGTGACTCAAACTATTTCATTAGCAAGGATTGTTTTATCAATCGGCGAAGCATACAGTTGGAATAAATGAATCAGCCCCAGCATCACGCGTAATGCCAGTATAGCAGGCATCTTGTTTCTTATTTTCTTGCATGTGTCAAACTAATTAAAAAATATACACATTCATTGCACTAATTGAAGGAAACTTACTACTGTACTTATAATTTGCGCAACTTATCCTCGAAAGATTAAATACGACAAAGAAAATGTTCCTTAATAAGTATGTATGCTGAATAGATAGGAGATAGATCTCTTAGCTGCACGCCTCTTCAGTTTTGTGCGTAAATGATCTGGTTGGCGTCGATGGAAGTTAGCTGCTCCTTGACATTTTTGATGCGATGAGCAGCCACGTAATCTGCAAAATAACAAGTGCAAAAGTCTGTGATGCTGCAGTTGTTCTAAATATACATTCAGATAACAAATCAAAGGCTCCTGTGAGCCAACTCGTGAATGCAGATGACACATAGTAATTGAAATTTAGACGGCTACGGAAACTTCCTTGAAAGCTAAAAGAAATTATATCTTTGCCCGATTATGTAACGAAAAATAACCATTCTTGTACTATAAAAATGATTGTTAAATTATTCTGTACAGATTGAATAAGCCGATTATTCTGATGCGCCGATTAAAAAAAATCACGTGTTTTTTTATTCAAAGTTCATAGAAGCACGCCATGTGCAGCTACGTCATGCAAATTCGTGTCCCCGATAGTCCGGGGCTACTGGATTTTGCGATCGGGCTAGTGGATTCTAACCATCACTTGCCCGATGGGCAAGCGAAGATTTTTTGGGAATTAAAATTACAAAATTACAGTAGGGCAAGCCGATCTCACAAAGGGAAATCTGTTCAACAAAGTATCGCATTACATTTCATATTTTTCCTTTGGAGTTCAGTCCACGCAATCCTCAAGTAAAAATAATGAACTATGACAGGCTCTTGCTAAATAAGAATTATTTATCGACCGCGTCCTTTTGCTTTCCCATAAATTACCAGTTGTTAATTTCGAAAATGAAACATTTTTCCCTTTGAAACCTCTATGAAAGCTGACAAGATCTTTAAGGTAACATGGAAACCGATGAGAAAATTAACTTTGATCATATGTTGAAATGATGATGAAGTATGAAGGAGATCGAAGTTTATCTTGTATGCGAGATTGTAATTTCAAAACTTCCACCCTAAGTCCAAAAAAACTGCCTCGAGCCTCCTTAAGTGTTCATTTCACCAGAAATTTGCATAATCTTGTTTACGACGTCAATGATGCGTGACATGGCACGTTCCGCTTTCACGTGAAAACTGACAAATTAAATTATTTTTTAATTAAATTATTTCTAAATTAAATTATTTTTAATTCTTAAAAGAAACCGCACTCTGTAGAAAAAAACGAAAAAAACCTATAACTTTGCTCAGATTCAACGAAAAATCTCCATTCTTACACTAAAATGATTGTCAAATTATTCTCTACAGAATGAATGAGAGAATTCTGACGCGTCGTGAAAAAAAATTTCACGTTTTTTTTTTCACTAATTGAGTTTACGACCCCGGACTTTCTGAAAAACTGAAAAAACTTGTAACTTTGCTCAGATTGAACGAAAAATCTCCATTCTTGCACTAAATGATCGTCAAATTATTCTCTACATATTGATTAAGAATTTCCTGCTGCGCCGTGAACAACAAATGTTCGAGTGTTTTTTTTCCACTAATTGAATTTAAAACTCATTCACTGCGCACGCCCGAAAGTTAACGACAAAACCGACCGACCGACCAAGTCAAAAGTCAGCTATCGCTATAACTCGTTCATTGCGCTACACGCATTCACGAGTTAAAAAGCTATGCTATCAATATAAAAATGATAGTGCGTTTAAACCGCCGCGAGTTAAATTGCAAGCGTTTGTGTGCAAAGCCCGATCGCCCGAAGAGTAGCTCACACGCGTTGCGTGAGCCGGACCTTTCGAAGAGCGGTCTTGGGGGAGAGGCAGAGAATATTGTGGTTTGCCAATATTAAATAAAGAAAGTTAATTCAGTTCCAAAAACATGAGTAAAGTGCAAACTCGCCTTTTGTGTGTTTTCGTGTGAGTTCAGTCTAATTATTTTGCAGGGCATAGAGCCTGATTCTCGGATGGTCCGAGGTCACGCGGTCAAACTTTATAAGTTAAACATTTCAAAACACTACTGAATTTTTCATCAGACACAAGACGGATAATTTCAATTAATGTAAATCGTTATTGATAAAGCTTTCTAAATTTAAACTCGACCTCGTTTTGGCATCTGAAGTTTACCAAACATGGAATGTCTTAGCCATTGGAACAGTTCGGTACACTCAAAAAATCAAATAGATAGAAAGAAAAGAAAAAAATTCCAGTCCAAAGGACTGAAATTTATTTTGTAACAAGATAATGTAGCTTACCTCTCCCCTCAATCTTTGGGATGGTTTCTAAGAACCTCTTCTTGCTTCCATTTTCCTCAGGCTGCAGATGTATTCGACATGTATCTTGCTTGCTTTCAGATCCTCGCAATGTACATTTACATGGTTTATACACTTTTGTCTGAATCAAAATAAAGGCATGCGAACAGCGACATTTCTAAAACTTTTTTAAATCCTTGAAGAGATCTGAAAATCACTGAGGAAGAAGCGATCACTGCTAACAAGCTTAAGCCCTAAAGGGGTAGGGTAACTGCTTCGCGCGCGTACATTAAAAATACGGTTAACACTCCAAGCGCCAAAAATTAGTAACCGTAACCGTCAAGTGATCTCAAAGCTAACCAATGAAAAATGAATTTAAACAATGAGATACTTATCTGCAACATGTCTCTTATGGCATTTCATTGATAAAACCGCGTGCTAGGAATCAAAACAACGCATCGCCGTACGTGCAGTGTGTGACGTACGTTGATCTTGGAATCCAGCGAAACGACTTCTTTGCGGATTCAGCTGGCGGAATGCCCTGATTTTCAAAACTTTTGTCAAGAAGGAACTCGGCTTTTTTTTCAGCGTCCTGCATGAATGGGGTCAAGTTTGGGATTTCCAAATTTTGCGGTCCGTTGAGCAGCGTGATGACCGTAATACCATATGCCAGGTGTGTTTATAAACAACGCTGTTCGTGCTTCATTTATATTCCTTGACACTGTAACAGCTAGTCTTAACATTGTCTTTGCGATCAATTTCATTGACAAGAAACCAAACGTACCTTGTCTGGCTCTTTCCAATCTCTTGTCAGGCTCTTATCAGGCCCGTGCCTATAGCTACTTATTAAAGTTATTAAATTTGGAAAAGTAATTTGAGGTTGTTTGGCTCTTGCTCTGTTCCTGTAAGTGTGTTGTGCGGCTGCCGTGACCCAGACACGAGCGTAACATTTGTCTGGCTTCTTAGCTTGGAGACAGACATTTTTTTGCCCGGCTCTTGTGTTGCTGATGTTTGGCTCTATCAACGGTATTCCCGCCGAGGTCAGGCTGGATTCCGTCTCTGTCAGGTCCGAAATTTTTGTACTGGATCATCCACTTTTAGAGAAGTTTCATGAAAGTATCAGAAAGTCTAATTTAGTGAACATATTAAGGTAGTCGTACTGTATTCACTGGCTAATTGTGTCAACATGCAGGGAAACTCAAGAAACCACAGCTAATTCCTCAAAAACCTGCTGAAGTACAAAAAATTATAGTTGGAAGGCAAAACTGCATGTGAAAGACATGAAAACCAAACTAACAAGCGCACCAACATACTGATCAATGGGAAGAATACAAGACTAATACAGTTAGAATAAGCTGACATAAAGGAAAATGACAGGACATTATATGAACAGATCAACATAGTTACATACGGCGAAACATCGACCCAGAAGGCAAGCCTTATGCTGTGAAAACTTGCTAATACCTGGTTGCTAACTAAAAAAGGAAAGTGACAAGACTGGTGCTATCCAGGCATACCAACATGCATGTCCAGCACAATACCCTTACTGTTCAAACGTACTAGCAAGCTCAGAAAAATGAAGTGTAGTCCAAAACTGACCTGGTACAAGCATACTGTGTAACTAATCAAATTCGTCTGTCACCAAAAAGACTCAGATGCTGTCTGTGTTTTATATTTGGCTTTGGTCAAAAGTTATTGAAAGGGCTGGCAGTGTTTGACAAAATGAAATTTAATTGGAAAAGCTAACTTTAATTGTTTTAGAAATTACTTCTTGGCTTTTTTCTAAGCCAACTAATATAATATTGTCCCCCTTAGGTAAACTATATTACAGAAACAGGAATTTCTTTGATCTGTTTGCACAGGGCCTCCTGCAGGAGGCTTAAGGAAACATTACTTTCTGTACACGAGGGTAACAAAATTACTGCTGGAAGGTACAATGTGAACATTACCTAATTAGACCCAGTTAATGCTACAACCAGCTGGTCACTACATATAGGATATGAGCATATGCCTGTACAACTGTTACAGTATCTCACTGTATAAACGTGATAGAAATAAGAGACAAGAGCTGTGAGCTATGTTTGATTATATGAAAACAAAAGCCCTATTAATGCACCGCTAGATTGGTAAAAAAGTGTGAGGGTGAATATCTCAATTTGGAAGTCATCAATGTGCGTGTGTTGCTACTGCCAGTCCCAAGCTGCATATCAGAAAGATAAATTCCTAAAACTCAAACTTGGTTAAAAGCTTTCCAATAGAACAAGCACGGCCAAACAGCTATCTAGCTGTAGGCATTTTTTTATATGATGGTAAGGAACTTTACTCGGCAAGAACCTAGTGGTCCAAGTAGTGTTAAGAAGTATAAAATACTGACTTTTTACCCAAGGTAATTCCTTTTATTTAATCAACATGCCTATCACAGTATTAATCCTTTAACATACTGAAAGTGTTAGCCTTCCACCATGCAGGGGGGGGGGGGGTCATTTTATAAATAATTTTAAAAGAATTTTGAAATTTGCATGACTCTTTTTAATCAAATTTCATTGGAAACTTTTGACTATTGGAAGAGGGTTTCTGCTGCTAAGATACATGCATGTGATTAGTGTTAGACTTTTCACGTGTCCCCACAAGCTCACCGTGGAAAGAAAGCAGGGAGCCTCAACTAGAGCATTTCAGACAGTTCTCTTTCTTTATTTGTGATCTAACCAAAATTATTTGGAAGTCCTTCGGCAAAAATCAGACATGAGTGTTACGACAAAGCTTCATATTTAGACTACATTCATTTGGTAAGGACTGGTGGATCTTACCTAATAAGATCTTGAGACAGAAATGGCATCTGGGGCACATTATAAAGGGATTTATCTTCCCATCAAATAGGAACCATTCATGGTGATCAACAGGAGAAGGTAATTCAAGAACCCTCAAGGCCTGACCTTGGCAACCCCTTTGAATCAGTAACACCTTCGGAAGGAGCTGACTGTTCTGACCTCCATGATGCCTCCAAGGATACGGAGCCCATATGGGTTAAAAAGGATGATGGAAATGCCAGCAGCCAGTCAAAGGACTTTGTATCAACTAATACTGAACCTGAGCTGCCTGAAGGGGATGATCACTTCAAAAGGGATGGTACTGAAGACAGTGATGATGGCACTGAAGATGAATTAGACGTAGAGGTAACTATTATTGAGTGTTTCCAGTTAAAGATCTAACCCATTTCACCATTAAGGGGGTGTAACTACAATCTTGGGTAAAACTGTTGAGAGACTTTTTGTGGACCGATACATTTTGGAGCTATATTCATGCATCAACAACTTTGCTGCAAAAGGAGGCTGGGTGATATAATTCCAATCTTCAAAGCAACACTGAGTGAGGTGGGTTGGGGGGGGGGGGGGGAGAGAGAAAACTGAAGATTTTTCGTCTCTCGTGTTAATGTTTTCTTCAAGGGAGATGGGAAATCTACAGATACAATTCCTAATAACTGTGTGCGTTTGCAAGGGAGATGTAGTTATAGACTGAAGACGGCCTGTTGGCTATGGTATCATTGGTTATTAGGCCTTTGCAGGTTTGATGATTACCTAAATAATGACTCTATATTTACTTATTTTGTGTGTAAGTATTTCATGATAACAACTAATATGTAGTTGAGTGTTGCATTTGGTAGCTTTTTATTTATATAAGAGTGTTATATTGTGTGTAGGAGTGTTATAATTTGCATTTAATTCTTATATAATTTACCCAAATGAAATTTTTTATTTCAGAAAGAGGATTCAAATTCCCAGAAAGATAAGCCGGAGACAAAAAGAAAAATGTCATTCTTAAGCAAAGCTCAGATGAAAAGGGAAAAGAAAAAAGAGAGGAAAAAGAGGAAACAAGAAGAAAGGAAGGAAGCAGCACAGTGAGTATTCTATTTGGTTCAGTTCTCCCTGTTAATCCATTGTTTATATTTGTGAATCATTTCCATGGCTATCATGTGTTGATATTTAAAGATGAAAGATTGATTCAAGATCAGAGTTAGACTTCATGCGGAATTTAATATCATGATAATGCTGAAGGCTAATGATTACACTTCATTTTTTTTGTCTAAATAATAATTGGTTTGGGTTGATCAGTTACCATAGGTCTGTTGATGTCACTGTTCTCCTTGACCTGTTTCTTCCTTTATCAGTATTTTGTACTTCCTCAAACAAGTGCTGACCAGGCACTCATTTCAGATTTTGCAATTTGCCTTTTCAATGTCAATAAAACGGCTAGCTTGCATTTTGGACAGTTTTTTCCCTAGGCAGTGACCTTGAAGAACATTAGAGCTTTTGTAACCTCATGCACTATATCAAATGTTCTTGAATCTTCTATTGGTCATTGGTCGGTGGTTATTTTGTCAATTACTTGAGTTTTCTAGCACCAAGCGAGAGAGTGTTGTATGGTAGTGAAATACGATAGTGGTCAAGCACACATACAGTAAAGGATCATTTCTATTCTTGGTTGCCTGTACTTTTTTTGAGGACTTTCAATGATCCATGTTTACTCTCGAGAGTCTTGTGACTGTGATTTCTTTTTTGATACATTTCCTTGAACTTGAGTACATGTAACTGCATGAATCTGCCTTAAATTGAAATGGATAATCTTGATTTCAATTTTACAGCCTGTTCCGCGGCCGGTTTTCTACCTTTCTGAAACCATGCCAACTTCTAATACATGAAGCTCTATAAAATTTCTGAACAAACTTTTTGGGCATTACACCTTATACATAACTGGTTTAACTCACCTTTAAGCAGTCTTCTTTTGTTGTTGTTGTTTTTTTACGGGAAATTTCCATCCAGTATTGGTTTCAGATTGAAGTTTACGTAGATTTTCGACTTGAAAACAGTAAAACGTAAAGTTCTATGGTTATAATTCTGTATGTTTTGTAGTAAATTGGAAAACCGGAAGTAAACTAATTGAAAACCATCGAAACTAGCCAGAACTCACTGTATCTTAAGAGGGTCAAATCTTAGCATTATGACCTTGATGTAATCCAGTGAACTCATTTTACCCGACGATACAGTGTAATACAGTGCAATGCAACCCTTCTAGTCTAGTCCAGTCCACTGCTACCCAGTACAATACAGTATAGTGCAGTACAATACAGTATTTAATGTGAAAAATATGCTTCGCTAAAAGCTAGTTTTCAGGTATTCCACAACAAAAATGATACAGAAATTTGAAAATTATTAGAAATGTAGGAAAATCTGATATTATATTTTATACTTTAATACTGTTTGACATTTTGCACTAAGAAATGTGTACCAGCTTGGCAGAGACCCATTGTGCACTGCTCTTTATGCTATTCTGTAGAAAGTCTGTTCAAACCTTTTTATACAACCAACTTTTTGAACTTGCCGAATTCCCTTGTTCTGCACAGAAATGCTTTCTAGCAAGTTGCAAAAAAAAAGTGGGAGGAATGTGACACTTTTTAAAACCCTTGCACACTTTATATATTATGTAAAAAGCAGTTAGCTGGAATAGTTAGCTAAGGATGCTTGGCAATAATTATGCATGGAAACATTTTTTCGTTTCCTGGAATAACGGAGTATTTTTCTGTAGGGAAATATTGCAAGAGAGTGGCGTTAACGACGAAGGACCACAAAAAGGAAAGAGTGGGAAGGCGAAAAAGAACCAAGGCGCTAATGACCAAGAGCAACCTAATAATGACGAGAAAGTTGAGAATAGTCCTAAGAGTGTTGGAGTTGATCAAAGGAGCAATATCACGGAGGAAAAACCAAATTTGGAGTATTTTGGGAAAGTTAAGGGGAACAAGATGGCTGTTATTTTCCACGCTGTTCTTGCACCACATTTTAAATTCGAGGCAAGTCAGGGTGACAGAATTTTCATAAGGTTTGGTGGAGTTGCTTTTGGAAACTTCTCTGACAATGTTGCAGAGGTGCAGCTACAGCGGTAAGCTTTGAAATGTACCTTTGAAATAAAAAAATTGAGACATTCTGGTCAGGAAAGGGATAATATTAGAAAAATATTTATTTTTTGTAGCAATCGATTTTGGCTTTTATGTGGGCTGAAAATAAAGTAAAGAAGCCTTTTTTACAGTTAATTTCTCATCTTGTTTGAGTTGTTAGCCCTTAATAGGGAACGTTTAGTAGCTTTAAATGCTCAGTGATACCTTCATTGGCTTTCCAGACGCTGTTATGTTGCTTTAAACGGAAAAACATCAAGCTCCCTTTTCCTATGGAAAGTACTCGTGTGCTGTTCTAGACTTTTTAGTGAAAACAGCGGTACATTTCTAATATTATATTTTATTCAGAATGTTGTACTGTACTTTGTTGGATATAGGTACTTAGAAGACGATTTTATCCTGGTTCAAGCGAAGATCTCAGTACCATGTGCATATCTTTCTCGAAAAGTTAGTTACAAGTATATTGTAACAAAGGGAAAAGAAAAAGATGCAAAAGGAACGGTAAAACATTTGTGGGAACAATTACCTGGTGGAGGACCTTACAAAAACAGATGTCTTCAAATACCTAAGGAAAGATGTCAAACTGGAGGTACTTCCTTTTCTATGTTCTAATCCTATTTCGAATTCGCGACTCCCTCATGTCAGCTCCTTGGGGTGTACCCAGCGTATTTACAAGAGTGGCTCTGCCTCGTACGAAACCAGTCACTCAAGAAAGGTCATTTAGACAGGCGTTCAAAACGCAACCGCGCGTTTTCACGATCAGGAAAGCTCGAATGGTCAACTATTTCAGATAGCACCAACTTCTCTTCATAGTTTGTACCATTTTGGCATTCAAATGTTGTGCTCTTTCCTTTACATTTTGTGGAGGATTTTATTCTCAGTTCTCGTTAATCTGCCAATTAGGATTGAGAGGGATGCAACAGGTGCGGAGGGTTTTTTTTCTGGCAAAAATATCAACGTTAACATCAATGTCAATATCCTTGTTACAGTGAATATTCATTAGAGCGAGATAAGACTCTCGCTCACTAGACATTATTGAAAAGAACCCAAGCTTCTATCCGAGCATTTTTTCATTATAATACAAAGCACGTTTGTTGAAACATTATGGCAAACTGGTAAAGCAGTGTATGCAGATCCAAAGCTGTGGTTAACACTACAGTCGTGGGACGCTGGCACCCTCCCGCATCATGCAAACCCATCGGTCTCTTGATTGGATATGTACTGTCTTTTAAAATGTGGAACAGTTAAAAAAAAAAAAAAAACGGTTGAAAAATAAGACCTCAGTTGTAAATTCGTAACTTGAAAAGGGAGGCTTCCAGAACCCCTGACTAGTTTAATAAATGTTGCTATTTGGATGCAGTCAATAACATGTACACCTGACGTCTTTCCTTTGCTTTCGCTGTTTTTGTGTAATTATTTTTTTAAAGAATAGGTTCTATCTTGTAATAGGAAATACTGTCATTGTCTTTTTTACTGTATAGCTGTTTGGCACCAGTACGATGATGCGATTTTTAGTTCACCGACGTGGTTCCAAAACGTTCGCAACAAGTTGCCGTCATTTTTGAAGAGCATGGATTCTTTAGAAGGAAGAAATATTGCAACTCGGGCCATGCTACCTCACTGGGAAGGGTTTTTAGTGGATGATGTGAGCACAAAAATGACTGCCTGGGAGGCAATTATGGTCATCAACGATCTAGCATATTGCATGACACAAACACAGGCAGAGCAACATGGCTACTTAAGCAAGAACATTCCAAACTCTTACGACTTCAGCAGAGTAAGTAACTGGCACCTATCATGACATCTTTTTGTGTTACATTAGTCAATGTTCTTTATATTGGAAGTTCGTAATTTATCTTTGATGTGTCATTATCATCAGACTTCATGTGATTGTCCACTTTCCATATTTGATAAATTGTGTTTGTCAGCTCTACTTGCAATGGTCCACCCACATTCAACAAAATGTTTGTTTTATTATCTTAAATTTTCAGAATGTTTATTTCTTGCAATTATCTTATTAACAGGTGACCTAACTAATGAGTTCCATTTAAACCGTGCCTCAGCCCCATTGCACACTAGAAGGGTCTCATTGACTTGATTATTTGTTCCTCTCTTTGCCCGCATGTGCGTACATGTGGTTTTTGTCAATTCGTTTGGTTATGATTCGTGCTTTCTTACTTTTGTAGATTTTGAATGAGTTTCTCACAGAAAAGATCGACCAGAATGCTGCCCCTCCAACAGATGCTAAAGGCAACAAGAAAATGGTTCATCACCTGGTGTCATCAGTTGCAATTGCTTATGTTGTTTCTGCTCACAAAGTATATCTTCACTTTAGTGTTGAAGATTATCGCAAGCTGTTTACATCTCTCCTACTCTGTGGAGACCCAAACGAAAAAAGCTGTGCTTCATTTGACAGGCTTCTTGCTCACTTCGACAGTGGAGAGTGGCAGTAAGTTGTTACGTTTAAGAAGTTGAAAGCTTGGTTTAATATGATGATTGAACATGCCACTTTTACCCTGTGAAAGTAAAAAAAGTACGGCTTAAGTACAACTCTTTCAGTTTGAGATGGCTCGGAAATCAATTTTTATTAAGTTTTACCTTCCCCTGTCAGCATCTGGAAATAATTTCAATTTCTTTTCTTTGACTTACGTCAATCAAAACCCAACTTAAACGGAGTCTTTTGAAGGCGTAGCTCGCGTGTTATTGGTAACCGCTGTAACTAAATAAACGATCAATAATCACATTCCCACAACATGATTATGGTATCAGACACAGACTGCGCATTCCTTATCCACGTACTGGATAATTTTGGCAAGAGGTGAATGAAAATGAATTTTGAAAGAGCAATACGCACAGCGGAACATTGTTCAACTATGTTTTATGCGTGAATGAAAAGTCGATTTTGTGATATTGATATTATTTGATGTTTTTGATATATTTATATTATTTGCTTACTGGATAATGCACCACGTGATAATGCCACATGTCTTCACTCATTTCGTAGGAGCCTTGGGGAATCGGTACAGGCCGTGTGTCGACATGTTGTCAAGGAGTATTATGAACTTCATGACTGGTTGTTTTCAGTGCCCTTAGTTCACTTCTTGACCCAGGCGTCAAAGCCATTTGGTAATGATGTGTTGCTCATGGAGGAACCCAAACACAACGATGACACTTGGTGGGGTGCTAACGGATTTGAAACAAAATCTCTGAGAGAAAAACCCTTTACAGACAAGAGGTAAAGCTCATAATTAATCGCGGAAGTCTAGGATGGTAAAACTATATAGTAAAAAGCAATTACACCAATTAGTCTTGAACCATTTTGGTTCCGCCTGCTTCGATTTTTTCATTTTTTGAAAAATTGAGAAAACTATAAAAATTGACAAACGACAAAATGTAAAAGGAGGTTAAAAATATTCATTGAGAGGGAGGAAAAATGAAAAAATATCTCACAAAATATGGTTGTCACGTTAGCAGCAAGATCTATCCTTACCAAATTATTTCCAGATAAATGTCAGGGAAAGTAGCAAAGTCTTGGGGCGTTTTACCAGGCCGCAAGCTTTGTAAACTTTTACCAATTAATTACGAAATTTTTATCTTTTATTGTGTCAGCTGTCCTTCAACCCTGACAAAGATGTTTTCTCCGTTGTTTGAGCTGGACCCCCTCTTCAGAAGAACTTTTCTTCTTGTCATTCCCTGTCGAGCATTTGGCAAGATTGCATCCTCAGGAAGATTTCCACCCGTTGAAATATACGCCACACTTGCTAGGATTTTGTCTGAAATTAAGTACCCTATACAAGAGGAGGTAGGTTGTTGTGGTTTTAAATGTTATAATTTGATTGTGCACGTCTGAACGAAATCCTGTGTTGACTGAAGTTGGAGCAATGAACAATAGTTTAATTTCTTAAAAGGCTAAAAAGTTATCTCGCAAATTATAACTTCAATGCCTTACCTCTTGGTTTTGGTTTATTCTTTTGCCTACGTTTTCCTTTTTTCTTGTGTATATAGCGAGATGCTGTTGCCACCTGCTTGAAGGTAACAAGTGAAAGTTTCAAGGCAGCCGGTGAAATTACACCAGAAAAGTAAGGCTTTTAGTGTCGTAGTTTTTTTAATACCTTTTCTGTTTTCTAGGTTGCGTGCGATTGGTCATATTCCCGCTTAGGAGCAAACACAATACCCTTGATCATTAACTTTTCTTGACCTATTTCACCTGTTATTCTAATATAAGATAAGTTATTTAAGTGAGGAAGCCTGACTTGTCATGAGCCTCGTGGTTTCTTCAGGTTTTCTCGCCATTTATTATCTTACATCAATTTTCTTCATTTTTTTCCATCTGTAAATGTTGTATATGGCGAAAATAAATATTATATTGTATTGTATTGTATTGTATTGTAAAAAAATATTGTATTGTAACTATTATCCACACAGACGCAGGCCTACACATAACATTTAAATTTGGACTCTTCTTGGTTAAAAGAGATTATGTCTCTTTATTGCATTTCGCCCTGATTTTGGAACAGAGCCTTAAGCATTGAAAATATCGACAGTATAGCTGTTTCACCGGGTAAATCTCTCTCTAAGGTTATTTCTATTGGCGGAGTTTTGATCCCAACACTGATAGGAAGTTTCCTATTTTGTTGTCTATGGTTAGGCCTGTCGAGGTCAAAATGTGTCAAATGAGAAACAAGACCTCAGGTAGCCGGCTTTGATATCCAAAACATCAACCTTACGCGTGCGTCAGGTCCCTAATGAGGCCAATGGAATGCACCATTAGTGAATAGCCCCGAGTAGCTTTTATATTAGTAGCAAGAAATGCAATGATGAACAAGTCTAGAGAACAAAAAGATGTAAAATATAAAGTTTGAAAAAAAGTCAGCTACTTAAAAAAACAAAAACAAAAAACAGCGACCTGAGCTAAGAAACCAGCTGAGCTTCTTGTTAAAGCTTCTCACTTCTCAAGACGGTGGAAAAACAAAAACGAAAACATGAGAAGTATCATGCTTGAAGAATACTGTGGATTGCATACTGCAAGATGAGCAAGAAAGTACAAATCGCAACCGCGAGGAACATCATGGAACATCCAATGAAATGGAAATACAGGGTTGTACATGCAAGTGTAGCCTTTGAAATATCCCTTGCTTCTGTTGGCTTAGGTACGCGTCGGAGGATCTTGAGCCGTTATGGGATGCTATCAAAGACTATTAAGATGATCCCAGTGTTCAAGAAGAGCTTCGAGGTAAGAGCGGGCATGAAAGAAATAACAAAAGTGCCCTTTAATAGTTTGAAGATTAGGCCCGGAAGCCTTCAAAGCCATCATCTATTCCTTGGGCATTTCAATGACAAGAGGACTGGGATCCAGTTCATCATATTCCAAAAGCTTAAAGCACTGGACATTTGGTGATGATCTAGTCTTCTAAGCAAAAAGTACATGCACATGGAGCAGTGAAGTGCTGCTGGGACAATCTGACGGGGTTGGGGTCAAAGCTCAAAGTAAATGCATCCAAGATCAAAGAGATAACGATTTGGTACAAGGAACCAGGGGAGATGTCAAAGTTGCTTGGAGAGGGTTCTGGCCTTCTTACATCGTGCACCCTTGTCATCATTACTGGTAGTACCGAAGAAGCTGTTGAAGCTAGAAGCAGGGAGGCGCAAGGTGACGCGTTCATTCAGTCTAAAGATCCGAAGACCTTTGGTTCCAGTAATCCTAACGCTCAAGTACATCCTTGGTGTCTGGTAGTTAAAGAGGATCTTGTATATATACAGCAGGAGAGGATTGGCATCGCCACTTGCTAAAGGAAATTATAGTGGATCAGCCACATACTAAGGAAAGCTGCCACCAACATCACATGCCATTGCCCCCAGTGGAACCCTTAAGTGCAGGCCAAAGAACTAGTACAAGAGTACTGAAGAGCCATAGAGATGTGATGGAATCAAGTAAATTGTAATGCACAAAACAGTCTGCTGGAGAGCCCTTTTCTCTGGCTGGAATACGTAAAAATGATGCTATCAGAGCATTTTAGAGTTGCTGCTCACATTCTGTCTAAGATATTTAATATAAAACAATACTGGTATGCAATAAAATACCTTTAAAATAGGATTAAACGTCTCATCTGCGCGAGCAGTAATTGTTAGCCCTAAAAAACCGTACGTGCGTTTATTTTCTAGCAACATGAGTATGAATAGTCTACGAAACCAAACGCTTCCCAGAAAGCTGATTTTTTTAAATTAAATGAAAGAGTAAATTTAAAATGTGAATGCCGTTAATGCCTCATTTTCGGCGCAGAGACTGAAGTGAGCTTAATTTCTTTTGTAATAGATTTTCTTCCGCTGATGCTCATGTTTCATTGAACCAAGAAGCCGTCCTTTGTGCCATATCTTGTTTACGTATTTTGAAGGCTGTCTCTTCTTCTTGCGATTTTAATCTGTTGCTTGACTGTTTGCGGAGCATTGAAATGTGGATCACTGTGCTGGAAACGACAGCTGTTCTTGAGCAGGATGGCACCCAAACGTTTCAACAGATGGAGGAAGTGGTGGTCGAAAGTTTTGACATTGTAAAGAAGTGGTTGAAAAAGTCGCTATCTCCCAAAATTTCGTGTTACACCGTCAGTGACACAAACAAAGAGCTGGAGGTATGTATATTAAAAATAATAAAAAACCATACATAATACATACTTAGAGATGCCCATTTAGCACCCGCACCATAACAGCATGATAAGGTTGCGAGTTAGCTAGCTTGGGGTTTGGGCCATTTTTGTTCAACAGTAGGTGAAATGCATAAAAAAAATCACAAAATTAAGTGTTACTAGGTTGGTTTGATGAGATATTAAACGCTGTGAGCATTAGTTATCTGTTCGAATCGCAGTCTGGAAATAGTAACTTATTGGCTCACAATATGCTGCATCAATGTCACACAAGAGCACCGTGATGACGTAATACCAGTTTTACCGCTGAGCACACGCTGGACAGTATTATATTTTTAGGTTTACATCATCTCGACCATAAAGATGATCTACTGTCTTAATATTTTGTGACCAAGTTGAATGCTTTTCACACATCCCTACACAGCTTTGTGCTAGTACTTTATAATCGGTTGTCCGTTTCTGTTTACCAAAGAACCTTGGTAAACAGAAATTACATTCATTTAATTTCTCTTATCAACCTTGACTGGAGCAGACCTGGTCCCGTGATTGCTCTCATAAGTACGTAAATCATGATCACCTGGGTGAGTGTAGTCCTGAGAAGGACTGTTTGAGGTGACATTGACGTTTCGACAACCCAAGCGTAAGTCATCTTCAGATGACGACTCTGGCTCCTTTCTTGAAAGGTACATATAACCATTGGCTAATTGTGAAAGGTTTCTCTTTTCTTCATAGATTTGGTCAAACTTGTCGTCCCTTGAATGGGGAAATAAGATTTGTGGAGAGATTTGGGGACGTCGTGTATCCGAGAGATTGAAATTGCGTTTGGAGGAGGTGAAGATAAAAAACAACTTTTAAGTGCTTGGGCCTTCTAAACAAAGCTATTGTCAGCAACTAATGATTCAAATGGCTGTAGGTTTTTTCGACATTTAATTAGAACTTTTGCTTCACAAGGTGTTGGTTTGACGTTCTGCTTTCGTTGGTAATTGAAGGCTCTTAAGAGTACATTGAGAGTGCCTGATTCAATTTTTGGCTATGACTGTAATGAATTAATAAAAATTTTGTAGTCTGGTGAGAATGGTTTTGTTGTGCAGTAGTTAAATCGCAATAATTGCGTATCGCAGAAATTTGGTCTTGAACTTCAAATATTAAAGGAAGATTACACAGTTCTCTTGCGTAATAATTATCAAAGGTTTTATAGTTAACAGGTATAATGCGAGCAATCTCTTGCTAACACGTTTTGTCTCAATAGCGGGACTGTAATGATCTGGTTGAAATATTCACGAAAGCTAAGATGGCTGCGCAACACAACTATGTTCAAGACCTGGTGTCTGAAGTTACATTCAGAAAAGTTGAAAACATGCTTCAGGTAACTTGCGCGTCATTAGTCTATTTTCATGTTATGTCCTGTGATAACATTGTATGTCAGTCATTGTTTTTTTTTTCTGTATATCAGTGTATCGTGTATCAGGACTCCATGTTTGATAAAAGGTTGTGTTTGAAACCTTCAAACCTATTCATTTTGCATAACACAAGTTGTGTTAATAAGCCAACAAAATAAAACGTATAGGGAGTCCTACACAGAGAATAGTGTCCGGTTTCATGATTCTGTTCATGATCACTAATCAAAGGCTCCTATGAGCCAACTCGTGAATGCAGATGACACATCAGTTATTGAAATTAAGATGGCTACGGACCCTTCCTTGAAAGCTAAAAGAAATTACTGATATATTTGCCTGATTCTGTAACGCGAAATAACCATTCTTATACTATAAAAATGATTGTAAACTTATTCCCTGCTCATTGAATAAGGTTATTCTGATGCGCCGATTAAAAAATTTGCACGTTTTTTTTTTATTCAAAGTTCATGCCAACACTTCACTAATTGAATTTTAGGGCGTTTTCCATTTGTCGGAACTGGCCTTCCAGACCTCTCCGTTCGTAAACCGGAATGTAGCAATTTTGAGGATAAGTTTTATCCTAGTGCTTCGAATTTCTTCAAAATAGTGCTTACGATTTTCGGAGTGATTATTAAGATTTTGCAGCACCATCCCTTCAAATTGACGCATTTGATTTACAGACTGGACGGTCTGACCAGCCAGTTCTGGCAAATGGAAAGCACACTAGATGCCGAACTTTTCATGAGCTCAACTTAATTCAAATTAAGGTCGGCCCAAATCACGAAAATCCCGCCTTTTGATTCAGACGCCGAATTTAATTAGCCGAACTTAATTTACTTGAAGCAAAACCAATCGAAATGTCAGCGTTTTTTTTTTTTTAATTTTTTTATTTGAAATACCTTATAATAATTTATGAATTAGGTTCGGCTCATGAAAAGTTCAGCGTCAGCATCAAAGCCGTTCCAAAGCCGAAATTCCCGGCTGATCCAGGCGGGAAGAACGGCTAAGCCGTTCCAAATTGAAACAGCCGTTCTCAACTGATTCAGACCCCGAACTTTTCATGTACTTAATTCGAGGTATTAGGTTCGGCTCATGAAAAGCTCGGCGTCTGAACCGGGCCTAAGACACCTCACTTTGTGGAAAAACGAAAAAACCTATAACTTTGCTCAGATCCAACGAAAAATCTTTATTCTTGTACTAAAATGATCGTCAAATTATTCTCTGCAGATTGAATAAGATAATTTTGATGCGCTGATTAAAGACTTTTTAATCAAAGTTCATGCCGACATTTTACTAATTGAATTTAAGACACCGCACTTTGTGGAAAAACGAAAAATTATTTTTTTTATTAAATTATTTTTAAATTCTTAAAAGACACCGCACTTTGTGGAAAAAACGAAAAACCTATAACTTTGCTCAGATTCAACGAAAAGTCTCCATTCTTGCACTAAAATGATTGTCAAATTATTCTCTACAGATTGAATAAGATTATTCTGATGCTCCGATTAAAAATTTCACTTTTTTTACGTGGGATGCCTGTGCAGCAGCCCAGGTTGTTAAATGGGGGCCGTTTGTTCTTCGTTGTATCTACAAGTTGTAACGTTTGTTGTGATTGGCTAGTTTCTGTCGTAATAGAACACCATTTTTTATTGGCCACTGTTCTTTATTTTGACCAACAGAAGCTCGCCATGTGCAGCTACGTCATGCAAATTCGTGTCCAATAGTACTAGTGGATTTTGCGATCGGGCTAGTGGATTCTGACCATCACTTGCCCGATGGGCAAGTGAAGTTTTTTTGGGAATTAAAATTACAAAATTAATGTAAGGCATACTTTTTTTTAACTTCCAGGTAGATTTGTGAAAGCCGTTTTTCAAGCTGAGTACAAAATCTCGAACAGGAATTTCTTCGCTATGAAATCACTGATTTCCTCTTTTTAAGCAGCCGAGTGTTCCTTAGAAGTTGTTCTTTTGATTTACGGCATTGAAAACCTGTGTTTTCCTTCCAAGGACCGCAAAGACCCGGCAGCCATTTTGAATTGAACACAAGGATCTTCGAATTCCGTACGAATAAAGCCGACTGAGATCTCGTCAACCTGTCGTGGTGAACTCGACCCAACTTTGGGTAAATTCTGCAATTCCGAAAGCGTCCAATTTACGGACTTACGCACAACACGGTAACATGGTAGCTACTGACCTTTCCAGAAGGCAGTAGCCACAAAAATGTTCATTTCACCAGATATGCATAATTTTGTTTACGAATTGACTGATGCTTGACATGGCACTTTCCGCTTTCGTGTGAAAACTGACAGCAAAACTTAATCTTTTAGCAAACTAATCTACTTGATGTAATACTTTTGTTTGAGAAGCAAAAATATGATGAAAGATGTCGAGTTTTCATGTATGCAAAAAGTTATGATTAGCAGAGTGAACTTTCCAGTTAATAAGAGTGCTTCTTTCAGCTGAAGATATTTTCTGGCGGGAAATATTTTTTGGTGGCAAAATTTCAAGTAGGGCAACGTAATATCACACAATCTTTCTAACTAAAACTATTCAGTCAGTCCAATCGCTAAGTCGGGGATAAATAAGGCCACTAGTGCTAAACATACATCAACGCATGCTAGGTAAATGCTCTAAAAAGCGTCTTGTTTATTCAGAGTGCATGCCGACACTTCACTAATTGAATTTTTAAATTAAAGTATTTTTAAATTAATTTTTTTTGAATTAAATTATTGTTAAATTCTTAAAAGACACCGCGCTTTGTGGAAAAAACGAAAAACCTATAACTTTGCTCAGATTCAACGAGAAATCTCTATTCTTGCACTAAAATGATTGTCAAATTATTCTCTACAGATTGAATAAGATTATTCTGATGCCTAGTGAAAAAATTCCTCGTTTTTCACTAGTTGAGTTTACGACCCTGGACTTTCTGAAAAACTAAAAAAACTTATAACTTTGCTCAGATTTAACGAAAAACCTCCATTCTTCCACTAAATGATCGTCAAATTATTCTCTACAGACTGAATGAAAATATCCTGATGCGCCGTAAGCAACAAATTTTCGCGTGTTTTTTCCACTAATTGAATTTAAAACTCATTCACTGCGCATGCCCGAAAGTTAACGACTGAACCAACCAAGTGAAACCGCATCACCGCTATAACTCGTTCATTGCGCATGCGTGCATTCACGAGTTAAAAAAAGGAAATCTCACCTGAAATTTGAGATACAGGGATTTATCGACAACTGTACAATGATCTCCTTTACTGTCCCCTCACTGCATAAACAATGAAGGGGAAGACAGAATGTTACCACCATTATTTTTAATATTTTTTTTATCATTATTTTTACCTTTAATCTCAACACTGAAACAAAATGGTCACCTATAATCACAAAGCAATTGGTTTTTGCAAATCAGTTTTGAATATTGACTGATTTGCAGTGCACAAAAAATGGTGTTGTTTATACCTTTAGGCTTTTGTTTTGGGACACGTGTTTTTTCCATTACGAGTGACACCTTATACTTTACTGTGTTGAATTAAGCGCTGTGTGGTGAATTTCTTGACCAGTTAGTATGGATGATTGTCGTACCAAAACCCTTTTCTTTGATCCATTAAGACAGGAAATGAAGGTGAAAAGGTGTTCAGAAACCTGTCAGAGCATGGACTTGAGTCGCCCCAAGCATCGAAATGTGGCGATCTTCTTACTCTGATGCTTACAAGATGTTGGCCAAAACCACAAGGAGGTGTTCCATGCTCAAGTAAAGTAATTTTCAAGCACGTCCTGACATGGAGACTATGGTCCTGCTTTTTTCAGAGATTTGGTAATTATTTTCTCTATTTTTACTAAGGTTTCCGTTACATTACCTTGCCTATTTTGAAATATTTAAATACTTGTTTGGGACTTCACTTCATTGACATCGGTTGTGAGAAGCATCTCTTGCTCCATTGGAGTGTGAAACATGCTAAAGACGTTTCAAAGCATTAGTGGTCACACATTTGAGCGCCCAAGCTGTTTTGCAAGGGGTAAACAGCAGGCCAACTGCGGTAAATATCTCCTTTAAACGTCAGAGCTCCTGGTTTGCGATATTTAAGTCAGAAACCAGTTGCTTCCTCAATCATGTATCCATCTGTCCTTTTCTGTGCTGTCTTCCTTGCTGCTGTCCAGGACATCCCCGCATTCGTAATAGTTTAAGTTGCCTTGAAACGTTTAAGGTTTTTGTGTAACCTTACTCAGTGTTCTCTGGCTGACTAATTTGTTGCATCCTTGTTTGAGTGTACAATTCTCTTCCCTTTTCCTTACTGCCGATTTATCCGTGTCATCCAGTAAATAATTTTGTTTGCATTTTTTCAATATAACAGGAGAGTGTTTAATTTTTTACAGGCTCATCTTATTTTTGCAGGCAATTTATTGAATGATAAGTATCATTCCTACCGAGGTAGATGGGATTTTTCCTGAGAATTTGAAAATTGTGTCCTCTTTACAAAGATAAATTGATCAGAAAATGGAATGGTTAAAACTGGGGAATGCATTACCAGATTTATTAATGTTGTGATACTATTCTTGAAGGACTAGAGTCTGACTTTCGCAACGTTCTGAAGCTAGATGGACAAGAGATTCTGACGATGGCCCTGTCATCTCTAGAAGCTGTAGTAGGGTCTCTGAAGGATGGATCCATACAATGTCAAATGTTGACTCTCGTCCATGAATATGACAAGCGCTTTCTGATGCTTTGTCAGCACATCGTCAAGGAGGAAAGTGACCTGTTACTTTTAAAGCAATTGTTGGATCAACGCTGCATTGAGCTTACTGAATTTCAGGAGGAACGGGACAAAGTTTCTACCTTCGTCAGGATGTGCTCTCACATCAAACAAGGTAACACGAATTACGTTTGCCTTATCCTTATCTGGGATTAGTAGGGTAAATTATTAACTGCCTTGCTGCTTTGCTGAAGTCTCTTTGATGAAAAAAAAAATGGATATGTAATGGCATACATAGGTCTAGTGTGGGGTACGGAGAACGTAACTTAAAAAAAAAATCACCACAAAAGTTAGAAAGCAAATGGTTCACCCTCCTAACTCACTTTAGCCGGCCTTCGCAGAGCACATGCTTTTTTGCGAAGATTAACTTACTCGTCGCATTTCGTGCTCGAATTCAATTGGTCTCAAACATAACCTTGCTTTTTCGTGTGGTAAACGAAGCAGTCCTGACTATATATCCGACAATGTTTACACCAGGGGTGAGAACGCATTTGCATTGTTTCGCTTTTTGATTGTTACAGCAGGAGGCTGTACCTCATGTATTTGGACAAGTACGGGAAACCTCTGTGAAGCCTTGTGGGGATGATGTTAAGTTTTATGATATCTGAAGTATTTATCAAATTTTTATTGCTCCTGCATTGTGACCACGTGCTATACACTAGACTCAAAAAGGGTTCAATCATAGCTATGTCTTAAATGAAAACGCGTTGCTTGTGTCTGTTAATTATTGTTTCGGGAACCTTAAATCAGCAATCTGTCGAATAAGTTTTTGTTGTGCTCTGCGTGTTGAAGGTCGGGAGGTCCGCAAAGGAAATAAATGGTGCCCGCGGCCTGGAGGTAAGCCCAAGGGCACAGTTTTTTTCTATATGGACCGACCTTAACTCCGGTAAATAACCTGTTTGTTGTTTTTCTTAACCGTATTTGCTCGTCGCTGGCCCTGAATAAAATTTTGCACACCAGTAATGGTGAAGCTTGGAAAAATATTTCTTCATTCACGTTTTCTTTATCTGCTTCATCAAGGTAAACGATCAACAGGATTACGCTGTATTTAATACTGTCGAGAATAAGATTTCTCTTTAATGTGGTAGTTTGTGTGTAATTAGGTATTTGCAAACAGTCACCTTGCTGTTCGTTTTGTTTTCTTTTAGTGGATCTTGATAGATTGTCGAGCATGACAGCGGTAGATACTTCACGGTTTCCGATTAAAGATCTTGTTCAGTCAGCGACTGTTGGAGGAAGAGTAGTCCCAGGGGTGACTTTTTTCGGACTTTCACCTAAGGCCAAGGTAATGATTTCATCTCTCTGCAAGCTCAGCAACAGTGTCCTCCTGCGACAGTTTTGGAAAGAAAATGGCGATAAGGCATTAAAACAAACGGCAGAAAGAGAAGGACGTAAGGTGTCTCTCACTGTTGATGATGTCGAAGAGTTGGTCTGGTCTCCTTCAAATGATCAACTGCGGTCTCTGCAAGCGCGTTTCTTAACTGGTGCCATTTCGTTTGAAGAGATTGACAAGTTGTTCAAAGTCTTCAAAGGAAATGAAGAAATTTCCAGAGAAATGAAGCTCATCATTTCAAAAAATGGCAGTAAAGGTCAAGGAACTGAATTAATCGTCAACCAGCGCATCGAGCAGATAGATCAATACTTCAAGTTACACGACTGTATTGATGCTGCTAAGAGTATCCTGGAATTCAAAACGTCTCTAGATCTTCAAGGAAATTTCCAACTGGTGGAGGACCTGCACAGCCAGGTTTGTTTATCTACAATTCGTCGTATGTTCCTGTTCCCTTAAAAAACCTCTTTGAAACCAAACTTACCGATGTTTGGAAATAATTTGTTCTATTTTTAGACTAGATGATAGTTTTCACCGTCTTTGTAGACCTCCGTCAGTTGTGTGCCTAACATTGGTGATAGACCCTTGAAGTTTGTTCTATTGGAGTTGGAGCAAGCTTCGAATGTGGCTGATTAATCTGATGAAAGAAAGGCTTTTTTCTGTAACGGTTAAAATTTTGGATCCGTTTAGTTTCTTTTGTTCAACCCTAGAAAAAAGAAATAGAAAAAGTGGGTAATTTTGTTACACAACTAGATTAGCTCTTTAGTTATTCTGAGTAACTTTTATCAGTTCCTGTTATCTTCTCCATAACGTTTGATAATATACATTTAAACAAAGGTAATAAAGTTGTTGTTGTTGTAATTTCCTGAAGGTTTGATACACAACTGCTCATCTTGTTATGGGAAAAAAGGAAAGTTTTAATATATATATTTTTTATTTCATTATGGTTTTTCATTTGTCGATATAGGTGAACAAAGAATTTAAACAGCGACCGCTGAGAAGTATGAATGCAGAGTTGCAGGAAACTGGTCGATCGCTGTCCAGAATAACCACCAAGCATATAGAGTGCCTTGATGCCGTCACCAGATGCCAAACGTTTATTACCTGGTTGAGGAAAACTATTGCAGGTGATAGACGTGGAAATTGTGAATTTTATACCCGTCATTTGAGATTAATTTCACCTTGAATCCAGTACATAAGTGAAGGAGCTGCTCTTCAACGGCAGTTACTGTGCTTTTCCATGTGTTGTTATGTTATATGAATTCAGTGTTAAAAGCCCGTGCTGTTTTGTTTAACTTTCAATGCCGAGAGGTAGCCATCCTGTTTTCTGTGATGTTGCGTCCAGGATGAGGAAGCAAATAGTTTTTTCGTCCGAAATGATCACGGAAGCCATAAAGTAATGTGAGGAGTCAAACAGGAGCTTGTGGATGTGGGTTGTGAGCAGCACCAACCGATAGACTGCAAGTTGTGGCAACTTCCCATGAACTTGTAGTGTTATCATATGATTGCTTCGTAATTGGAATGCTACACTTAAACCGAACAAGTTTGAATTCAATTTTATCCAAAAACTTATGTTTACACTACTTGTTTAGGTCTCTTCCGGGTCAGTTGAAATAATTACCAGGATTTTGTTTGAAAGTACTGCTGAGCTTTATTCTTGAAAGTGGATATGTGGAACAATCATAGATGTGAAGTGCGAGTGTAACATTGAATGTGTCAAAGATCATGATCGTTGGAGTGGGATTTTAGCTACATCACTGAATTGTTTTCCAAGTTCTTTTTCACTCGTTACCTTTGTGGTTGTTAAAATGAGAGCAAGATTTTTTTACTGATCAAACATGGATTTCTTTTGTTAGGTCCTCAAGAACTCAAAGTGCTTGTGGATTTAGCCATAATCTCAGCTGGAGAGACAGATATGGAAACAGCCAGGATAACCTGCTTACACACCAGCTGTCTAGGATTTGCTCCTCTTATTTTCGATTTGAAAGCTTCCTTTGGTTTTGGTGAATTGATGAAGACTTGTGAGCCTGTATGGAGTGCAGTAGACACAGACCCCACTCTTCCCGTTAAATTGGTAGGTCAGCTTACCTTGTGAAACCTACTTTTTCCAAACGCTTTTTTGTTTGTTGCGTTTTGGGATCTTGCGAAATGTAATTTTTGTGATTGACGTTCTATTAAGAGATGCAGCCATTGTTAATGTTTGGGCTACCCCATATAAATACTATTTTCCTACATTAAAGCACCAATATGTGTCCACCCTGTCAATACAATTATGTTGTTTTGATGGCCGGGTGTTAGCCCGAACAAATCTCATGCAGTTGTAATGTTATCTGAAAACAAGCCTTGTTAGTCCGACCACGCTTTAAAGGTGATCGAATTGTTTTGAAGTATTGGTTCTCATGAAGGCGGATTTCCACTGTATATGTTTTGTGAGAGTTTAGTATTTACAATTACCATTAGTGAGATCGTGCACCGAAAAAGCAATGTCGTGGAAAACAACAAGTCAAATAGCAGCCTGAATTTCATGAATTTTCAAGTAATTCGTTTGTTGATAAACCCTGGTTTACACGTACGACGCAAGCATAAGCATAAGCATAAGCGCAAGCACGAGGATGTTTACACGTGCGATAAGCATAAGCATAACGTGACATACGCAAGCGCAGAAGCAAACAAATTTGGCGGACGATAGCCCTTTTCACGGTTGATCTTTCTCATTTGCATTACAATGTTACCCAACGTCGATGCAAGGCAATTTTGGGCTAAAACTGCAAAATACGAAAATAGCCCGAAATTGCCTCAGATACATGCTAGATTTCATTGTAATAAAATTTATTCAAATGAGCAGAGTTAACCATGAAAAGGGCTATTTGGCGCAATCGCGCGGCCGGGCTGCCTTTTGGCGCGAGATTTGATTCCAACATGGCGGAAAATGGCAACGCATGAGTAACTAGATTGTACGCTGACAACTTGTCACTGTTTTTCAGTTTTATTTCCTTGCGCTTGTGCTTATGCTTGTGTCGTCCCGGTTTACACGTACAACGCAACGACGCAAGCATAAGCACAAGCACAAGAGAATGGAAATAGTTCCATTTTCTTGTGCTTGTGCTTATGCTTGCGTCGTACGTGAAACTGGGACGACGCAAGCATAAGCACAAGCGCAAGCACAAGGCGCTTATGCTTGCGTCGCACCGGTTTACACGTAGGTTTCTTGTGCTTATGCTTGCACTTATGCTTATGCTTGCGTCGTACGTGTAAACCAGGCTTAAGGCTATTAATTTTACACGTCCACTCCCTATCATTTGAATCATTCTGGAATTGGCAACCGATGGTTTTGCGGGTGATGTTGGTTATGTATTAGTGGAACAAATTGTCATGGGCAATCCGCGCGTTTTTTTTTTTATGGTATGTGATGTTGTGAATTCTTCCACTATCACCTGTGGCAACATGAAGATTTTTCTTTATGTGGGTTTTCAAAGGTATGACGTTTACTTGAAGACTTGATGACATCAAATCGATACCTACATTAAAAAGACATAATAATAATAATAATAATAATAATAATAATAATAATAATAATAATAATAATAACATTTTACAATTTCATGACAGCAAACTGTAAAATTACTCAGGTTTTAATAGAATCAAACTGTATCTAGTAGATTCTATTCTTGTAAATAATAAAGTTATCATTATTATTAAAAATTTTTTATTTATAATAATAATAATAATAATAATGATGATGATGATGATAATAATAAATAATAATAATAAATAATAATATTAATAATAAATAATAATAATAATAATAATAATAATAATAATAATAATGATAACATATTTATGCAGGATGACCATTTAAGTTATAAAAACTGCTATCAACATGGGTCCTGCGTTAAAAAAAACGATCTAAAAAAGCTTATATGAGAAATCGAGAAATCGTCCATATGAGAAAAGATAAAAGGACTAAAACTAGAATTCGCATACAGTTATTAAAATATCTGCCCCTTTATTAAAAAAAAACCCTTTTAGTCTATTCCAATTTAACACCATCAATAACTAGTTAGTTCTTATTCCTAATATCATAATCTTGAATATTATGTCGTTTAAGTTGAAAATAATTGGAAAAGTAACTTGGGGCCGTTCCCTTGAGGCACTTTTCAACCAGTTTAACAATGTGGTTTTAATTTCTGGTCTTGTCGCTTAGTCCTTAGAGAAGTGGGTAATCTTTTCTGTTAGTTACTGGTTCAAATACCACCGTTTTGCAAACTTTGTTTCTGGCATTTTCTTTTGTTTGTGTGTTTGCTAGTTCTTACCAAGAATAGTAGTGGAAATGAAGAATGAAGCACTTCAACTTATTCATTTATCACGACTTTGATCATTTCTAGAGATTTATGTCTGATATTTTTAAATTGAACATTTTATAATGCATTGTACAGATTGACACCAGTCGTCAGTTGGAGTGGCTAAAAGGTGTTGAAACGTCTCATGGTTCGGTGGCCAAGTCCTCCCTTTTAGAAGCTCAGGCCATTAATGAAAAGGGTGTGTACCGTGTTGGGTGCCTCAGTGAGGACGCAAGTGCTGCAATGGAAAAGTTAAGCCTTAGTACCGTCGTTCAACTCAGTGTAGCTCAGGGTGAAAAGGGAGAACACAAAAAAGTTTACACTCTTGATGACTTGAAGGATCTGCAAAGTAAGCTGATGCTTATTGCTGCTAAAGCATCACATGGAAAAGAAGAAGTGGACCGATTTGTTGGTGTAAGTTTGGTGTTCTCAACTAATGGTATCATTTTCCCTTCACCAAGATTTCTTACATATTAAATTTTCTTGTATCATTTTCAACATCTTACTGACTGTTCGCAATTGTGCAGCTGCGTTAAGGACGGTGCCTCCTTTTGCTACTGCGTATACGTTCTGCGCATCTTGCGATGGTCCGAGAAAGTCGGGTTTCTCAGCGCTGGTGCCCGCGAAAAGCAGATTTTCGCAAGTGTTTTTGAAATACGAAAAGAAAATAAGGGGTAACCATGCATTTTTCAGAGATAATTAAGGGAAAAAATTCCATGCACTGTTTTGTATTTTGGCGCTTTTTAGAATTATTGTTGCTTAATTATCTCTGAAAAATGCGTGGTTCCCCCCAATTTTCTTTTTGTATTTCAATAGCCCTTGCTCAGATCTGTTTTTCCCGCATAGTCATCAACCGCCCAAAAATACTTCGGTATTAATAAGCACTGTCCTTAATTGTATCACAACATCCAGGATCACATTCATTAATTAGTACATTTGAAATGGAGGTTTTTGTCAGAGTCCTCTCGAGGTTTGCATTCTAAATAAATTGCTTGATTCTCCTACTGGAAAAACATTTACCGAATGATCCTCATTTTTTTCCATTTTCTTGTAAGGGAATCAAAAAGTGTGACCATACGAGGTTTACACTCCTTATTCAATGGTAAGAACATTTGGTAATCGTTAATTTTAGTTCCGTGAAACAAGTATTTGTTGTAAGTCAGTGAAACAACCTGTGGACAAATGTTTTACTGAAGGTTCGTTTGGACTACGCATGTAATACAGAGGAAATGAAATCTTTGACAATCGTCATTTATCTTGTGGGCGTTTCTATTCATGGTGCCCAGTAAAACTGTATTTAGGGCTCATTCTTGTCAAAATATAGTGGTAAGTAGCATTTGTGATTTTGGTTGGTGGTTTTGCTTATTCTTGTTTTTCTCGTTTGGTGACTTACTTAAGTTCCTTTTGAAAATTAATAGATCTTGCAATGTGTGCTGCGACTTGCTGAAGTATACATCTCTCTCTGCAAAGCTGGGGAAGTAAGCCATCTCAAATGGAAACACGAATTCCAGTGTACACCCCGGCTTGCTGGCAACAGCTCTCTAACGGATGATCTGACGAGGCAAAGCGACCAAATGGAGCAGTGTTTTGAACAGTGGAGAGATGAGCTACACTCAAAGCGGTTACAATACAGTGAATTGAACCATTTCACTACGAGGCAGTTGCTGTTCCTTCGAAACAAACTGGCAGTTGTTCAAGGAAGGGGCCCCAGAGCAGTGGATGGCATCCCACTTGAGGTTTATAACCTGTTGGAGAGTGTGCTTCCGGGTGTTGAGCCAGGTATTCTTAAGTCTGTGCTTTTGTCTTGCGGCATTTGCAGTCAGGAAACTGGCGAAAACATCGTGAGGTCTTATGGTGGGGGCAGCACTTTTCAGAGCCGCATTGCTTTGGAACGACCTTCTCCACTAAAGGGTGCGCAGTTGTCACTGGTGGAGATGTTCCAGTCGGTTGTAGCAAATTTGGAATCGATTGGAACTTACTCTGACCCTGAGGAGATTGCTATTGCAGCAATGATTTCATGTAGAGATGCCAGTGAAACTGATCTCATTGTATGGTGTGTGAAGAATGCTAACAACAAAGATCTGATAAGTGCCAAGTACTCAGAAGCAATAAATGACCCCCGATATTCGGCACTGGTGGAGAAAGATGTCAGCACATCAATGGAAGAGGAAAGGTAAGATACTTAGCAGTGGTAGTCGCTAAGTAATGGGTTTAACATTATCAAAGCTGTAAAGGCCGTTTTATTTTAAAAAGACAGTCTAAAATAGCCGACTACTTCTTCATTAACCCAATATCTTTTTTTAAATCTATTATAGTTCAATGTTCTTCGGGCATTGCACCTAAAAGTGCTAACGTTAATTTTCTGTTAAGTCATTCTCCAGAGGAGGTGGAGAGTGAAACAGATGATTCACCAGAACCCATGGAAACAGCTTTTACTCTTGACCAGACGGCAGGCGGGGAATTCCTGAGCCTAGATGATTTGGGAAACCTTTTGAGTCATCTTGCTTCACAAGGTTTGAATCTGGCATTCATGGCTAATGCACACTTAAGAAAGAGATCTTTTACAGGAAATTATGAAAATTAATCGCGAGTTGTCAACCTGAGAGGAAGAGAGGAGCTGGTGATATATTGTCATATAAAGTTAAAGTCGTAACTTTACCAGCATTTTAACATTTAAAGAGGCTTCTTGTCAGTAGTTAAGGGTTAATAGCAGGAGTTTAGTTTCGGACGGCCCCAACTTGGTAGAGAAATTACAAAATGCTGCGGTGTGCGAGAGGGAAAGATACAAAAGGCTGTAATTTTTAGCCCGAAATGATGCATTAGTGTTTTATATGTAGAATGAGTAATGCAATAGTGCCTTAAGCGATTGTATAGTTTTGATACTTACAGTATCATTTTTCAATATTTAATAGTGGAGTGCCACACTATTGGATAAAAACCTGTGAATTTCCTGTGAGAAACATGTGAATTTACCTCTGAAAAAACATGTGAAACAAGAATTTTCACATGATTTTTCACAGGTTTTTCACAGGTTGAGAAAAATTCAGAACCTGTGAACAGGGCACTTTTCACAGGGTCTGAACCTGTGAAAAAACCTGTGAAGAAACCTGTGAATTTCATCCTGTGAAAAACCCTGTGAAAAAACCTGTGAAAAAACCTTTGAAATGTGGCTTAATTGTAAGGCTTTTTCACAGCTTTTTTCACAGGGTAGAAAATCTCAAAACCTGTGAACAGGGCATTTTTCACAGGGTCTCAACATGTGAAAAACCCTGTGAAATGGGAATTTATGCCTGGCAGCTGTTTACAGGTTCAAAACCATAGAAAAAGCATGTGAAATTTCAAAGCTTTTTTACAGGGTTAACATATATACTGACTGGCTGCACTGCATGGTTGCATGGGTATTTTCCAGTACATGCATGCATGCAGTACAGCATCTGAGAACGGTACATACTCCCAAACACATGTACATACACTAGGCACTTTTTTCATGGGGTCAAAACCTGTGTGATATAAAAATAAGTAATACCAAAATTTTTCTCTTTTCAGAATGTTAAATGTTTATGTTATCCACTACGTATACCATTCAAAATGATTTGTTCCTCTTTAATTTAGAGAGATTACTGATTTAATAAATTGTATATCACTGATAAATTAAAGCTAGAAAGCTGTATGAAACGTTTCCATGCCAGAAGACTACATCAAAAAAGCCATGTTCAGAAAGATACTGAATGATATCCAAACACACACAATATGTAAAACATATAAAAAAATATTGAAACCTTACTTACTTCTTGTAATTGGTGCAATCCAGTCCAGCTTTTGGTTTCAATTCATTTCAAGATCCACCAGTCAATATTTCCTTGTCTTGAACAAGTGTAATTTAAATTACATCCACGCTTTGTGGCAATTTAACTTGACTATATAATAACCAGAATATTAGCAGTTCGGCGTGAGATCATCATTATGATGCGCCAGCAAAATTACCTCAGTGTACTCAGCTTTCAAAGTTCATCAAAATCATCATCAAAGTTTTAATGATATTTTTGTTTATATAAAGTTCCACCAATTGCTATTGGGAATTCCAATTACTTTTTTAGCAGTTTTTTAGTTTTTTTTAGCCTATTAATTAATCTATCTTATCGAATGATGTGGATGTTGAGAACTATTCAAAGTACAAACACTTAAGCTGCACAACATATAGAAGACTTTATTTTGATTGAAGTTCTCAGTTCACATGTGTATAACTATAAAAAATATATATATATATATTACTTGAAAAGCTGGTTAGATGTTAAATGCATCAGTCAAGTAATATTCAATCTCAAAATGTTAAACCTACTGAAATACTGAAATTGGCAGGGGTTGAATACAAGAAAGTAAACTGAAATACATAAAGGCTGTTAAATAAATATGATTTGATTACAAATTTGCCTACTTTCTATCATTTAATACCAGACAAGAGCGTCAACCGACATCACTGTTGCGTGAATCATGTCTTTTGTTCTTTTGTGTGGTTCATGAATAAAGTTTAAAATTCATGCTTACAACTTAAAACTTAGAATGTGCATACAGTCTGGTCACTTTTGACAGTGTTATATGTTTCAACACAGACACTTTAATATCTTCCAGTGCCTCTAAAAACACTGACTGAATAGTAATTACTGTAAATGACCGTCTAATATCAATTCCTGATGCAACAACAAGGATTGCTTTCTTATATAAGCTCAAAAGACTTTCTTGAGCCAGAGACTGACTGTATACTTTTTGAATCATTAATTATTCATTCTTCCATTTATCGCGATGGCCAAAAGATGCTTAGTCCATTAAAACATTTATATATAATTTTTGCCAAAACGAACATGTCTTATACCAGCCTTCTATGTCCTTGTCTTGATATTTGTCTATGAAATAATAACTCTACAGGTGTAATACCAAAACAACTGGCTCGATTTATCAAGAAAGTTAAGTACGAGCCACAGAGCGTCGTGCTGTAACGAAAAGTGAAGAACAACTATTGAGCCTGGATTTCTACATGATGGAGTCTTGTGCTGAGATTTTTTAAATGCGACGTCTTGGGCTTGGATTTGAAAAAAAAAAGTTCAGTCTTGCATGGTCTTTAAATGAGGATCTTGCATTTTAACATTCTTTGAAAACTCATTAATAATTCATAAGCCCATTGACCTATCAAATGGTGGACAAAACATCACGTGCAGTGGTTTTAAAACCTGATAAAACCTCCCTCTTATTATTATTTGCCTACTTTCTATCATTTAATACCAGACAAGAGCGTCAACCGACATCACTGTTGCGTGATTCATGTCTTTTGTTCTTTTGTGTGGTTCATGAATAAAGTTTAAAATTCATGCTTACAACTTAAAACTTATTATTATTGTTTTCTCATATGATAATTTCCAACATAATTATTTTGCCAAAGCATCACTGTTATAAATTCTCTTGACACACGCTTTTCCAGGGATGTTTTTAATAGAAGCCGCTCAAAAAATTTGAAGTGTTTTGTCAGATCTAAAACTACTCGGCTGCGCCTCATGGTTTTTATTCCCAATACAGTACTACTGCTCGTATTTTAAACATAACATACCCCTAACTTCCTTACAACAGACATGCCCACCAAATTTCCCAAGAAGTATATATTTTTTCCGAGATCTCGGCGCGATTTTGGCCGCCGAAATTTTTATCTCGCCGCGATCTCGCTACTAATCTCGGCGCGTTTTTGGTCGCCGAGATTTTCATCTCGACGAGATAGATCTCGGCGACCAAAAACGCCGCGAGATCTCGCCAAATCTCGGCCGCCAAAAATGCGGAGAGATTAGTGGCGAGATCTCAGTGAGATAAGAATTTCGACGGCCAAAAAAATGCGGCGAGGAATCCCTGGCGGGATCTCGGCGAGCGAGCATCCGCAGCGGTGTACTGAAAATTTGATCGTCAGACATGAAAGTAAAGCTTTTTGGTTTGAAATTCTTAATCAGCGGAATAACATTGGAAGGATACTCATAATCGAACTACGTTCTCCAGACGCCCCTAAGCATTTTCCACGAAAAAGTGAATATATAACTTCGGTAAGTAAACAGCCACTTACTTTCTACCGTATCATTTGAATCATTACGGCTGGGAAATCTGGACAAAAGAGCGAAACTAAGCGGTAAGCTTATGATGTAAACTAACTGCTTCAAATTGAAAACGAATGTAGAAGTTGTGAATCACCAACAATTAATTTATTTCAAAAATTTTACCTTCGAGGTTTCGAGTTAAAAAGATGAAATCGTTCGTGTAGCTAATTACGCTTTGTGAAAGCTTCTATCGATTTCTAAACAAACTCTTTTACTCTCAGTGTTTCTTTAAGCTATTAAGTAAGATGAAATACGGATAAATAATATAAGAAACTAACCTCTTTCTCAATCAAGAGACACAAGGCTGTGGAAGAAAGCCATTAAAATCTCAATTCTCGCACAAACTTGATGGTCACCTCCACTGAGTTGATTCTTAACACGCTTATAGCTTAACGAGCTTGAATATCCCTTTAGCAAATTTTAAGTCCTCCTTCTCCAGCACCTTAATATAATTATCCAGGACATTCCGTATTCCGTAAAAAATGTGCGGTGACTGAGTTCACAGTGTGCAGTTCAGTTTAGTTCAGTTCGTTCGGGTACCGTAGTTTGTTAACTTAATCAGCATCATTTTAGTTGACCAGTGCTCATCGTATCCCTTGTGTGCTATTCTCCGGTTGACCACAGGTTCTTTTATCATGATTTCCAGCCATAAACGAATGGTTAACTTGTCATGAAGCTTAACTTTTCATTTTTTCTGCGGTTTAAGAGCAGGATTAATTTTTGTGGCCTCGCAAACCTCAAATTTCAGTCAAACTGTTTTTTTAGCTTACGCGAGCATCGCCGGGTGGCGTGATTGAATTAACCAATCACATCGCCCAATTCACGTTGTTGTTGGGGACTTTCGCGCCATTTATCAAGTGGCCGGCAAGTCGCGGAGACGGCAAGTTGTTTACGAGGATTGAGAGACAGATTGTGAGGGAAAAGAGCACAATCAAAAAATGTCGACAACTGAAAACAGTGTAATGAAAAGGGAAAGAACGCGTTTTCAAAAATTGTGCTTCCTGTACCGAAAAATCGTTCGCAGCAGGCATTACGACATGACTGTTCATAACGGCCTTTTGAGGGACAAAAATTGCCTAAAAAGGTGAGTTAAAGATTTAGAGAATAAAACGATAAGATTATCAGGTCAATGAATTTATTTTATGATAGTAAACAAATATGTTAACGAGCGTCCGGTATGAGCAGCGTTCTTCTCACTTTTATCTTAAGACGCGCACTTAATATTAATCTGCCGAAGCGCGATCTCGGCCAACAATTTAAATCAATTTAATAATTGAAGCTCATCAATTTCCAGTTATAGCATGAAAAAAATGAAAGCAAACATTATTTTCAACGAGGCTAGGGTTAAGCTGAAGTTTTAACTCATTCAACCTCATAACTTAATCTTTACCACTGAAGAGTTCACATGTCTTAGTTTCGAATCTGGCGAAGTGCAATCTCGTTCCTAGAGGCTGCGTTCCTTTTGGTCAGCACCAAGGAAGCACCGCTGGCCTAAAACGCGCGCGGGCTCTGGGGACAAGATTGGGTGTCTTGTAGAGATCGTGGTTGTCTCGGCAAGATTTTGGTTTTCTCGTCGAGATCGCATTTGTCTCGGCGAGATCTCGCCTGTCTCAGTGCCCCTAAAAATCTCGCCGCGAATCTCGCCGAGATGGAAGACGCAACTGCAATCTCGGGGAGATGTCGCTGAAGTTTTTCGCCCTCTAAAAATCTTGCCGTGAATTACTGAAATCTCGCCGAGATCTCGGCGAGGTCTCGCCTCCCTCGGCGAGATTAACGCAATCTCGGCGAGATCTCGCTGAAAGGTTTGCCCTTTAAAAGTCACGCCGAGAATTACTGAAATCTTGCCGAGATCTCGGTCAACTCGGCGAGATCTCGATGAAATTTTTATATAACCATACTTGACATTAGTATTCTAGCCTGTAGCTACACATAATCAGCAGAACAAATGACAGAGGACTAAAAAACTGTTGGATATCTAGCTCAATATCCTGCATTGTGTTGCCAGTGTCAGAAGAAACATATAAAAATATGCTGATAATTAATCCTGAATTCAAGATTTTGGACTGCTAAAATCTTGAATTCAGGATTTTGGCCGTCCATCCAAAATGTTGAATTCAGGATTTTGGCCGTCCATCCAAAATATTGAATTCAGGAGGATTTTGGACTGCTAAAATCTTGAATTCAGGATTTTGGCCGTCCATCCAAAAATATCTTGAATTCAGGATTTTGGCCGTCCATCCAAAATAATGAATTCAGGAGGATTTTGGACTGCTAAAATCTGGAATTCAGGATTTTGGCCCTCCATCCAAAATCTTGGATTCAGGATTTTGGCCGACCATCCAAAATCTTAAATTCAGGAGGATTTTGGACTGCTAACATCTTGAGTTCAGGATTTTGGCCGTCCATCCAAAATAATGAATTCAGGAGGATTTTGGACTGCTAAAATCTTGAATTCAGGATTTTGGCCGTCCATCCAGAAATATCTTGAATTCAGGATTTTGGCCGTCCATCCAAAATAATCAATTCAGGAGGATTTTGGACTGCTAAAATCTGGAATTCAGGATTTTGGCCGTCCATCCAAAATATTGAATTCCGGAGGATTTTGCCCGTCCATCCAAAAATATCTTGAACTCAGGATTTTGGCCGTCCATCCAAAAATATCTTGAATTCAGGATTTTGGCCATCCATCCAAAATCTTGAATTCAGGATGATTTTGGACTGCTAAAATCTTGAATTCAGGATTTTGTCCGTCCATCCAAAATATTGAATTCAGGAATTTGACCATCCAAAATCTTGAATTCAGGATTTTGGCAGTCTATAACTCTAACTCTAAGTCATAACTCTACTGAAATAATTCTATTGCTATATATAGTCAACCTCTTTGCAGGTTTTTAATATTTCCTTTATTATTCACAGGTTTTTCAGAGGGTTTTTGCAGATCTTTGTTATAAATTTCCTCCTTATTTTGTTCACAGGTTTTTTCATATGGTTTTTCAGAGGTGTTTTTGATAGAATTCCCTCAAAATTAGTTCACAGGGTTTTTCACAGGCTTATTTAAATCACAGGTTTTTTCACAGGGTCCTAAATTTTGAAATTTTGCTCAAAATTTAGGCTGTGCAAAATTCACAGGTTTTTTCATAGGGTACTCTCTTGCCACAGGTTAATTCACAGGTTCTTCACAGGAAATTCACAGGTTTTTATCCAATAGTTTTATGGGACTAATTGACAGAAAAAGTCAAATGATCGTATCCTCTTCAGCGCAGATGCTGTAGCGTTCTGCTTAACTGTTTGTTTACGAATCGGCCACATTTAGGCCAAGTGAGATTGGTGATGCCTATAAGCGAAGGTTTGTCTACAGGTTTTAGCTGGAGATGGAAGAAAATTAAGTGCTGAATTAGAAGTGCAAAAGAGATTGAATCTAAATCAACTGCACCCTTCTCGACTCACTTATTTTAGAGGCAATTCTCGATATTTCTTCTTCTTTTTTTTTTGTACGTTTAAAAGGTGCGCTTGGTTTTAGCAAACGGCTCGCTGTTCACTTAACAAATGTACATATAAATTTCCTTCTGTTTTGCAGGGTCCAAAAAGGGAAAGAGACGCCATCCAAAATACTTGAAACATGGAAAGCCAAATTTTGTTGTTGTTCCAAAAGGTACCACATCTTCTTGTCGTCGATCTACAGTCGTTGTCTTTATTCATAACCTCTTTGTTCGTTCCGTTATACACTCGCTTTTTGGTGAGGCAATTCTCTCCTTCTTTCTATTGCTAGAGACTCACAGTTATCTTGCATTCGGCTCAATTTAATTTTTGACGATGTAAGAACATTATATAACAGATTAATTTTGTGCAAACTGTTTTCCTTGTTTTGGGTTAACAGTTCGTATACTTGCAATTTGCTATATCATTTTAGATATACGCATGTAAACATCTTTGTTACAGATGACATTTTTGGAACGGTGCTGTCCTTGTATATGCATGGAACCTCACAATCTCTGCCCACTTCAGAAGAAGTCTTGATTTGTACTTCCGATACGACCGCAGAAGAGGTGGGTATATAAAAATTCTTACATTTATGCTATCAATTTTGTACGCCAGATATGGGAATTTTGACGCAATTGCATCAAGCATTTTTGAAGTTGTGAAAAAAAATCTTTGTCTTTTTTCAAATTTTCATCCAATCTTGATTTATCTCAACTCCGAAATAATCTTATCATAAAAAAAATTATGAATGGAGTGCACTGTTTGAAATTAAAGCACGTCCCCTTGCTTCTTGATTGTGTAGTTTTTAAGTTCTTCCCTTGCATCGTAGATAAAATTAGTTAATAACTGATTGTGTTACATACCTCCTTTGAACATTTACCTGATAGCACATTATCAGCGATCTTGAAGCAATTTATATATAAGCAATGTACTTAATTAATTACAAATTAATTCCTCGTTAGGAAAGACACTTTGATGCATATTGTCTTCCTTCGCCCAGTGAATTATGAACTGGAAAACTGTGTGGAACAACCTTGTATCCCATGAAGAGAAAAGCCAATTTTCCCCATTGCAGTTATTGTCTAAGAATGCGTCCCGCTGTCTCTTCACCTACACACCTTAAAGTTGCCGAGACCTGACCGAATCTGAGGTACCTAAAAGTTTGCATTTATTTTGTTTTTATAGATTGAACTCTTGTGGCGACGATCCCTTGGAGACCAGGATGGGAGGTTGTTCTGTTTGGTGAATGTTGACCTGCTTGACTACAGTGTTTCCCAGAGGGCCACGGACATCCTAGCCTTCTTACTACAGGAGCCTCAATACAATCACAATAAAGGTGAACATATTTTCTTTTCTTTGTAAGTTGCACTTGTATACTCTTCACATATGTTTGGTAATTGTGCTTTTACGGCCACTGGAAGACAAAGATCAGTGGAACACGATTGCAGTTCATATCGGAGTCCGCTTGAAAAAATGGTGTTGATGCAACGGGAAGTGTATCTGATAATATGCTTACTTCACAGTTATTGTTGTATACCCAGAATCGGGGCAAGGGGGCTCAACCCGTCATGGAAGTAATATAGCAAACATGAGAAGGTGTGTTTTCAATCAGATATCCAAACACTGAGAAGTACGTTGAAAAAACGAGGTGCAGCCGAGGTTTTTTAAATGACTCAAAGGTGTTTGCATATCTGATGAAACACACTTTCGAGTGTTTGATATGGTTTTTCAAAATATGATAAATAATTCTTGGAGAAATTGAAGGCTCAAGATGGCAAAATTTTTTGGTAATTAGGAACACACATCCAAGCCACTGTCACAGTAGCGATTTTCTTTGTTTTCTCTTGATGAATTATTAATGAGTTGCAGAAAGACAAATTAAAAACTGCTTCCTACATCTTGAAAAGTGAAGCAACGCAGAAAAAATTAACTTACGTGATTAACATCCCTGTAATTTATGATTTCTGTCCCTAAATTTTTGCGTAAAATAGGTGAAATAATGTATGTGAGCTAATCATCTTAGTTTGTCACAAATGTTACAAGCTTTGGGGCCTTTACATCCTCTGCATCTGTCACCACAAAAAGATCAGATATTTACAAACACCGGCATAATTTCAAGTCATGGACATTTCGTGTAATTTGATTTTCATATCTTTGAACCAAAGTGATTTATTTTCACAGCACTGTTTGTTGGTTGCTTCTTTCACTATATGGTGGTTGTTTCTTTCTTGTTAGAGCTGTCTCTCGTGGTTATCTGTAGCTCTGAAAATGAGGACAGAGCTCACATGGCTGCAGCTCTGGATCAATACAGGCTTGGAACTGTTCCACATTGTGCATCACCAAGGGAAATCAGGGAATACCTGAAGAAACAATTCAACGCATGCTCTCAACAGCAAGGAAAGTTAAGAGATCGAATCCTGCCTTGGACGCCTGCTGCCGTGGTGGACAAAGAAAAGTAAGAAGTGACAAAGTAAAGCTTGTTGTTGGTCCTTTTAGTTCATACAGAACCAACCATCCGTTTCAGTTTTTCATAATTTTGTATCGAATCATCAAATACATGATGAATAGACCCTATGCAAAAATGGCAGACATCTGAATATTCTTTTGTTTGCATTCAAATTAGCGCTACTAACCTCGTTCTTGAATAAAAAAAAATCAAAGGAATATTTTACCTTGAACGAGACCAGTGAGGCTAATTTGAATACAGACAAAAGAATACTAAAACGTCAGCCATTTTTGCATAAGGTCTCTGATCCTTGGGATATATGCTTTTAGAAAATGTTGCAATAAATGTAACTGATAACTACATTCAAAAAGCATATTCGTATGTTTCGAGTGCTTGTTTACAATTCATTTACCTTTGTTTGGGCGTGAGAATCCATTCATCAATATTGTAGATTTATTGCCTTGGCCACTTGTGTTCCCACGCTTAGTGCGTTGCATGCTTTTGAACAAGGCGAGATGAATCAGAATAAGTCACTCCGAGGAAGATAGCGTGTTGCCATTGGATCCGCACGAGTATCGATTATTCTTCAGCTGCCTTTTGAAAGATTTCTAACCAGTCACATTTTCTTTGTACAGATTATCAGTAAGATTGTTGTCTTCTGAACGAGCAGGATCTGGAAAGAGCTTGGTGGTTCGTCGACTAAGTGAAAACTTACTTGAACTTCCGAACAATGACGTAGTAATGCGTTTCCTGAACGATATGGATGCAGATGTCCCCCTTTGTATCACTGTACCAATTTACGGACCTGCTGTCGATCAGTGCAGCGTTGTGGAGTCCTTGCTACCGCACATGATTGTTCCTGACTTGCCACTTTCTCGAATATTTCATCTTGATGTGCACCCATCGGTAGGAAGTTGTTTATCAGTGAACACTACATTTTATGTTTCTTTCCTTAAACTATTACCAGTGAATTGCCTGGTTTTTCCTTGTGACGAAGAAACGGTTGCTTTGAACCAAAACAAATTTTTCACAAATACGTTTCGTTAACGACGGTGCACAATCGTCAAAAAATACCTGGCTTGGCAAAGTAGCATTAACGTGATTTTAGTATTTTAATCAGTCTTGTCCATCCTCGATAGAAGTGTACAATGAATGTTGTGCCGCAACCACTAATGACAAAAAATGTGTCTATGCTAGGCTACCAATGCTCTTGTTATAAAGTTCTTTTGTTGCATTTTCACAGGTGAGAAGTGGTCTTGACACACTTCTGTTCAACCTCCTGGTTCTTGGCGTTTTGAAGAGCAGTAGTGGTCAGGTGTGGAGGCGGAGGACGTCTGATCTGTACGTAGTTGAACTAACTACAGGACCAGCACAGGGTGCAAATGAAACGGTTCCAAGGATGCTGGAGACCCCTCAGGCGAGTCCCTAAGGATAAGTTAATTCAACTCAGAAAATAAAATCTGAGATGAATAGTTAATGGATACAGTCGTAACACTCACAAGAGGGATTGTCATCTGCTACTCACTTATACACAAAGTTCACTCCCTCGACAACAAATCCCATTAGTTCTTTTCCTTTCTTTGTGATGTTTTTATTTGTTCAAGTGATGTTTGCCATCATAGTGCCAAGGGGGAAGTTTGCAAAAGTTCTCCTCCGCAAGAATTAAAAACCGAGTTTCACCACAAGAACTTTCATTAAAGAATAATAATAATAATAATAATAATAATAATAATAATAATAATAATAATAATAATAATAATAATAATAAAATCTTTCTTTATAATATTCCAAGCAAAATTGATATTTACAAGTTAAAAGTAGAAAAAAGAGCTATTAAAGCCTATTTAAAATTCAATATTTAAAATTCATTTAATAATAATAATAATAATAATAATAATAATAATAATAATAATAATAACAACTACTTATATAGCGCATATCCAGATCTGTTCTAAGCGCTTTACAAAGTTTTAAAAAATCATATCTGTTTAAAATAATTCGAAAAAAGATGAGTCTTAAGTTTACGTTTAAAAAGATTTTAATAGTCACAAGAACGGATGAAGCAAGAGACAAGCAACTCTATAATACATTTGACCCTTAAACTCATAAAATGGAACTGCATGGATGGCACGGAAAGGCGTATATATTCATTTGAACAGCGCTCGGAAGACTTTAGAACCAGTGGGAGATATTTTTGTAAGGTTCCAGAGAGATATTGGAATTTGTTCTTTATGTTACTTTGTAGCGTGCTGGTGCCAAGAAAGGGATAACAGAGCCTTTTTACAAGCTTCTCCCAACGATTCATTGTGGAACACCGACACAAGCTTTAGCTCAACTGAGGACCAATCAAACAAGTGAGAAAAAGAAGCCATTGATTTTGTATTGTTAACTGTACGAGGTTTTATTGGGGGTGCACTCGGTTGATGCTATTTTAGAACAAAAAATTAACAAAGCTGCCACTGCAAATCTTCTGTATAGGGTTTATGGGAACCTCCAAAATTTCCTGAATACTGTATTGCAAATACGTTCAGTAGATGATATCGGGGAAACGTCGCTGGAAAAGTTTCCAGAGGCTACGCCCTTTTTCATTTATCCCGCGCACAGTTGCTTGAATTTTGTACCTCTGACCTGGCAAAGTCTAGTGTACAACACGGAGCAGACATCTCCATGTTCAACTTCATTACCCTAGCCTACAGCTGCGTTGAGTTGTTCAAAGCCAGATTAAAGTAATCCTGGGTTAGTGTGAACTTTAATTCGAATTTAACTACCAATCAATGAAGATTTCTCAAAACTATTTTTGCTCTCTGTTTTGACATGGACTTTCTTTACAGTAAATTTCAAATAAGCTTTGAAAACCATTTTTAACGAATGAGATGAAGAGCTCGGCGAGGGGTTAATCTGCTTTTGAACAACCGGGCCCAGGTCTTTGTTCAGTTAGCATTGGAGTTTACAAGTTTAAGCAGGGGTTTACTTCTGTTTCTGATCGATGAGGTGACAACAGACTCACAAGTGGTGAAGGAAAACAAACCGTAGGCTGAGGATAGGCGTTCAAGGTTAGCCATTAGTCAATGGCTGCAGAAGGTTTTTAAAGGAAATAGTGATTTGTGATGCAGCTTGTCATGTAATAATATTTTTTATGCAGGCGGAGGAAGCCTCAATCCTCTCTTTGACGATGGCGAATTTCGAAGTCCGTATGTTCAGCGCGTATTCCAGTACCTGAAGCTTTGGCAGTCTGCGAGAGAGAATCTGGATCATTTCTGGTTCGTACCAGGTCAAGTGATGGCTGACCATGCGGAGTGTATAGAGACACTCATCAGGTACAATTGTGTATGATGCTTACTTGAAGAGCTGTAGAATTATGAACACAAACATTTCTTTCGTACCTTGCCTTAATCATTTGGAAACTCTTTCTTTGCAATTACAAGCTTTTGAAGAACAGTCATGTGATCTTAAGTGGGAAAATTGAGGAAAGCTTTAAGGTTTTCTTCATCACAATTTCTTGCAACGTGATCAAAATAAACCAGTGCAGGATAAAGACGTGTATACGTTTGAAAACCTTGGAAACGAGTAAGTATAAGGTTGCCTTGAATGCAGAGGGTTCACAATCTACTACCCTTTGGGATAAAATTTTTTTGTCTGTTTTAATTTGCGAATTGGCAAATTGAGGTGTTTTTGAGATTAACATCTGGTTTAGAAATATTGATATTTACAATAAGTCATATCTTTAAATGGCCTTTATGAAAGTAACAAAACGTTCACAACGTTAATTGCATTTATGTCGCCCAACTTCAAATTCAACTTGGGGATCCTAGGTTGTGAATGGGTTGGACTCATGTACAACTAGACATAAGCAACTGAGTGATATGCTTGTCTTTCTTCAGAAATTGTGGTATTGAGGATCCGTCTTGGGCCGAGTTGCGTCACTTTGTTAACTTCCTGAACTCACAGCTCCAATCTTGTGAGGATAGCACGTTCTGTAACATGGAACATGTTGGAGATACTTTGGAGGGTTTCAGAAGCTTTGTGGTACACTTCATGATCCTCATGTCACGGGTAAGGGGTTGTGCTGATAGAGGAAAGACGCCTCCTTCGTTGCACATCTTAAGGTGTGTTATGCAAATGTAGACCTCGTTCAATCATAAAACAATGTTGACTTTTCCAATTTGAAAAACTAACAAAATATCATCTTGAATTGCTTCTACTAAACATTTTCAAGAGGTTACATTTCACGCATGTTTGTTTTTCTTGATTGATGTGACAGTTTAAAGTTTTCTCGAGGGGAATTGTTACACTAAGCAGTATAAAAGGTAAGAGCCTGGCGAAAATGAAGCGTCGTTTCTATCAGAAAGTATAATTTCAATTACATCAAAGTATTTCCTTTAAGTGGATAGTGGAGGCATAGACCCTACCATGAGAGTATATTTTTGCGATGGTTTATGTCTAGCTTGTTATTGATACTATCAAGGCCACGTTTGTGGTTTTTCTCGCTGATTTACTGTATAGCGGTTAAAGGACACTTTGTACAAGACAAAACCCCGTTAAAAGATCTATGACGTTACTTTTCCAGGACTTTGCCACACCATCTCTGGATTCCGTCGACGAAACCATCGGCAATCATGTCATAGATGATGATGATGATAATGATGGCAGAGATGATGAAATGAATGCAGCAGTTGAAGCTGCGCAGTTATGTCTGAGAAGGCATTGGGAAACGAGGTATAAAGAGTTAATGTAACCATTAGCATGTATGGTGGGGAGGGAATGGTGTAGACATGTCCTTTACAGTTTTGTTGGTTTAGATAGAAACAGTATTTGTGTCACTCTGTTTTGTCTTGTGCGTTACTTTTTCTCTGAATGGCACTTCCTCTCTGTTTCCACAGTTCACATCCTTACATTTTCTTCAACCAGGACCGCATAACTATGACGTTTGTTGGTTTTCACATTGACCAAAATGGCAATTTGATTGACCCAGACCGTCATGTTATTATTCAGCCCAATTTGATGTCAAGACGCTTGCGCACTGGTCTTACTGTCCAGTTCCAATTTGGAGACAAAAGGGTTGACTTCGAAACTAATTACGAAAGTTGGAGCAAGTAAGCATTGTTTTATTTGGCAAAATGTTCTTAACAGAATGGCGTTACATACTAATAAATGTAAGGATGTTATGATATACAATTTTTTACTGCACACAGGGGAGAGAAAATTGAGAAGCTTTGTGGTGTTATGGGTGTTGAGTGGCCTTATGACCCAGATGAGTCTTATGAACTGACCACAGACAACTTGAAGAAAATTCTGGCCATCCACATGCGCTTTAGGTAAGGTAAACTATTTGGGGCAATGACGTAAATCCTCCTTTCTTCCTAAATATGTCAAACGAATGAAGTCTAATAGGAAGGTTGCTTTGATTGACTTGTTGCTTCAAATTATTGATCTACACATTTAAACATTATTTTTGTCTTAAGATGTGGCATTCCTGTGGTCATCATGGGTGAAACTGGCTGTGGCAAAACCTGCCTCATTCGTTACATGTGTGGCTTGCAATCCGGACCTGGGGGACCAAAGAATATGCTGCTCATGAAGGTATACATAGAATAAGTCTTGAAGTGTTCACTGGTCATCGCTGGCGTAAAGTCCGTTTAGTTGACGACATTGATTGCTGATTTATGGGTCCAGTTGGTTACTTGTGAACCAGTTTTACGTTTTCTGTAGGTATGACTAATTTTTGATATTTTGAAGCTTATGAACAAGTAGAATCATTGAAGTGATTCTTTAATGATCTGGTAATCATTCTACACCCAAACCATATTTGGTAGTTATCGCTATCACCATAGCTGTCATGGAGTGACAGATCAAATAGACATCGTACCAAAAATGTGCAGCGTGGAGAAATATTGTTCAGCCAAAGAAAAATACTATTGCTGTTGATTTAACTAGTCATAAGTAAACATGGCGAACTTGGTAACTTATTAAATACTTTAGATGAAAAAAAAAACCCTCTTCAGTAGACCTGCACCCTTCAAAACTGTTTTTTTTTTGTCCTCTCGGCAAACCATGTAAGACTTTGGAAATGGTTCAGGTCGCCCTCAACATCTTCCGTTAGAATTGTCAATGTTAAGGCGAGTGCAAGCTTTGAGAGATCCAAAAATGTTCACGACCTACAATTTTTTGCTACTGCTTTCAATACGCCCGTGCAAAGAAATCTTTGAAATGATTGTTTCTTTCTTTCTTTACCATCTTTTTTTGTCACCACGCAGGACTCTTTTACATTGTTGACCCTACTTATAAGAGGACACTTTCCGCATGTCGCAGCTCCGTAGTTAAACCCGTCCGACGTGTGTGGGACAGGACATGTTTTCGATTCCCGTCAGGGAATCGCACTCTTTTGTCCAAAGCTCAAGACACAGTGAAAGCTACATCTTTCTTATAGAATGCTGGTTAATCAAAGCACACGAAGTGACTTATTTATTTAAAAAAAACCTGGTTAATGTTATGAACACCTTAGGAAGGCAATTTTCACGGATTTATTGTTGCTAGGTTCACGGAGGCACAACTTACAAAGACATCAAGAAAAAAGTGGAAAAGGCTGAGGAAACGGCTAGATTGAATGAACAGTTGGGTATTGACACTGTGTTGTTCTTTGATGAGGCTAACACAACTGATGCTTTAGGAATGATCAAAGAGGTGATGGTGGATCGCCGAGTCAATGGCAGAAAAATTGATGCCAAGAGGTTACAGTTCATTGCAGCATGTAATCCGTACAGAAAGTAAGTATGCAATCCAAGATTGTCACAGTCAGAGTAAAACAGTGGGTGTTATTTGATGAGTGCATTCTTTTTTCTTATAGGCATACTGAAGAAATGATCCACAAACTAGAATCGGCTGGCCTGGGTTATCATGTTTCAACTCAACAGACTCATGATCGGCTTGGTAGGGCGTGAATCTGATTCTACTTCTTTGTGCGGAGAAACTAGTAAAAAAGAGCCAGTTGCCCAGAAAAGAACACACCAAATGATTTCCCGTTATATTATGTACCCTGTGCATACAGAGAACAAATAATGTTAATTTGAGCCTTTTTTGAGAAATTTGGAAAACAAAAGTCTCCACAGGAAAAAAACGCAATATCTTCCCCCTGAACTGTAATGACACTTTACCGAGGATTCAATCCACAGTCATAGAGGTTAGAACGAACTTGTGCAGCAAATCACACCATGGCAACACACAACACACGTTTGGATTTCATCCACCGTCAAAAAACGTGTTTTAGAACAACTTCGTGCAAAATATTACTCTTGTGCACTTCATCCTTGCACGCAGAAGTTAGTATCGCTTTAAAAGAAAAATAAACAGTACTTTTCAACAGCTGCTTTTATTTGAATGTTTCACCTATCGCAATTTAATGTTTCACTTCAGTAATTTAAGGGTAAAACATTCCTTGTCTTTATTTATTCATATTTTTTGTATTTCTGTGATGATAATTGTTTAGGTCGCATTCCGCTTCGTCACCTAGTTTACAGAGTGCATTCTCTGCCAGCGAGCATGCGCCCTTTGGTATGGGACTTTGGTCAACTGAAGCCTGAAATTGAGCAGCTATATACAAGTCAAATTGTCAGCAGATTTGTAAGTGCGTGTTATTCGTAATTTCCTTCAAAGGATAGTGCGTATAGAGTATTTGGAGCATACAGAGAACATTCTACTTATTCAGTAAAAAGCTATTTTAAAGAGATTAATTTTGACTTTGTCATTAAAGCGTACTTAAATTTTGGGGTATCAGTGGAAAAGAATGATTAATTTTCCATTTTTCCTAACTTTGTTACAAGATTCTTCAAGAACAGCGAATCCCAGGAGACGTGCCATTGGTAAAGGCTCTGACAGCAGTGCTTACAGCTTCACAACGTTACATGAGAGATCAGACGGTGGGCTTACTATTATCATGTTAGAATTACAGTATAACGTGGGACAGTAAATCAGTCCACTACCACATAGCGGCCAGAAAACTTTGTTTTATTCCCCTTCACATGATAACCTGATATGTCTTTGGACAATGCGTATGTTAAAGTTTGTCTTAACAAATGTGTATTCAAGCATAGCTGGTTACTTTTCACTTTAAAATCAGTTAAATGTGGTCCTTAGTTATTAGCATACTAATCTCTGATTTTAATTTTTATTTTCCATTTAAAACCACCTCAGTTTCTCATAGGTTTTCCGAAATGCCACTTTTAAAAATTGCCTGCCATTTTGTCTTTCAAATATGAATGGCCAACGTCATGTCTCTCTTAATAACACAGGATGAATGCAGCTTTGTCAGTCTTCGAGATGTTGAACGTGCAATGAAAGTTATGGTTTGGTTCTATAATCACCGTGATTCTCTCAATCCTCTGATGGACGAACATTTGGATGACTCGGATGAGGAAAGTGATGATGAAGACGATGATGACAGTGAAGAGTATGACATTGAGGACGACCAATATGATTTGGATCAGGTAAATGGAACTGAGTGACCTAGTTCGTTTACGTTTAGTGTTGTCTTGTGAACGTGTTCTTCTTCTTCGATTTGCAGACGCTTTGAACAAGGAATTTTGTTGGAGGTTTTTCGGTTTTCCATATATCTAAATTCAATTTCGATTGTTAAAAGTCTATAACACTTTTCACCAGATAGGTTGACAAAATCGAAACGTAGCGATGCAGCAATCGTATCAAGAGTTTGATAACGTCAGTTGCACTCTAGCTAGATACTAACGGTATCATTTTGTTGTTGTTGTTTTTTTCGATCGCAAAAACAAATTTTCCCATTGCTTTGTTCAAAGCAGATGATTTTCTATTGAACAATTGACCAAAGCTTATGTGACTGGACCCCATTTAATACCATCTTGTTCTTGAACTTTTTCATACAGCCTCTTGATGACATCACTCGTGCCCTCGTACTTTCCCTTGGCGTATGTTACCATGCGCGACTTCAAGACAGAGAACCCTTTCGTCGCTCCGTGGCTCCAAGCTTTTTGCCCCCTTGCCAGCTCCCTGGGGGTCATAGACGCATTCTACAGGAAATTACAAGGTATGCTGAGATAGATTTGAGGAACGATAAGTAACGAAGCATGTTTTTCGCATTTTATGGACATTTCCAGAATCAGAAAACCTTGGTCCATTCTTGCATATGTTCCTTTCCAAAATTCAAAATTTTGCCGTTAGGTTAAGTTTGATGTTTGGCAACAACAAGGGCTTCTCAGTCAGTGTATACCATTTCAGAAAAGTGGATTTATTTTTCAGTTAAGGCGCCATGTGATATTATTATTTGCTTGTACACAGTAATATGTCCCATGTTGTAAAGTCATGAATAACGATTCCAAAAGGTTTATCACACTCGGGGGCCGAAAGTATTTGTTTTTGGCAAAACATAAACATACAATATGGATTTAAGCTGTAAGTGCTGAGGACAGCTAGTCCTCTTATGAGTGCTCAAACTATGCCTTTGCCCCAGGCTGTTGAAAGAGTGTAAATCTCCACACAGCGAATAAGGACTGTCACTGGAGAATTGTTTCTAGTGTACAGTTTCACACGTGCTTTGAATGGAAGACGTTTTTGCTCTTGAAAAGCCGTAGCATTCTTTTCTTTTAACTACATTATGCCTCGCCGGGCAAACATCTCTTTTGTGGACATTTGGTGCTCGTAGGGTAAACGTGTCTGCTTCAGAAAAAGTTGATCGAACACAAAACTCGGAAATAGTTTGACCAAAGATAGGTGATGTTTGTCAGAAACCAAATGCTGCCAACATCTTTTGGGTAGATGTAAAGTAAAAAATCAACTCTCTTGCTACGTTAAGTTAACTGATATTTTGTATTTATTTATAGTTGTAAGGGTGGCAGGGATGGTGCAGGGGAGAGAACACTCACCGCCCATCAGTATGGCCCGCCGGGTTCAATTCCCGGAGTTGATTTCATGTATTTTTTTTTAATTTCATGTATGGGTTGAGTTTGTTGTGGGTTTTTCTCCCTCTAAAAAAAACATTTCCAAGTTCCAATTCGGCCTGGAAAGTGTCGACGAAGAGCTATTCTGTGTATGTGCCACTAAAATTCCCTTTTATTTACTTTTATTTATTTTATTTTATTTTATCCACTCTTTACGTTGTTGTTAGATGCCAGAAAGCAGTGTTGAATGAGCTGGAACTAGGCGATAACATCGCTCGTAACACAGCCTTGAGCGAGAACGTGTTCATGATGGTGGTGTGTGTTGAGCTCAGGATTCCACTGTTTGTCGTCGGCAAACCGGGCAGCTCAAAATCACTGGCCAAGACTGTTGTTGCTGATAACATGGAAGGAGATGCCTCAAGATCAAATCTCTTTAAGACCTTCAAACAGGTAATTGCGTAAAAGTGTGTTTACATTGCTGTTAACAACTAGAGCGTCGAAAGTATTTTCGCATTTGCTTGGCTTCCTATAAGCGACTGCCACTCGTAGATGACCAATTGCCTTAGCACTTTTGGTGGCAGCATACGAGGGTTCATCTGTATTTTGTCTTATGTTCGTGTATTTCAATGTTAGTATAACCCCATCTATCCATTAAAAATTGGTCTGTTGCTAAGGCTAATTGGAAGAAAATCAGATCTGCTCTTCGTTTGGCTTTGCAGTTATTCATCCCCAAATTTAAGTGTATTACTTGTAGTTTGTGTGGTTATTGAGTTGAGTTGTGTCGATTGCAACATTCCACTCGACTGATATGCGACATCGAAAGTGGGCCATAAGTTATCTTGTATGGTGATTTTATTTTTCCCCAGGTTCACATGGCCTCATACCAGTGCAGCCCCCTCTCAACTGCAGAAGGGATACAGCAAACCTTTCGTCAGTGTAGCAAACTGCAGAAAGACAAAAACCCAGACAAGTACGTGTCAGTGGTGGTCTTAGACGAGGTTGGCCTGGCTGAAGACTCCCCTCTGATGCCTCTGAAAACGCTTCATCCATTGCTTGAGGATGGAGTGAGTACGGCTGATAGCATTATGGAGGTCGAACAACAGCTTCAAAGAGTGGCGTTCATAGGGATTTCAAACTGGGCTCTTGACCCTGCAAAAATGAACCGTGGTATTATGCTATCACGTGGCCTGCCAGATGCACAGGAACTGGTGGAGAGTGCTATGTAAGGCTTATCTTGGTTTAAAGAGCAGCAATGCATAAAATTGATAGCTTACATTAATTCAGGATGACTCCCTGAAATGGTCAATAGAGCTTGCTGAGATCTCCTGCACCTATATATCTATCTTATGTAACAATGATGGGCGAATAAAAAAAAAAAAGAAATTTAAAAATGTTATTAGAACTAATACAAGAGTCTTTTATCATAGTTCAAGATATAAGTAGGACACATAGACATAAGATCAGGGCCCAGTTGGTTAAAGCCCGTTAAACTTATCCTGGGTTAAAGTGAACTTTGATTCAAGTTAAATAACTAATTAATACAGATTTTCCAAAAGCATTTTGTCGTTAAGTTTTGACTTAAACTTTTCTTTGCCATAAATTAAATATTAGCTTTTAACATTTTAACAAGCAAGATGAAAACCTCGCTTCGCCTTTACTAGTAATCGGGGAATAGCGCTAATCGGCTTTCAAGCAACCGGGTCCATAGCAGGAATTGATAACGTACGTGAGGAAGCCGTGGCTTACCATTTACTATTATAAACGTTTCGCTCAAAATGAGGGACTAGCGCATCATCAAAAAATCACAATGGCTGCCACAACACATTAAAGCAAACTGTAACATAAAGTCTAGCATTTGCAATCGGAAGATGGTAAAAGGTTTGTCGTTCACGAAGACTGTAACATATTGTTCATTTCTTATGTAGGGGCATATGTTCAACTGACAAACGCGTGCAGAACTTTGTCACTCCTCTTATGAATCCGCTTGCATTGGGATACAAAGAGCTGTATGACACTCAGAAGAATTCAGATGCTCTCCGGGAATCCAAAAAAGATGAATTCTTTGGGCTTCGTGATTTCTACAGGTATAAATTTATTACATCGCTTACATTTAATCTCAAGGTATTTGGATTAAAACTTCTGTATTGTACTTAATATATCGAACACGAGGAAGAGTGTTTCATCTGATTTCCAAACGTAACATCGAGAAGTGGGGTAAAAAAACGAGGTGCAGTTGAGTTTTCTTTTCTTTTAACCAACTTTGAGGTGTTTGGAAGCCGTATGAAACACTGTTTCGAGTGTTTCATTTAGCTTCACAAACTGTTTTTAACTTGTGAATGCGCGCATGCGCAATGAACGAGTTATAGCGATGATTAGGTTTCACTTGGTTGGTTGGTTGGTTTGGTTGTCAATTTTCGGCCATGCACAGTGGATGAGTTTTAAATTCAATTAGTGGAAAAACCACGAGAAAATTTTTTTTTCACGGCGCATCAGAATAATCTTATTCAATCTGTGGGAAATAATTTGACAATCATTTTGGTGTAAGAATGGAGATTTTTTGTTAAATCTGAGCATAAGTTTATTGGTTATAGGTTTTTTTCGTTTTTCCACAAAGTGCAGTGTCTTTTAAGAATTTCAAAATAATTAAGTTTAAAAATTCAATTAGTGAAGTGTCGGCATGAACTTTGATAAAAAAAAAAAGTGAAAATTTTGTAATCGGCGTATCAGAATAACCGTATTCAATAAGTAGGGAATAAAGTTTACAATCATTTTTATAGTACAAGAATGGTTATTTCTCGTTACATGATGGGGCAAAGATATAACTTCTTTTAGCTTTCAAGGTAGTGTCCGTAGCTGTCTTAATTTCAATTACTGATGCATTCACGAGTTGGCTCACAGGAGCCTTTGATTAATAATTCGTGGAGAAATGCAAAGCAAAAGTTCACCAAATGTTTGTGATTTGCAAACCTCTTTCATTGTAGCAATTTCCTTTGTTTTTTCTTCATGAATTGTTTATGACTGTGAGAGGATATTTCGAAGTATTTTTGATTTCCTTAAGTTTGGTGAAGATGGTATACAAAATGGCTGAGGAGCATGGACGCGAGCCACGTTGGCCAGAAATCGAACATGCCATCAGAAGGAACTTCGGGGGACTGGAGGAGATAGATCCTGTCAAAATCTTCAAGAAGCAATTCACATATAGTAGAAACCAAATGGTAAGGAAGTCTTTCAACTGCTTGATTTTTATCATTCTAATGTTATTTTCTTGCGTCTTATGTTTCACTGAAATAATTCAAACAGTTACGAAATCGACGGTCGGCTTACAATGAATGCCAAGAGTGCTTGATTTAAACTAAGACAGTGATCCTCTTTTGCAGAGGAGACAAAATGAAGATGCCTTCTCTGCAGTGAATCTGATCAAAGCCAGTCTTGAGCGTGAAATCTCCAAAGGGTAAGAGACGCTATTAGAAAGTGAATAGCGAGAAATGAGTATAAAATGAATTAATCAAATAGATACCGGGCGTACTGCGCATCAGACGGTCATTTACAAGCCAAATTCTGCACTGCTAATCCATAATTTGTCAGCCATATAGTTTAATGAAACCGTAACGTCCCAAGTTTAATTTTTGTTGTTGTCTGTCAAATTGAATAGGGAGAGTCGATACCTGTTGGTGCTGACAGAGAACTATGCAGCGTTGCCTATTGTCCAACAGGAGTTGCACAAGAAAGGAGAAGAGCCAGTCGTAATTTTTGGGAGCAGCTTCCCCAAGGATCAGGAATACACACAGGTACCAATGTTACTTATAGTAACACAATGCCAGGAATGTCAGGCATGTAACGTGATTCAGCCTTTAGGCTGCAAAGTGATTTTTAAATTAACTATCTACCTATCTATCGAGAAATTTTGCCACCGTAGCCGTGTATCCTCTATCGTTCATATTTCAGGTCTGCCGGGACATCAATCGAATCAAGGTGTGCATGGAAACAGGGAGGACAGTAATACTGTTGAACTTAGAGAGCCTTTACGAAAGTCTGTATGACGCTCTCAACCAGGTAAGAACCAATGACCTAATTAGTTTTCATTAGGTTTCATTCAGATAGCAAATCGTTATATTCCATTGCTGTGTCTTTTCACATTCTCCTTGTCTGGTCTGAGGGATAAGTGTGCTAAGTGCTTTGTTTTGTTCGAAACCACAGTACTACGTGTATTTCGGAGGACAGAAATATGTGGACCTTGGACTGGGAAGTCACCGTGTCAAGTGTCGCGTCCATGATGAATTCAGGTAGGAACAGCTCGTTCAAATCATTGGAAAACAAACGGTAACACAAAAAAGAGTACTCGATAGCTCTCTTTTCTGTAGGTGTTATTTAGTACTTCATCCGCGCACTGAGATTGTCTGCCATCGTAACCAGTTCTTCTCGGTAGCTTTTATTTGAATGGCAACTACACTTTATGGTTTAGTCTGCAGATACAAAGGCGAAGTCACGTTGTATAGCGTGGTGAAAGGAAAGTGTCACTAAAACCCTTTTGTGTGAATGTTCACACCTAAAGAATTCGATATTCATATAGAGTTAGTAAGAGCCACGTTAGGTGTACCAAAGTTTGTTCTTAGAAGTGAAAGTGCGTGGCCTTAAATTTTGATTTGATGGAAAAAGATCGCGCAATCACGTAGCAATCACGTTGTTTTCAATGCTTTCTCTTTGGTCAGATTTTCTTGTATTGTGTCGAGTTTTCAAGTGCCTTTTACTCAAGCTAATATCTCCGATTTAAAGATAATTTATTATTCGGTTCAGCAGGGAAGTATAACCTTTAAATCGTGTATACATTTTGAAAGCTGTGGCAACTATTAGCAGTGAAAATAAGAAGACACGAAGACACATTCTTCATTTTTGTAATCATGCGTAAAATCGAACCAATAACCAGTTGTAAACTCGCGGGCGTGATTTCTTTTCACTTAAGATAGAGGAGACATTCGTGAAAGTATAAAAACGTAATTTTCTATCAAATTGTGATAATGGAAAATTCAGTGAACCAATTTAGTGAATGGTAAAAACTTTACGGACCAATTTCTTGCGGGTATATTTTTTGTCATACTCGAGTAAATGTTAATATACCTTGATCGTACATCCACTTTGGAAATGTAATTGTTTTTTTCACGAATTAATTGATCTGATTGTTTTGCAATAATAAAACAACATTCCTTCTTTGTAGAATAGTGCATACTGTAGATTAGATTAAACGGTTTAGCCTTAAAACTGTAGCATTCCTTCCATCTCAACAGACTGATTGTGATTGCTGAAAGAGATGTTGTTTACAGCAAGTTTCCAATTCCTCTGATCAATCGCTTGGAAAAGCATTACCTTGTAACCTCAGCAAGCCTGACCCCTCCACAAAGACACGCTGTAGACAGACTTCACGAGTGGGTGACACGATTTTCTCAAGTTAACATCCCACGCCACCAGCAGATGAGGTATGTTTTGGAGCTGAATATTTATTCAACGAGTTGTTAATGCCATATGTGCATGTCTCTGGTCAGGGACAAGTCTGCAAACAGCTGTTCTCCGCCTCAACTGTACCCTGGCCCTGCTGTCAGAACACCAGATTTGATTTAAGGGTCCTTTAAATGAATATTTTTTTAATATATATTTTTTGTTACAGAAAATATACACCTGGCGACGCATTTGTTGGTTACCATGGTGACACGGCAGCATCTGTAGTATTGCAAGTAACTAGCAACATAAACCAGAGTGAGGAGTGTGAGGGGTTCCGTGACGAGCGCTCCTTCGAAGAGAAGGTCTGTTAAAAAGAAATTGATCGTACAACTCTTGCATTGAGTAAACTTCAAAAGACAGAAGAGAATCTGCTAGCTTACATATTGTCCCATTGGTTGTTTGATAATTTTCTCACCATTCCCTTTTATGTCTGTCTGTATGCTGATTAAACTATACTGATCATCACAGGTTCTCAAGGAATCGCAAGAGTTGCTGTTGCAATGTGCAACACCCGATGCCGTTGCACGTCTGCCATGTACACAGCTCGCTCAGCAAGCAGACGACCTCTGGGCACGTTACTTCACAATACAGCAGCATTCAAGTTTGACTGCCTTCCTTAGAAATGTGCTGACGACAGAGGACAGAAGGACAGACAAAGGAGCTTTAATTCAGGTAATTACTCTATCGTTAGATGTAGTAAAGACTGCTTTTAAGAATAACCTTGGGAACAGCAACGACCGTTTATAAGATTGCAGTGCCATCGAATCTCCTGAATGTCAACATTGACATTGATTTATCATAAACTATTTAAGTGGGGTGTTTCAAGTGTCATGTTTATAAAGGTGTAGGACTTAAAACATGTAAAAATACTTGAAGGAAAGTAAAATGACAACGTTCTACCTGCAGGTGACAACCCACTCAAGATTGCTTTCCTCCAATGATCTGCAAGACGTAGCAGCTTCAACCTCACTGCAACCGTCAAATGTAAAGTGTCTGAGTCTACAACAGTTTCACACGGAACAACAGTTCTGTTTAACTGTGAGGTAAAATGGTAACGTCAGTCCCTATCTGAATTGAAGTATTAGTCTGTGAATTGTCGAGGGGATTTATTTTAAATAGCAAAGTCATTGAATAAAGTGTAAGAACCACTCTGACTCTATCCATTTTATGGTGGAAATGTTACCTGGTGGTCTGGAGATCGATGCGTCCTCAACGTCAACTTTTCTCTTTTGTGTTTTTTCTTTGGTATTTGTGAAGTACTTGTAGTCGCTCTGTTCTGTGGAAAACTGAAAATACCGAACGATATGCGTCAAAATTCTCTTGAAAATGTGTATTATATTTCCAATATCGTTTTCCATTTGATAATTTGGCCTACAGGGACTTCTTCGCAAAACTTGGTGGAAGGGAAGGGCTGCTCATTGTCCAGTGCGATGCTGGAGACGTGAATTGCAACTTGATACCTTGTGCTCGTCACCTGTTAGTGGAACAGAGGACAACAGCAGAACAAGATTTTGCAGAAAGTGTTGGGCATGAGCCTTCGTCGTTTGTGCACATAGCAATGATTGTTCAACTTCCCCGTCTTGTTGGAGGCTGTCAATCTTTTGCTGGTTTCCAAGGAGGACAATGGATATCTGTGCACATCGATGAACTTCATCCACCAACTGGTCAAATTCCAGCCATTAAATATATGGTGGACCGATCGGTCAGTGAATTGTTTGACGTTGCACCAACCACCACACGGGCTGATGACATGGAAGTTGAAGAAGAACAACAAGAAGTGATTGACATAGAAATGGAAGCTGCTGATCTTGCCTCCAGAGATACCATCCTGGATAAAGTGGACATTGTAAGCCTGTTGAGAAGCTGTGTCCAGGCAGCTGTTGCAAGAATTGACGACGAGACATGGCGTTCATCACGTTCAACACACAGGATTGACGTCGTGTTAAGTCTTCTTCCAGAAAACAGGTCCAGTGCAACTGGTAAGTATAGGCCTAGAATCTCACGCAATGCAAACAGTACTTTGTCCTGTGTGAATGATCTGTGGGGACCACATCTGCATGTCACGTCTTTTCCTTCGAGCCAAACTGCAATGCCTCGTCACTCTCTCTTCCCTTCTTCTCCTGTTTTGTACCGTAAGGCAAACGTTTTACCAAGATCTCCACCCTGTTGTATCTTTTCCCAGTGTTCTTTTCCATGTTGTTGGTGGGGAATGCTTTGTTTTTTCTTTGTTGGTGACACACATTACCATACCTTCTGTGCGTAGACTAAAGACAGTTTCTTAAGTGATCGTTTTGTGATGGTGCTAAGCCCTTTGTTACTGTTAAGCTGTACAGAAATTGGCTTTTTATTTCTAGATTTGTCATTTGCTACCATCTTGGCTCGGCGAATACACAACCTTCTACAAGAAAAAGATGAACGTGCTGGTAGCAAGGCGAGTGACTGGCTTCGCTCGGAAGCGTTAAGTGGTGCTGGAATCCAAGAGAATGGTACATTCAGGAAAGCGCTTTGGCAGAGAGTGTATTCATCGGTGATTCCAATCTTGTCTGAGGTCATCGCCTTTGTTGACCGTGATTCCAACCTGGATCTAGTAATAAATGAAGGGAGCTGGTTGTCACGTCTTTGGATAACATTTTTTCAAGATCAAAGCATAGTTGAGTTCCATTATGATAACTTTCTGTCACTTGAAAGTGGTATCATACGGGAACGTGTTCCGATGACCACCTCAGGACTTGAAAGGCACATGTTTGATTTGCAGTTTCCTTTTTCTTGGTTAATAAAGGAGAGAATCGATGCCTTGTGGAGAGAGGCCTCAAGCATTGCAGGTACTACGCCTTTATAGGAGTAAATCCTAGGTTTAACTGATGTTTGTAACATTGTAACCATTTTACGTTTTGGTAATACCAGTAAAGGATCAGGTGCATGCGTTTTATAACAGATGGCTGTTCTTTGGCTAAGAACGCTACTTTTCGTATACAGAGTGGACGTTACTTCAAGCGGTAGTCGAAAACAACTGTTTTGTGGAATCCAAAACTGCAGTGTCAAAAGAAACACACGTCCAGTACCTTTTGTAATGTTCCCTTTATGTTTCCCTTTCTTGTTTTGCCTCTACAAGAGTCTATATTTATTTCCATTCTATATTGGTTTGCCTTAAGCAAGAACAAGTACTCCAGTCGAGCAATGCTTACAAGACCTTGTCAGTAACTCTGAAATGGGCCGTTTGCTTGAAGAAACTCAGTTGGAAGGTTATGAAGAAGCTGCGGTGTTGCGTTACCTTCACGACTTTGTTCACATGGTGTACAAGCCTACAGTTTCTGAAGAGGAACAGGTATGAAGTGACATATCTCACAATGGGAGATGTAGTGCTACCTTACTTGTAGCTGATTTGTTTTCTGATTTAGGTGATTCAAATGAGCGTAGTGCCTTGAACGAAATAACGGCTTATGTCAGATGTCATTTTCATCGTTAATAGACCGGCTTGAACCACGCTCGGCATATCAGCCTTGGCAATAAACCTGGGCCCGGTCAAGCAAGATTAGCCTAATCCTGGGTTAACGTGAACTATAACTCGAGTTTAATTGCTAATCAACAGTGATTTTTCTAAAAGATTTTTGTCCGTCAGTTTTGACTTAGACTTTCCTTTAGCATTAGCTTAAAATAAGCTTTTAAAAGCATGTTTAACGAGCGAGCTGAAAACCTCGATTAACTTTTAACCCCAGATCAGCATTAATCGGCTTTTGAACAACCGGCCCCTAGTACATTCTCCGAACTAATTCATGGACTGCATTTTAACACAGGGATTGGTGGTAATTGCTGATTCCATAACGATTATTGACCTCGTTATGGTGGGTTCTCTTGAATATTTCTGAGATCCCTGTAGCTATGTTGGCTGTGTTTTGTGGCGCCAGGTTGGTCTAGGAAGGGACAAGAGAATCAGTAGGTGCCGGTTCCTTCACCCTGGGTGGTGGTTGATGGGTTACTGACCACCACTGTAAAAAGCACTTAGTTACCGAAACGAGTACAAGAATTCCTTCTTCCCCTGTATAAATAATGACTGGTGCTAGTCATAGCAAAATGGAAGATGTAACTACGATCAAACTCTTTATAAACGCAATAAGGAAGATCAGTTGAGCGTTATACAATTCTTGACATCCATGGGACCCCTAGGTTATAAGTTGTAAGCTTATTTGAGTTATCGAAAATGCCGTGTGGCGTGTTTTAATGTGAAAATCGCAAACTATCATGATCGTATTGGCTAAGTAACTCTTGTAATCAAAACAAATAATGTTTTAGACCTAAAACCAAATTACATTGGAAACAAAATTAGCTTGAGATTTTCATTGGATCGAAAATTGAAAAGCTTGTTTCGACAAGCCTTAAAGTGGTATCAAGAATCATAAACTTAATCTCAAAATGCACCATTTGTAAATGTGAAAATCTCCCGTTTAAAAGACAATACCACTTCTCTGTGATATTCACTTTCTATGTAGTTGGTCAGCCAAGCTATTGCCACAGCTGCTCGTGAACTTCATGCCGAGTCGCGTTCTTCCGAGGAATTTATCCTGAGCATCCCTCTGATCCATGTTGTGTATGACAACATTGAGAAACGCTTAGCAAACTTCAGCCATCTGGTGAAGGCTCAGCCAGACATTGTGACCCGCCTACTGGAAGTTATTCCACCAAACGATTCCGAAATGGTAAGAATTTCTACTTCCCCATCTCGTATTATCGGCATTCCATATCAGCAGGGGTTTCGAAGGCCAGGTCGTTTTTTCTGTCGTCTGGCTATAAAGCCCGCTATTTGCACCTGGCACTATTTATCGAAAAATAATAACTCAACAAAAGGTTTCTTTTGCTCAGTTACTCCAACTCAGCAGAAAATATTGAAAATCTGTTGTGGTATTTACCCAGTGAAAGCCAAAAATGCCAACTAAAACGTGCTACAAGAGGTTTGTCGGGCTTCATAATAATTGCCGTTTATTTACGGCAGTTGTGAATTGGAATTTTTACCATACCCATCTGTTTTAGCTGTTTTGCACACATCAGCTGTTTTTTGTGGTCTCAGGAAAGTGAATTGTTTGGGTCGTTCTTCTTTACCATAAACTAAAAATTACATGAGAGTACCTTCAAGAGAATATGTTTTGCGCAAAGATTTGTTCCGAGAGGCCAAACGTTTTCCGAGAGCGAAGCTCGAAAAAGAGATTGAACTATGAGGAACAAGATGTCGAAAGGGCTTTATTATTCTGAGATATTTTCGCTGAAAGCACACGTAGGATGTTGACTTTTGAAGCGTTTTCCGAGAAGGTATGTTTATTTACTTGTTTATTCCAACAGCAAAACGATCTCCCATGTTGAAATTTTCATTTAGGCGGCGTTGAAGCGACTTAAAGTTTGAAAACTGGGAGGTATCACTTCAGAAATATTTTCTGACATTTCCTAGCTGGCACATTTCGCATAACGTGACTTATTTTGACCAATCGAAGACAAGCGAAGATGCTTCTTTCCAGGTTCTTGATGCGGTTGCCCTTCAGTTGTGTTTGTTTAAGCTTGAACCAAGTGCAGAGGAGTTCAATGATCCGCAGACTCGCTTAGTGTGGTGTAACAGAGTCCTAGCAATCAGATCCAGTGCTGACAGCATGCTTAACAACCGCTCACAACATGGCCCTAAAACAGCTCACATTCTTCATGATTGCAGGTAAGTAATTTATTTTTTATAAACAGCCACCTGATTAAGCATCTTTGGAAAGTTACAATGAAATTATGTTTGCTGGTAAATCCTCTACTGCAAGTAACTACTCCCAGAAACTAACAAACCGCGCTTAACTAACAAACTTAAACATGTTATTCCTTTTATACATAAAGGAAAATCTATGGACAATGGTGCGATTTTCGTTGTCTGTATTAACAAAACGTGATGGTCTATTGCCTGCGTACATTTTGGAAATCGTATCTCATCTCATCTCATCTCATCTTATCGGAATCGTTATCTTATCGAGTTATCATCTAATTTAATTCGAGATCTCCTGATGTTTTCATGTGTTCCTTTTTTAATTTCACTAGAAAAACATTTCCATCCTTTGTGGCCGATGTTCAACCCTACTGACTACCGGCCTGAATCATGACGCTCTCGAAAGTTGAGATGAATCCAGAGTATCAGGAAAGATTTTGCGTTCGTGAGCCTATTAAAATAAATTGCTATCTTTCTTCATTTATCGCCACCATTGCTGATCCTAGCAGTACGCAGGAGATGACACATATGAACCTAGTAAATGGCCTAGCTCGGCATTTCAAAGAAATGTTTTCGCTCACAAGTCATATTCATCGTTACAATACTAGACATTGAAATTCCTTTTACTTATTTCCCTGTAGAACGAATATCAGACAGTTTTCAATACATTTTCAAGGACCTGAATCGTTTAATTCCTTTAATTCAGAATGCTGAGAGTATTTCTCTGATTAAATCTAAATTAAGATCATTTCTCCTTAATGGAGTACTCCTGTTTTGAACGTGCTGTTTTATGTTTTGCTGCCTGTGTGTTTGATTGTGTACTTGCTTTTTAACCTAAATATATTGATAAATTAAATAAGCTACGCTTAAAATCCTGATTTCAAAGTTGTATTTTTTTAGGAGGCTGTAGCTCGTATAAGCCCTAATGGTTTCTCTATGGGCATCATCGCCATATGTTTCTCTCTCTTTTGTTATTTATTTATCTTTTATATTTTAATATATATTTATCTTGTAACGATGTGCAAGAATAATGGCAAAACCATAAACTGAAACTGAAGCTGGCATGAGTCTCCCAGAGCTCGATCAGTGGTGAAGCATCCGACCGATGTGAGGAAGACAGTGAGTTCTATTCTCCTTGGGGACTCAGATTTGTTCTTTTCCCCACTCACGTGACGTAATTATTACATCCTTCTCATTTCATTACCGAGCTTAAAATTTGCCATCATTTTTTATCTCCCTGTGTACTGGTTCTCATCAGTGAGCTTTTCTATTCAAACTCGGGACACATTTTGTTCTGAGGTGGCTTCATGTCTCCGATTCCGCTTTCGAGAATACTTTCTTTTTCAGGTCAACGTGGCAACGAGTGAGCGCAGTAAGACTTTTCATAGAACACACTTGCCCTGGTATATCAGTGTGCCACCCAGCTGATGTCAAGAATGTTTTCAAACTGTGGAAGGTAAGTTGGTAATAAAGCTGTTGTTTATGTGTGAAATTAATCTGAAACGTTTTGGTCTTTGTGTAGAACCAGCAATCTTAATTTTTCTTGGCTTACTGTTGTTTCAGATTTGTGTTTAAAAATACAACCATTGAAGCAGAGTAAATTGGAATCTAAAAAAGATTTATAGAGAACCTGTGGTTTAATTCTCTGTTCGTAAAGCGTTTTCGCAGGTTTAGATTAAAGACTATGCCCCATGGCGTAAGGGGGGCAGCCTTGAGTTAACTGGTTATGAGAAAATTACCACAGCTTGATGGCTGACCAAAATTAGTGTTTCCAAAAATGACAACCAATTACATTCCAAATCCAATCCATAGTATGCAATGTACTCAGGAATTTTATGGACTTCAAGCTACTAAAGTAACAACAAACGTTTTGACAGGCCTTGGGTGATGAGACGGACTTCACCAAGCCACACACAATGAGTGTAATCGAGAAGTTTCTCGTGGACTGTAGTGAAGCTGTTAGCAAGCGCTACACAAGGTACGATACCCTCTATGTTACATATTCAATAGTACCAATTTCTGCAAATATGTGTTTTAAGCTTGGCAATTTAAAACAACTGCAATCGCTTCGTTTTTGTTTAGGGGTTGTCATGTAATATTTTGACAATGGTGAGATATATATTTTCCTTGTCAGTTCTAGTAAGTACATTTCAAATTCGTTTAAGTTGGTTAGTAAGTAGTTTTACAATTCTATTACACTATTTTAAAATGACTACAGAAATTTTCATTTTTCCGAAAATGTAGTTTTGTCTTAGAATATGAACAAAAAACCTCATATGTTGTTAGTCTGAGCTTGATGTCAATGTAACGTTTCATAGCGGTTCTCAGGTGTAGGTTTTCTTCACTGGATTTAGTGAAGAGGCAACCACCTGACTGCAATGTTTGTTATGAATTGGAATGAAATACGTATAGCTTACCCCTTTGTAGTTGAACAATATTTTGCCTGTGCTTCCATTTATCTGAACTATATGGTGCATCATCATCATCATCATCATCGTTTTTTTTTTTTTTTTGATTTTAAATTGACTTTTATTAATGCAATGGCAATTACAAGTCGTTACAATTACAATTAACTAAAAAGAAGTAAGTAAAGAAGGGGACGAAATTACAAAACTAATAAGAGATTGGACCTTAACTTAGGTTTCCAGAAAAAAAAAAGCACCCAACTTATAAAAGGGAAAGAGGGAGTATTAAGCCTCTTTTTTTTTTTTAACTGACAATTACATACTTTTAATTAAGATTACAATTGAAATTAGAATTAAACTAAATTAAATTAAATTAAATACCTCAAACATCTAAAATTACTGCTACTAAATTAACTGACAATAACATATTTTAATTAAGATTACAATTGAAATTTGAATTAAACTAAATTAAATTAAATTAAATACCTCAAACATCTCCCATTTCTTTTTAAATTGGCGGATTTTATTTGTCTTAAAGGCTATGTATTTTTCTGTTTCATATTTGATTTCCAAAATTTTCTTGAAATGATTAAAGATGGGGTTAATTCCTTTACACCTACAGGTCCACAGATACGTTTTTCCTAAAATTACTATATAGTTAAGCAGATCCATTCCCTCCTTCAGAATGCCTATCATAATGTCACGTATCGAGAGGCACTCGCAACCTCCAAGCCTATTTAATATACAAGAGGACACCAAATTCCAAAAATGTTTGGAAAAAGAGCATTCAAATAGGATATGATGAATAGTTTCTCGATGCTCTTTGCAAAAGGTGCAGTTTGGATTTGATACATACCCTATTTTAAAAAGACGGTCATTTGTGTAGAGGATGTAATTTAACACTTGTATTGAAAAGAGCGTATATACGGTTCGCTAGCAACCCTCAAAGGTAAAAGATATACTTCTGAAATTTGGTCTTCTCTTAAATAAAATTCCTGACTGAGCTTATCCCATTTCCTAGGTTTTTCGTATATAAATTTTGTCAAATGTTTATAGTAGTTTTTCCATTTATAATTTTCCAAATCAATGACGGTCATGAAATTGTGTATGTTATTACGTAATTTTGATGGAACAGATTGTCTCAGACCTGTCCAAACCAAAAAATGAGAATTTGTTAAGCCCTGCTCTTTCATTGCTCTAAATGAATCTGTATTTGTCATGTCAAAAAGTAGGTCCTTTGTGAAAATTATACCGTTATCAAAGTAGTGTCTGTAGAAAACAGTTTTGCCCTCTATCAAAATTTTTTATTATTCCATAAGATGTATTCGTGACCCCTATCAGGGTCAACAGTTTCTCTTAATTCAGCCCACCAAGATAGAAGTTCATAGTAAAAGATTGGCATTACGTCATAGATTTGCTTTACGTCATAATTACATTCAAGGAAAAATAAGCCTCCCTTGTTGCTCAGAAGATAATTGAGATAATGCTTCCAAAAGCCACAACACTCAACATCTACTATTCTTTTTAACCAACTTAATCTTAATGCCTTTACAATAGTTTCATAGTCAATCATTTTAAGACCACCAGAATCATAAGGCGCGTACGTTGAGCGTCGAATGACTTTATCTTTCCCATTCCACAAAAAATTAAACACCAAAGCGTTGAATTCGTTTATTACCGTGGCTGGTGTACTGAAAAAAGAGCTAGGATAAATCATTTTGGGAAGAAGTATTGCTTTGATAATGCTCACTTTGCCATGAATTGATAGACCTCTTGACTTCCAAAGATTTATTAAATTTGCGATTTTCTTCAATCTTTGTTTGAAGTGCTTCTCAACAAGTATCTTTACATCGGATGTAATGAAAATGACAAAAAAAATTTGACACATGTTTTCCACTTGAATCCCAGAGGTCCGTCTTCACAATTTTGAAGAGATCCAATCCACATGGCTTCTGTTTTCATAACATTCAGTTTTAAGCCCGAGACTTTCTCAAAATCGTTAAGTAGTTGAAGCAAAGCTTGAGCCGAGTTCAAATCCGCTAAAATGGCAGTTGTATCATCAGCAAACTGAAGTAATTTAGTTTCCGAATCACTTATTTTAATCCCTATAATATTTTCATCGTTTCGTACTGCAATGGCCAATATTTCAACACAAATGACAAAGAGATACGGAGAGAGGGGATCTCCCTGTCTAACCCCACGCTCAACATTAAAATAGTGGGAGCATAGTCCATTATTTATTATGCAGCTTTTTACATTTTTGTAAAAAATATTAACCCATCTTATAAGATCAGGTCCAAAATTAAATAGCTCCAAACACTTTTTAAGAAAATGCCATTCTAAGCTATCAAAAGCTTTTTCAAAATCAATAAATAACAAAAGGCCTGGCAAATTTTTAGCTTGCGTGAAACTCATTATGTCAAGAATTGAACGTATATTCTCTCCGATGTTTCTTCCTGGAATGTATCCAGTTTGATTATGATGTATTATTCCCGGTAGCAACCGTTTCATCCTTTCGACAATGACTTTCGAAACAATCTTTGCATCAACATTTAAAAGAGAAATCGGCCTCCAGTTTTTTAGGTCGCAGTGATCTAGGTCCTTTTTTTCAATGAGAGTAATTACAGCCTGCTTTTGTGATGAGCTCAATTCTCCTTTTGTAAATGATACATTAAAACATTTTACTAGACGGTTTCCAATAGAAGCCCAGAATATTTTGTAAAATTCTACCGGTAATCCATCGTTACCTGGAACCTTATTTGGAGGGAAGGAGTTTAAAACTTCATCATCATCGTGATCATTTCCTTCTTCCCGGACTGTGGAATAGGGCCCTATATGGTGCCTACTGCTTAATTTGAATTAAGTTGTAGAATTTGAAACCTGTTTCCACAGTTATGGTGGCAATACATGTCCCGTGTGCCTGGAAGGTTTAGCTGGGAAGGATCCTGTGAAAATACCATGCGGTCACGTGATATGCCTTCCCTGCATTTCCGAGTGGATTGCACAGGAACGTAGTTGTCCATTGTGCAAACAAGACGTTCCTGAGGATTTCAGGATAGTGTCCACCAAATCTATAAGGTATAACAGCGCATTTCCTTTGTTTTAAATTCCATGTCATCAACAAACTGGCGTGGTAATTAACGGAGAATGAATTCCCTGGCATCTTGCACCATTTATTATCTTTTTACGGGGGAGGGGTTCTTGCTTATCTCAGTTTTCATGACACAAAGGGGGCACCTATCAAGGAAGGGCACTGGATCCCGAGAGTACGTTCGAGGAAAGACGCTATCCAAGTATTTTTTAATGCATCAATCAATATTAAATCTAAAACCATGTGGCATTCAATTATTGGATACTCTGAAGTTGTTGTCAGTCTGTGTCAAAATATAGCATCAGACAAATAAATGCCAGAATGTCACAAGGAAACAGAATTAGGCGTGGAAAGCATGTTCAATAAAAATACCATTTCTATCTTCTAGCTTTATTTTTTTGTTTTGTAGGAGAGCTGTACGTGAACACTATGACTTCCGCCGCCGATGTAACTCATTCTTCATGGAGCTTGTTTCCTTATTCTGTTTTGGTGCTGAGGCTGGTGTGATTGACTCAGAACTGTTCTCCATGTTTATGAGTTATGTGTTACAGGGTAGTTCCAAGACTAAAGCCTTCTCTCCCTTCCCTGAACATGGTATTGATGCAACTCCTGTAGTGAGGTCATTTCTGTTACAGCAACTGTTGAGAACAGGGTATGTTTTAAAGGTGACAAAAGTCATGCTAAAGTACATGTAAGAGTTCTAGAGTGAGCAGTAGTGTCGTTGAAACTCCCCCGGAATGACATAAGGGTCCCGAGAATAAAGATCTTGAGATTGCGGGATTTGAGCTCACGACCTCCTGATCACATCATCATCGCTCCAACCAACTGAGCTAGGTGGCGTTCTGGTAAAAGTTTAAGGGTGCGTTCGATTGATCTTATTCCGGAATAGGAATACGTACAATGATGACAAGAAATCCCTCTGAGAGGTTTTTGGAGTTACTAAAGTAAGAGAAATCTTACGGCTATTCCTCTTATTCTTATTCCGGAATACAGTCAATCGAACGCAACCTTAGTCATGGCCATGGGGATATGTTTGTGCTTTCAAATTGAGTTAACCGTTATTCTTATCAACTGAGCTATGAGTGCAGTGGGAGGTGATCTGTTATGTCATCTGGAGGTTGTGAGTTCAAATCCTACCTAGGTCAAAGGTTTTCTTTGTTCTGTGCCGTGCGACTCAAATATCCTTTCCAGTGTTAGTAATCTGGGTTAACTGCAAAGGTAATACTGCTCACAGAGCTCTCCAAATCACATTTCAAAGGTGCCACGGGGCTCACACATTTGAATAAAAAGTGGGAAGGGTGTTGTCATGTGCTTCCATCCTGTACATTAGGGAGTCTGGTCACTCATCCGAATTTCTTAACATGTAGCAACTACTAAAATTTCTTCTGCTTCAGAAGGATGCTTGTTCATGTCAAGAAAAGCCGTTTCTTTCTCCATTCCCCACACATGCTAAGAGCGTTGTGGTCTCAACCCCGTAGGCCCCCTCCCCTCCCAGCCTGCAGCAGAATCTCGCAAGGCAAACTAAACAGTTCCCATGGGAAACAAATTCTTGAAAGCTGGAGGCCCTTGATTCCCGATGTGAAGGAGTGAAGCAAAGTTTCTTTCGTAAAAAGACGTTTTGTCTGTTACTAAGACTAACACGGTTGGCTCACACTATACTACCAGCCTTCAGAACGTACGAACGACCCTTTCATAGTTCCACATTTAAGATAGATTTCACGCCTTATGTTATACTTTTTTACATTACTAGAACTTTAATCCGCACACCTGTGGTGAAATTAGCGCTAGTTGACGTGGTTACCGTGACGCCATATTTATTGCAATGTGCAGTTTTTTTTCAATGTCAGTTGTTTTGATGACGATAATTTTATTGCGTCATTTTATTGCGTTATTTTCCTGTCCCCTTTTGTAAAAGAGGTAATAAACGTTTTACATGTCTGCATTTCCGTTTAGTGATAAAGAAGTCAAAGAGCACTTGTCACGATACTTGTCGGAGGCTCAAGGACTAAGACCAGACATTGGTCATCTGTTACAAGTCTGTCAACTATTTGTTCACTGTTGGGAGGTGAGATTGTTTGTTCAGTACTCAGTGGGAAGATAGAAAAGTTTTTTTTTCTACAAACTCATTGCAGTTTTATCTTGATAATTTGTTGTTACTTTCTTCCAGGACTCTCTTATCAGCCTGTATGCTAAAGCCTCCGAGAATTTGGTGGTGATGATAAAACTAGCCCAGCAACTTTGCGATGAATGTACACCATTGCTGATACCAAGTTTAATTCAACCCACACGAGAACTTGATGTCATGGTGTTGGAAGGCGTTGCCAAAGCGCGTTATATCTTAGCACTGACGGCCCAGTTTATGTACAAAAGTGCGGTGGAAGACACAAGTCCTTGGAATGATCGGCAAATTGAAAACGAGTTGCAAATCCTTTTTGAAGCAATGAGAGGAATGTGTGACAAAAGTTTTAATCCAGCTCCCCGACTGTACCTCCTCAAGCAGTTGGCAAGGAGGTTTGGTGTGGAGGTTATCAATGTGTTGTGTGGTAGGAAAGACCTTGACTGGATTGTACCACCTGAGAGCAGAGTACAGCAGGTGAATTATTATTTGTAATTAGATTCATAAGGTTTACCGTGTAATTTGCATATGAAATAAAGATCATGAATCACTTACACGCTCATATTTTAATAACATTAGCCGCTGAGAAAAGTTTTTACCAGCTGACTTCGTTGGTGTAACACTAAAGTAGTTCTAATTCTCAAAGTCTTGATTTTGAAGTCGTCTAGTTCTTTTACTTGACGACTAAGTTTCAGTAAACATTATTAAATAAATTGGTTAGAAATAATCTTTTTCTCTTACAGCAAGAGGATCTTGTTCCTGATAGATTCATTATTTATGGAGAAGACTACAAAAAGATCCGAGAAGCCACCGCCAAAGCAGTCCTGAGCGGGACACATAGGGAGTTGACTGAAACGCTACAGGTACGACAAGTTGAGATAGTGTATAACACAATATCTAGAGTTTAACTGGAGTAAGCGAGCAATTTCATGGATCAAAGAGAAAGATATAAGGGGAAATGTAAGCCTCATGACCGAACTCGTCTCTGCAGGTCTTAAGTAAAAGTAGTTATCTCAGACCCTGCAGCTTTTGTATTCAGTCGCTCGTCAATGGTATTTGCATGTTGAAATCCCAAGAGTTTCTTCATTTTCCATGATATGTTTGAAAAAGTGTTGTTAGAATGATGACGATGATGACCAATGAATTATGCGTCGTTTCAACCATTGAAATTGTTCTTGGCAAACCCAGGATTTGTAGCCTTGAGCTGCTGGAGATTGACCGGATGTCAATAGCCGACAAATTATGCTTGAAGCAATGCGGATTTGCACACAAAATTCGATTGGCTGTAAAAAACCATGCTTCACAATCGACGTCTTGTACCAGCCACAAATACTAGCATGCCAGGATCCATAGAATTTGACCATGCTTACATATCACTTTAGGCCGCTGCTGTGCCACCAGTCGTCAGAGAGGTCATGATGCTGTTGTCTGAATACCGTGAAGTGACCACGTGTTACGGCTTCGCTTCCACCCAGCGTCAGCTCTCCACAAAAGTGAGTGTACGAAGAGTGTTTTGTGTTTGTGTGGCTATGAGAAAACGAGTATCTAGAAATGTTTTGCCGAGAATCCCTGTGGTGGAGATTTATAAATCTCCTGTCGGTTGCCTTGCTTTTCTTCTTATGTATGGAATGCAAAAATGCAAGTCGAGTTCTAACTGAGGATAGAATGTCCAGTGTTATTAAACCTTGTCATGACTTGCATTTATCTTTCACAAGAATAATCCAAGCAGAAACAACCATGCATACTATCGTGGGAACAATGTCGCTACCTTGTAATGTAAAAACAGCTACTTGTGGGATGTCATAGAAATTATTGTCGTGGCTGCATTTCGGAGAAACGGAAGGCTAGTCCTGAAATAACTGTTCTTGTATCTCTTTCTGATTTGCTCGTCAGGCTCACCAGTGTTTTAAAACATTTTTGCAAGAAGATGCCCATCTGTCTGACAGGGTGAGTGAGCAATTAATATTTTGTCATTTTTGCACAGAAAGCTTTACTTGACTACTTCCATATTGTGGCCGTGTTGGTCTTATAAGGTCGACGGATCGAGTTTTTGTTGCCGTAGTCTTGTTGGTCTTTACAGAGGAACTGTTACTCGTCAAGTATGCCTATACCAGAACCTTTTTTTAAAAAATAGGTACCAATAAACTTTTAGGGAATCTTAAAACAAAATGCCTCGGGGCAGCTGTGAGATGGACAAGCATTCATCCAAGGGAAACCAACAATGTTCTTGGTAGCTTAATGTAAAGAAAATTGGAGTTCAGTACCACTGGTCCGGGTTTGATCTCTTCTTACCTTTTAGGTTATTATCTGTGCTTTTTCAAGTTGGTTTTATTTGCGCTTTCAGACCCGACCTTTTGCCTTTCAACTTCTGAACAACGCTCAGGGTACAGCTGTCTCTCCCAGCACCAGAGTTGTACCCCGTCGCTCAGCAATGGAGCAGAACCTGGCAGAACTTGTCATCCATGCTACAACAGTACTTCAGTGCATTAACCATCTGACTGTGTGTGAGCCACTGCGACTTCTGATGGAAAGCCCTGCGACTCTAATGGTGCAGTTTATCTTCCTAATTCTTTTCCAGAACTTAGAAACACACGTTCGTGGGCCGCGGACGGCAAACCGAAATTGAATGCTTTCTTTTCTGGATGCTTTCTAACGCCATCTTGTAATGACAAGCCACTAACACCAGAACAAAATTTATCCAGTACTTGGCTTTGTTTTGGCTGCAAGCAAAACCAAGGCAACAAGGGGAAAATTTGACTTCCGGTTACCATACATAACTCACGAATGTCTGTGCTTAACTTCTCTTTTGTCACCCCAAAATCTCTTATAAGGACGTTTAGGATTATTCGGTAACTATTACACTATCTGAATTATGTGGATGCAATTAATTGGATAGATTTTCGCACGATTTTATTTTAGTGGTCGCTTCGTACCGTTGCAACTTTCATAGTTTCTACTTTTTTTTTCCTTTGTGTTTTTTCCTCTGATGGTCTCGTTATCCAATCTCCGAACAAATTGCAAGAATTGTGGCGGAGTATGACTTGTCGAGTCCCATGTTCACTTTGTACGAAAACTCAAAAGTTATCCTCCCACATTTCTTACTTTCGATAGTTTGAGACTGAAGCCATCAGGAAGTTGTCCAAAAAATGGAAGAATTAAAAACAGTTTTTGCGAGTGGCAAGGATACAACGTGGAGCAGTATGTCACATAATAGAAGTCCACATTTGCCCAGTTTCGAAATAATTCGATTCAAAACAGTTCTCGCATTTAGCATGCGCTTATTTCATGAGGCTCCTGTTGTTTGTGTCATAGAATGCCTATTTACCCACAATGCCTGATGACAATCTTCAAGAGGTAATGGCAGGGATGCGAGAGACTGGAAGCTGGTATCGTAAGTATTACAGTTTACTATATAGGCCATTTCCGACAAATTAAAATTCTAGCTTTGGTACGAGGCTTGGGGTATTAAAACAACAGAAATTTTATTGAGGTTCATAGATGAATAATTAATTTCTTTTGCCTTGTAGCCAAGCTAGAATTTTAATATATCGGAAATGGTATATTGTGCTGTGAGGAATTTACAAACAGGATAACTATGTGGTCTAGCAAACGTCAGGTTGTCTACATACCTGTTTATTAAACGGCATGTTTTGGCACAGAATTTGCTAAGCAATCTCTGAGCAAAAGTAAAGCAAAACCAAAGCAAACGCAAATTACTTTCGACACACAATTAATTGGAAACTGCTCTATGTACTCACTTAGAAGAAATTCTCCTTCAGTTCGTGTTAGTCCAGTGTTCTCTCACCATAAAGTGTACTACTTTTTTTGTGTGGTTACCTGGCTGATTTATTGTAATTTTTGCCAATTTTAGGGGGCTCGGCATACAAACTGGATCTATTTCAGTGTAATCTGTTTTACGTGAAAATTTGTCATTATGGTGGATTTTTTTGTAGCGTACATGTCTAGTACTCTCATTTGTCCGTGCAAAAATAAATAAACAATAGACTTTTCCCACAGGCAAATGCGACTGCTACATTCATATGCAGAAAATAACTACACCTTAAGTAAATTATTATGGTGTAAATTCTTGACACGTTCTGTTGTGTTCTTTCTTGTCTTGTTTGTAGAGTGCCCAAAAGGACATCCCTATTACATCGGAGATGTAAGTATTCTTAACCAATATAGCCACTTTAAACTAAAGCTGTTCAATCGTACTAATCGTCCTTAAGGAAAGGTAAAGTAACATTCTGTCCAAAGGCCCACACGCCTGAGCAGTGCTAGTTTCCCTTGCATAGAATGCATTTCAATCTCAGAGTTATCCTTAGCGTTTTGCATGGTTTCCGTGGCTGAAGGGACACAAAATACTCGTCCAAGTGATACTTTGTTTGAAAACTATGCTCAATTGCTACCGCCTAATTACTAGTGTCTTTCAAGTACAATGTTACTTTTTTGCAGTGTGGTCGTCCCGTGGAAGTGAAGGTTTGCCCTGAGTGCAAAGTCAATATTGGTGGCACTGGGTACAATCTCTCCCGAGGAAATACCACGGCTCAGAGGTAGGACACTGCTGTATCTTCTGGACTGTCTGTTAGGGGTCACAAAGTAGTTTGGGGTTACAGCAAAGTAGGAAACGCCAGTAGAACCCGAAGTTCGCTTATTTACTTTCCAATTCTATCTTAACCAGAGACTGCTTCTTTATCTTCAGATTAAAGGTACTGTTATCCACCTGACAAACATACTCTGTACTTTTTTATTGTTTAATATGTCAATGTAAAATGAACACTATTATGTTATTTAGTGCTCGTTTTCCGATGTAACCCCGTAGCTGGTGTTTTTTGTTTACCTCTTTCAATGCTTGAACCAACGAACAGATTGATTGGCTGTCCACGACCCCATTTCCGATGCGATTCCATTGTGTACGTGAACTATTAAAAAATTTCATTTGTTTTCCATACACAATCAGTTGCCAGCAACACAGTGCCTACACAACTTAACAACTTAACCAAGCTGCGCATAATCCCACTATTAACCTGTAACCGATGTTTGCTTACCAGTTAGTATATCGTTGACATAAATGATTTCAGCCATTCTTCAAATCACGTCTGGCCTTGGATACGCCCCCACACCACGTCTCAACATAGTAAAAGGCATCTTCCTTACAGTCTTATCTTGTGTTTGCAGAGCTGACCGCACAATGACAGGTCACGTGCTTGGGCATCCCAGTGCAAGGCCTAAAGTTCTTGCTCCAGAGCGAAACCTATCCCCTGTAGTTGTTGGTATTACAAGGATCCTTATGCATTGTGCCATGATTGAGGGAGCCTGCCGCCATCCACAGGTCTGCTTAGAAACAGTCATATGTCAAACCACACTTACAATTTCACAATGTTAGACCATCATTGAAGCATTTCTTCATTATACGTCCTCACAATCCCACTTGTGTAGACTGAGTAAATATTGACTATATGATTTAACTTTCCTGATTCTGATGTCGTTGCTTGTTATTTAATTGTCTTTTTCTCAGGACGTGGGCGCCCTTATCCATCCCACAGTTCCTCCTGTAGCGTTGGCACGCTTTTTGTGGGACCACCTCCAAATGGATGTAGAACTTCTTGCTAACAGCCTGGGGAGAAGTGTAGACGATACAGTTCTATGCGTCCACATGGTCCTTGTACAAATTACTGCCCATGTCTCTAACCGTAAGTGGAGACGCATAACGGTCAAAAAGGGCAACATTGCTTTAGCAATATAATGACTTGTTTTGTATCCACAACATTTGCTTAGTTGGTCGGGCTCTGCCCTCGTTAATGCTCTTCTGGGTTAAATTTTAAGTAAGGGCTTTGGTACTTTAACGTGAAAGTATTTAAAATAACTACAATTAGTGTCGTTTAGCTTTTGCCAAAGAAGAACTTCCGCCATTTGTTGAAAAGTACAGGGGACATTGTAAGACCCGCAGGACGTGAAAGGGTGAACAGGAACACGTGCCTTGCAACCTCCTCTTTCCCATAGTAAAAAAATATATACCCAAAAGCTTTGCGCCTTTTGAAGAAGTCACACCCCAATGTTTAATTTGACTGTACGCTTTTTATCCGCTTTTATTGTGTTAGCACAACAAGCCATAGATGTCGCCCCTAATCTGATGTCCAAGGACTCCCGAAGAGAATGGGAAGCAATGTTCAACACCAGTGTGGTCACCCCAGTGTTAACGGTATGTCCATTTCCACCTCTCTTTTGGTTTGTTATATTTGGTTTCAGTTGTTTATTATATTTATGTGTTTTAAAATGTTTAATGGTCATTTTTTTAAGAACCTCGAAGAAAAGATTCAGCGTTGTTTGGGGCTGTTGGTCGGTGACAATCGACTGGGTAAGCTAAATTTCCTTGTTACATTCATGACCAGACAGATAAAGTCGCAGTTTAACTCCGCTTTCTAGACCAAGAAGCAAATAGGAGAAGTGCTACTTCCCCTTAAAGGTCTGCGAGTCCATCTCATCACTACTCAAAGCATTTTCTTAGGGTCCCTTAATGGTTCTGTGGAACCAATTATGCTAGTCAAGCCTTGATTCTCTATGCAAAAAGGTGACAAACTGAAGGCAAAACCTTATATTATATTTTAATAATACAGTTGAACCTCTTCACAACGGCCACCTTGGGGACAGAAAAAAGTGGCCGTCGTGGAGAGGTGGCCGTTATGGGAAGGTAGGGGTGTAATATGACACCTTTTTTTTTCGGGAAGTACAACATGTTTATTGTGCCAAGTTCATGCCTACTGTAGCCTATAATGACAATCTAATCTTAAATAATATATATATGGATAAAATACACGATAAAACGTAAATAGTGTTTTGAATCAAAATGTTAACAAGACGAAACGAGCAAGGTTCGCAACATTCGCTATATTATTGGAGACAATTTATGCTTTCCGCAGCATATAAATGGCACACAATCAAAATAAGTGTATCATTAGAATGAATACAGAAACGTAATGTTCCGAAGACAAATGTTGATTACTGCATCAGTTTATAAAAAAAAAAATGTTTCTACAAAAAGGAACTGTATACTGGCCGTTGTCGAGAGGTTATTTTGGCAGTTGGGGACGCACTTTAGTGCCGTTGAGGTGGCCGTTGTAGAGAGGTTTAAACAAGAGGTAATGTATGGACTGTCCGCCGGGACAAAAAAAGTGGCCGTTGTAGAGAGGTGGCCGCTGTGGAGAGGTGGCCGTTAGTGGAGGTTCGACTGTATTATAATATTATTATTTCTGTAGGTAATAACCCCCTGATGCGCCAGCTGTACGAGGTAGATGTTCCTCCTGATACCCTGACTGAAGGCATCTTACCTACCTGCCCCGCCCTATGGAGGTATCGGACTCAAGTCACTTTGGATCACTTCTCACACACGTTTCAGCAAGAGGTGCTGTCTACTGATCCTGAGAGGAACAAAGTGCTAGCTGAGTTCTTACAACAGGTAAACAAACTCACACGGGTATTAGGTCAACTATTGAATATTCTTCAAAATGCTTGATAATCCATTATTTTACGCGCTGGCACGTTGTAAATGTTATCCATCTCAGAGGTTTCAATCAGCCGAGGAAACAGTTAACGTTTATTCTGATTATTAATTTAGTTACAAAGTAACAGAAAAAAATTCCTTAGATGGCAATAAGCTGACTTGACCAACAGACTAAGTGAGCATTCTTTTGGGGGCAATTCTAGCTATTCTTATTCCGGTTCGGGAAGAACTGAATAGACAATACGGGTTCCCAAAACGGAGCAATTCGGCCTATTCCCATTCACCTGGCAACCTTCCCGAAGGAATGCTGCCATTCCTTTTATTAATTTCAGGCATAGAATGACCAGAAGACTACTCTGTTTATTCCGAAAACAGAATAGGCCCCAAAGGAACACGGATAACGTCTATTCCTTGTATTCCTCTTCCAGAATAGATAGTAGTAATAGTAATATAGTTTATTCTACTCATTTGCAGTCCATGACTGAATTCCTGACCGATTACAATTCAGGGATTAATAATGTTAACAATCATAATCGAGAAATCTAGATTATAGTCTGGTACTTCATGGTTACAAAGTTCTTGAATCTTTCAGTCCTGATTGGTATTGGATACTTGGTTCTATCTGACCTCAGGTTGTACTGGCCAGTGGATAAATACTCTAAGTTTTATTTACCACACAGTTAGAGACTTCGATTTGTCCTGCGTTTGAATTACTCTAGCGGAAACCTACTTGCAAAAAGGAGTGTGAAACCTTCATCAATTGATTCGACTTTTCAATTCTTAGATAAGGCCATATTTAATGAAGGGTTAAGGAAAAATGCAATTCACGTGGTCTTGAATAAAAAAAACTCAATAAAGGAGAGCATATAGCAGCCTCTTTCATATTAACATTTCTATTTCTGCCTTGTCCTGTTACAGGAACACAAACTTCGTGCCCTCCGTTTTCTCCCGGATATCGTTAAGCTGCAACGCCTTCTCATGGACAAATTCCACCGAAGAATCGACAGAACGGAAGCGGAGAACATCAAGATAAGAGATTTTCTGAGGAAAATGCCTTCCAGTAAGTGGCCAATCATATCGTAGAATTAAACGTATTGCACTTCACATGACATTTTATATTAGTCGCAGCTGGGAGACACAGTGGTGGCAGCACTTCTTGCCCACCTGACCTGCGCTCAAGTCTCCCACTCGGCATCATGAAGATTCTGATGGTTCTTCTCTGCCTTGCACAAAGGGTTTCCTCCCTGCACAATAAGCAAGGTTTCTAAGCTTCCAATTCCATGCGAGAGGCGACTGACACAGGTGCTCCTTTTCCATTCAGCCCAGACGGAATCCATTTGTATTAAATTTGTGTTTAACGGAAACTTTATCAACCATCTGCCCTATTTGATTGGAGCAGCATGGCCGAGCGGTTGGGTTCAAGCCCTGCTCTGGCCGCTACCTGGAGTCGTTTCTCGGTAGCCCCGAGTCCACAATCCACAACCGGCCACGCTTGCTGGGATTCTTGAATTGTTTTGTTCTATTTGAAATATTGATGTTGTTTTTTCCATTATGCCCGAAATGCACCTCACCGGGAGATAATTTATTTCAATGCCACGTCGTTCTTGCTAGCCCTTCCGCTGTTTACAGCAGGTTTAGGTCTTGAATCGAAAAGGTGCCAACTACTTGAGCGCACACAGTTACAGCCGACGTAGGCTTTGCCCTAAAGGTTTCCTCTCAGTCCGGGTTTGACTGTAGTGTTTTTACATATCATATTACAATACCTTTCACGTCTTTCTTCACAGAAGCAGCAAGAGATGAAATCGCTTCTCTGATTGCGAGCTTTAACAATGCATGGAATCTTGTGAGACTGAGTCTCGACCAGCAAGGTTTGTGTTTACATTCAATTCTGAGAGAAGGAATTAAAATCGATCAATTACTTTTTGGGGGGACTTAATAGATAAATGCGCTTTTGCAGTAGACTAACTTACAACCATAATGAAGTGAAGTATAATTAACAATTATAAACTGCTGTGAAGGTTGGTAATGGTGGACAAAAAAACAAGCAAAAACGAAGAAACACAAGCAAACAAAAATGGTGGGAGGTGATTAGCAAACCCTATCCAGACTGTGAATTCCCACACAATAAAACACTATCCAGGAGTACTCAACAACAAAATTTTCAAAATCGATTTCTTATTGGCCCTAATGATTGCTTGACAGTCACCGAGTGTTATTTAGTGTTACGTTAATTGTCTATATAGGACATTCTATGGAATGTTCCAGAGCATTTTAGAATTCTGAGTCATGGTTTACGTAATTGTCTTTAACTATCACACGCTGATGTAATACTACTGAACATAGATTTTAGAAGGTTCTAGAACCTCGGTTCACGACTATATAAGTAAGTAAAATTAGCAGTTTAAGAGAGTTTTTCAGTGTGCCAAGAAGTCTATTCAAAGGGATGTGTGCTGGACTTATTTAAAGTAGCTGTGTGCTGATTTAAGTGTAAAGCCTGTCTAGTAGAACTGTGTGCTAAAGTCTGCGTGACAAGAATCTGTGGGCTGTGAAGACTTCAAGTGTTGGCGAATAAATCTGCTTGTTTCTGCTACCGACAATCCTTAGTTCAGTCTACAAACAACACACTCTCTTCAACGAATCTCATAACATGCGGTTGATAATTAATTCTTGCAACCACCGCAGCCAAGATCTGTTTGTTACTAAATAGTCACATATTTAATTGGCAACCTTTGCAACCAGCGTAGCCAAGATCTGTTTATTACAAAATAGTCACATATTAAACTGGCAACTTTTGGAACCAACACCCTTTGTACAACTTATTTCCTTCAAAGATACTTTGCAACCTCTTCAACCGACACCTTTCTATCACCAAACGTTAAGATACTTACCTTGCAACCCTTGTAATCACCGCAACCAACATCTATTTGGTATTTAATAGTCACATATTCAATGGACAACTTTTGCAACCACTTCAACCAACACCCTTTGTAGAACTATTTTCACACAAAGATACTTTTCAACCACGGTAACCAAGACCCTTTCTATCACCAAATGTTAAGATACTTGCCTTGTAACCACCGCAATCAACATCTGTTAAATACTAAATAGTTACATGTTTAATTGACAACTTTTGCGACAACTGCAACCAACAACCAAAGGTTTTTCTTAATTTGAAGTCTGTTGCATCTGAGACTTTTGTTAGAAGTTTTCAATTTAAACTGTTAGATGATATTACATACACTAAAACGCGTCTAGCTAAAATGAGTTATGTTCCACACGATACTTGTACATTTTGCGAACTCGAACCAGAAACAGTGTACCACTTATTGTTCTTTGACATCCCACTTTTGGAAAAAAATTCAAACTTTCTGTTTTGCAGTTTCAGGCCAACGTGAGAAATAAGCAGTAAAAGAGGTTTTCATTGGAAAATTACAAAAAAATGAATTACTGAATTTTTTAATTGTTAATCCTTGCACCTTTGGTTTTGCCGGAAACACTCAAAAAGTCCAGATTTTGATGTATTTAAAAATGTAATTGACCTAAAATATTGAACTGAGAAATACATAGCAGTAAAAAACAGTATGGAGAAAGTATTTCAGGCTAGATGGCATTTGTATATAATAAATAACTGTTAATTCTTTAGTGTGTATGTAAGTTAGTTATAGCAGATACATTTGTTAAGATGATATTGATGTAAATACAACAGATATCAATGTAAATACGTATGTACGAAAAATAATGGCTATTAATATGTGAAAAAAAAAGAACTTATTTCTCACACACATATTTTGCCCCCAAGACCCTTTCTATAACTTAATGTTAAGATACTTACCCTACAACCCTTACAACCCCAGCAACAACCATCTATTTCGTACTAAATATTCACATATTAAATTGACAACTTTTGAAACCACTGCAACCAGCACCCTTTGTACAACTGATTTCCCACGTACATACTTTGCAACCACTGCAACCAAGCTCCTCTCTATCCACTTGGCTTGCAATCCTAGAAACCAACATCTATTTATTACTTAAACAGTCAAATATTTAATTGGCAACTTTTGCAACCACTGCAACCAAGACCCTTTCTATCGCCAAATGTCTACATACTTACCTTGCAACCACTGCAATCAAAACCTGTTTATTACTTAATAGTCACATATTTAATTGGCAACCTTTGCAACCACTGCAACCAACACATCAGGAGGAAGTTAGAGAGATAGTGTTATTTTTGTCTCCAGCCAGGGATGACATTAAAGCAAAAACCACAGCAAGAAAAACGTTTGGGGTAATTTCCTAGCCAGGATTTTAGTTCCCTACTAAGTTCTCAGGGTAGCAAAATTTCAACCCGAGGAGCGGATAATCTGACTGTGGCTCCGTTGGGTACTCTGACTATCCTACCACTGGTTTGGTAATAGACTAATTGAAGTCATCAAACTTCATTTCATTGCATCTCACTCAATAAATTAATTTAAAAGTACTTATTGAGATGCTGTAAATTAGTAAATGTAAAAGATTTCTCTATTTCTGCATCTTGCTCATCCATAGTTAAAGTACCTGTTATTCACTCTTGTATTTTGTGAGGAAAGTTAATTTCATATAAGCCTCGTGGGTCCGTTTAGGTTCGTCGCCATCTTTTTGCCTTCGACTCGAAAACCTGTATTTTGTAATGTGTGTATTGGCAAAAATAAAAATGAAATAAAATAAATTGTGTCATAAAGCCATTGCTTAACAGATTTTTTTTTCCATTCAAACAGGACGCCTTCGCCCTCCGAGTGACTTATGTCAAATACCAATGGATAACTCACGTCCTCTGGCTGTGCTCCTGCCCAGTACCTCTGGGATGGGTATCTGCTCCACGGCCCTGGTATTTCACCTGACCATGGTACATAACGAGTTCAGCCAACGATATCAGAATTTGATCGGTGGAGAAGTGAAGTAAGTATTTACCAATACTAACCGGGGTCAATTCAGTAAAACTACACTTGCAGTTGACCATCTGGGCTGTTGTTTTTACTTACGCAACAAAAACGAAACTAAAAAAAGAGTTAAAAAAACGGGGTCAATAATCATTGTTAAGGTGACCGAATACAGTTTTTTAGTGTACGGGTGTTAGATGACGTTATTTGGGAACTATGTACTTCTGGACGCCCAAACTTGGTATGGTGTAAGATTAACTAAGAGGGAATGTATTTTCGTACGTCTTGTTGAGCTAAGTACCGTTTCCATGGCAACGCAGCGAACTATTAAACGTCCAAAAATGGTACGTTTCCTTTATTTTTAGAAAATGTACTCATTAGATTTTTTCCATTTTTGTATCCAGAAAAACTCACAAAACACTGACACAGTTGCACTACTTTCATGTAATTTTAACCGAGAGATCTCCTATATATATTGATTTTGCATTTTAATGTTTTGTGAAGATACCCTCTGTTAGATTTATGTTTCTCTTTGTAGGCGAGTTACGCTTTGAGGGAACTATTTTCATGCCAAATGTCACGAAATTCTAATGAGCGGTTCCTTAGAAAACAGTTCATTTCCACGAAAACAACCAGTCACAAATTTTTGGTCAAATGCGCATGCGTGGCTTTAATTGGGTTTCATGGCAAAGATGAAAAGCATGCAAAAGGCCTTGGTGAATGACTTTTTTGCCCGGAAAGAAAAGAAAAAGAAACCAGAAACGAAAAACTTAGTTATTTAGAATTAAAACTTAACTTTATTAACCATTTCATGTAAAATTGAGGGATCACTTCATCGACCGCGGTACTTGCGCACCACAACCCTAGCGCGCGCTTAATAGCATCACTAACAGAAGCTGTAAAGCGCGCGCAAACTGTGTTCGGCCACCTTAAAGGGCCCTAGTCAGCCACACCGTTGTTTTTGTTTATATGCGACAGTTTGGCTATTATATTTTATTCGGAGCATATCGAAATGAACGAAATCACTGTGAAACTACTAAAGATAATGAAACATACTTTCAGGAACACAACTTACAGTAAAGCAATAAGATTTCGCTTCACCATGCAATACCAATAATTTCGATGGCATCGAAAATGGCGGAGGCTGACTAGGGTCCTTTAAAGACTTCTAACAACTTTTAATGAATTCGTTTGCTGCATGAGCGCGTAATACAATAATATATACCGCTTATTACATCAACAATTCCTTTACAATCACAGTGGTACGATATGATTGCCCACCTTACCAACTGGCTGACTGTTCATGCCGGAATGGTGAAAAATCGTCCAATATAATGATGGAAAGTGACGCTTCTTTCGATGTAAATCACTTCTCTTAGCAAAACATATTTCACACAGCCGAGGCGTTGTTTTGCTATCAATACAAGACGATTCGATTTCGTTAAAAAAATCTTGAATTTATATTTTTCTCGTCATCAGAGACCTCCCCCACATACAGTTACAAGACGTCACTACCTCACAACTGATTTCTTACGACGCCGAGAGAGACCTCCTGCCGCTCATTCTGGCACAGTGTAACTACTCTCTAGAAGTAGGTAGGGGAACATTAGTCCAGTACAACTGGGATGCACTGGAAAGACAGCTGATTGACAGGTTCATAAGGGGAAGACCGTTAATAGATTTCAAGGTGAGTTGTACAATACTTGCTTTTTTTTTTTTCTCATCAGGATGGATGACAGTTGTCCTTAGGGCCATTAATCGTGTAACAAAAAAGGTCCTCTTCTTATATTGACACTGAACATGCATTTGAGATCGTCTTCAACGCCTTCAAGAAAAATTTGTCTGACAACCGTTGTTCAGTAGGAAACTGCGTTTCGAAAAAGTTGATAATTCCTAGTAAAAATCTATGGGGCTGGCATTCCTCAATGAAAAGCTTTATCTGTTGCTTTTGTTGTCGCACTTACAATAATTTCCAGAGACATTACAGGCTCAAATATTAGTAGAACAAACCGCTTATTATTTTCTTTTTGCTGCTTAATTCTATTTGAACGTAATTTGTTGAATTGCCATCATAGGATGAAAGATTCGCATTCAGCCGAGATCTCCAGCTGGACTCTGTTTTCGCTGCGGTGAAAGTCAAAGTGCCCCAGGTAATAATACACTCGTGACATTTATTTTCGTTTCTCCTTTTTCTGATAAAGTGGTTTCCTCTTGATGGTTACCGTAAAACTAGAACCACAGTAAACACAAAGAACAACCAATAATAATAATACCGCAACTTCAGAGTTGTTGTTACACCATACCTTGGTTGTTTTCTTTTTTTTTTCTTTCTGACTATTTCAAAGTCTTCGTACAATGAGCTGTTACTAAGCACAACAAACGTTTCAAAAACTCAATGATAATGTATATGCCAATTGACCTATCAAATGGTCGATAAAACATCACGTGCAGTTGTTCTAAAACCCGATAAAACCTCCTCCTTATTAGTATGCGGTGTTTAATGTTTTTCTCGTATGCTAATTTCCAACGTTCACAAAAGCATCATTGTTATGAACTCTCTTGACACACCCTTTTCCAGGAATGTTTTTGAAGCCGTTCAAAAACCTCGCAGCACGTGTTTTGTCGGGTCTAAAACCACGAGGCGCAAATCCCGATAAAACACCGCTGCTCGTGTTTGAAACATTACGTCATTCTATTAGCCAATCAGGAGCGAAGTCTAAACAGATCGCGGCTTGATTTGCTCGCGTTTTTAGTTGTGCTTGTTTTGCGGAATGCTCTCAGGAGCAATTACTTTGATCGTCCGGATAACAATAGTCCTAAGAAGGACTGTTGTTGGTGACGCGACAACCCGAGCGGAAGTCATCATCAGAGCCCAGTAAATTGTGTATAGGTGTCAGATTGTATTTTGTCTTGGGTGACTTCATTAGTTAATCAAGCCGTGATATTCATATTGCTAGTAAATAACGTCTCAAGACAATGCTTGGACAGCTATCAGAAGCTGTCTTTTTAGACGCCAAGGAGGATCCAAGCGTGATAGGCAAAGTCGTACACGAACCACAGGTGGCCCAGACGGTCAGAGTTTAACCAGTTCTTTCTGTAGCATGAAGCAACTAAGAGTATTGTCATATCCCCCTGAGTAAACACTACAGTACTTGATCGTTTAGCCCCACAACTCCTTCGTATTTAACAACTATACCGTCTCCCGGACAATCAAACTGTACTATATTTTGCCACACAGAATATTACAACAAATACATTATTACTGAACTAAGGCAGTAAATCCTTTAGAAGCCATAAGGGCTTATTAGATAGGATCCTGTAAAGTGTTTTAAATTAACATGGCGCACATACGGTTATTTGGGATGCATGAGAGACGTTACAATAACTTTTTAAATTCGAATTGTCTTGTACTTTGTGTTATCAGGTTCCTTTGACTTCAGCAGTGAGCCGTCAAATCATAAGCGAGTTTCGATCGTTGACAGACATCTGTGACGTGTTGTCATCTCTTGACATTGCCATTGGTTTCCTGTCCTCAACTGGGGGGAAAGCTGACATGCTGCTCAATGAATACCTGAGAGGAGTACTGCGCATGCCTCAACAAAATGGTCTTCGAAGTCTAAAGGTATGTAAAAGGACTAACGCTCGAAAGGTCAGCACTCGAATCTCTCAAATTATGTTATCAACTCAGTTGATAACACCCCCGACGCAGCACCACGGTTTCTTTAGAAACTGACCCCCCTTTATCTATTTATAACATCGTTTACTTGGACATTTACCACAACCTAAGATATATCTTCGTGGAAAAAAATCTTTGTTTTTGAGTTGGTTAGCTAGGAGACTGCAAGTTACGGGACCTGCCCGGGCTTAAAAAATTAAGTAGAATACTTTTTCTGCAACTTTAAATGTATCAAGGACGATGCCTCCTTTTGTCAGTGCGCATGCGTTCTTTGCCTCTCGGGATGGCACGAGAAACGTGGGTGGACGGTGCCGACTTTATGACCATTCGGAAAAAGCATATCTAAGCAAGGGCAATTAGAACTCCAAAAGAAAACCGAGAGCAGCTACTCATTTCTTCAGAGACAGTTTAACTTTAATTCGGAAAGAAGTGTTTCACTGTTATGTATTGTTCCTTGATTGTCATTGAAAGGTTCGTGGTTACGCCTCAAGGATGCTCTACCCATTGACTAAAGGTAGAGTGTCTGTGGAGCCTCTAATTTGTCCCAATTCCGAGGGCCTCAAATATGGCATTGATTCTAATTAGTATTTTTCCAAACCTTATTAAATACGTTATCATTGTTTGATGTTGGCTTTCGAACCAGTCTGAACTTTGCAACGGTTTCGTCGTTAGGCCCAGCAGTGCTGCCAGTTACGTCACGTGATCTCTCTTTGGCGACTACTCACCCTGGAGAGAGCAAGAATTTTGATACGAAGAGGCGAGGTAAGGGACTTGAATGTTCCAGAACAACCCTATATCCTTGACATGGAAGTTGGGGTGTGATAAACATGTAGCAAGCTCGTAGTTCGGCGTAGTACAACATATTTTGGCTTCCTACGTCTAAGCATGAGGCGACAAGGGTATAACTAGTTATCTTCGCTCCTCCCCTAGGATACGATGCTAGTCCATCGCAGCGTTAACCCCCCCCCCCCCCCTCCCTTCCTCTTCCCTTCCTCAGCCTCTACCATAACTTAAGTCAATGTAGTTATGGCATGATAACCCCTCTGCCACCATGCTTCTTGAAAAATGTGTCGTCTGAGGTTGTCCTTCTTACTTAAAGGGACAGTATCACGCTATTTTTAGTAACACATTGAAAATCGAAAAGACGCTATTGGGTTGATAGCAGCCAAGATATAATGACAAAATTCCATTAAAAGACTATCAGAATGCAAAGAAACTATCCACGGATATTTTCGCCGGCAGATGACCAAGATGGAGAGGGGTTCAAATTTGAAAACGTTTCAAATTTTGCTGTTGTAACGCACTAAAATCGCCGGTTGTACTATATTTTGGTTCAACCTTTCGTCTTAGAATCGCTATTAATATTTCTTTAAATTAGCGTTTCAGAAATTAATTAACACAGAGTTCAAAGTTTAAATTTAGTGGATTTTGGCCAAAAATCATGATATCTCCCATCGATCTCCCATGATACTGCCCCTTTAAAAGCCAACATTTATAAATTCCAACTCAATTTGGAATGCTCATGCAGATTGAATATGGCACGTGTTATGTTTACAGGCTAATTGCGAAGCTGCGATATTTTGTACCTCTACAAATACTCTTGAAAATTTATCAATCACTGATCCATCCTTATTTAACTTATGGTCTGGCTGCCTGGGGCCAGGCATGCAAGAATTACCTAAACAAAATTTTAATTCTCCAGAAAAGAGCACTTCGTATGATGTATTAAACATCGTTCACTTTTTTTAGAGAACGTCCAGCATTCATTCATATTATACACGATTGTCCACCTCCGGAGAGTTTTCCGTTAAACGTTCTAGATTAGCAATACAAAAGCATTCTTTTTCTCGACTTAGTGTTAAGCTGTGGAATGAGATACCATCTCATATAACAGATCTGCCGAAGAAAACATTCAAAATGGTACTTCGCCAATTGCTTTTTGATGTCCTGGAAAAAGAAGATGACTATATTGAATTCCCTATGATAATTTAAAATGTCGGACTAACTAAATAATTGTTCCATTTACTATTATTACTTTTATTCTGTAAACTAGTGTAAAATGCTTTAAATCTGTTACTACGTAAAGTTTTTGCATGTCTGTACTTGTAAATTCTTGTTACTTTTCTAAAGTGTTCCTGTATTCGTCTTGTCCCGCCTCGATTAGTTTTGTAACTTTTTGCGGGACAAGCCATTTATTCTGTTGTTTTTCAAATAACTTGTTGTTGTTGTTGTTGTTGTTGTTGTTACGTTTCCAATGGTAATCAGGTATTACCCCGTTATCCTGTTTTTAGGATCCTTTCGAACAGATTGCGGACACATACAAACACGTCATGTCCTCGCAACAAATGATGAAGTTCAGCAATGGGATGAGGAGAGTTGATTTGGATCGTTTTGTCAGCGAGGTTCTGGAGCTCATCCTACTAAACCTAAGGGGCGAACCACGCTCCGGAGAAGAGGAAATGAGGTAACTGAAATCCAAAGAATATCCGTTTCACTTGATCTGTTGTCATCATGGTAGCTCTAAGATTTGAATCTATGCTGGATCGCACATCAGTAAGTTTTATGTGGGCCATTTTAATCTTGCAATTTTTTGTTCCTTTTAGTTTGGCTGATTATGTACAGTGGCATCTCGACAACAAAGGGCACGAGCCAATACCAGGACTGGACGAGTTACCACCGAACGTGCTTCTAAAGCACGTGATCAATGCGTGGCGAACCTCTGTTGAACTGTGTGACAGTTATCATGATAAGAGGGAAGCTGCTTCGGCGTGAAAATCCCTTCCGAGTTACTACTCATTTGCTATGTTAGTGTAGTCTTTAATGGCTCAGTAGCCTCTTGCAAAGCACGTTCGGTTGTGCTACAAACGGCGGCACAAGAGGTACACGCCGCCAAAAGAAATGATATTTTGCGATGTAGTTTTAGTTTTATGTTACGCCAAATGCATCTACCATAAGAATGGGTCTCTGAATCCCCAGACCCTCCCCACCAATTTTAAGATCGTACTTAATTTTCTGTAAAGCGATCGACCTTCCACTCTTAGGAATATATAACGATAGCTACGCCGGTAGTTAAATGGAATGTGTTACGTATAGAATTTAATGAAAATATTTTGTAGAATTGAAAATTGTCCGTTAACAGGTTGTTGCAGTGCAGTGTCTTCAAAGCGGGCGCCTTCACTGAATGTTCGCCTGTATCCGATGACATAAGGCGGCGCTCTTTGATGTAGTATGAAAACCTTACCGTTACTTACAGTTTATCCAGTACCAGTTTAGTTATCTTGCTGTTTGTGATATCTTCTACGCAGTAATGGAAACCTAGTTTAACGGGAAAGCAACTTTAAAGTAATAAATGAATGACTAATTCAATTTTGCTGTGGCCTTAAGGTTTAGGAATCCAAGTGTTTCCAACAAAATTTGCCGTTCATGTAGTACTGAGGGAAATACAAAATGTCAGGCTACAATTAAGATTTGTAGAATTGTTCATTAAAAATTGGATCTGTATTTCATTTTACTGTAGCAACGGTTATGTTATTTTACCTGGGTCAGTCTCACATCCGTTTAGCTATGCAATTATGTAGAGTTTTTGGCTCCTTTTTTTTAATTCTTTCAAAAAGTTATCCGAAATTTTTAAATTGTTTGGTTCATTAATATAAGGTCGCTGGCAGGCCAACAGGGCTAGGCTAAAGCAACGAGATATGACCAAAAAATGCACGCAAATGAGATACATGGACCGTATGATAGACAACACAAAGTGTCCCCTACCCTAAATTCTTTTTTTTTTTTTTTTCTTTCTAAATTCTTACTAAACACAAATATTTCTGTCAAACATGAAGTCATGAAAACGACAAAAAGGTCTCTCTTATATAAAGCACCGAAAATTAGGATTAGGTGCATTTCTGGACATGAGTAATAATAAGCAACTATAGGATGCCCCTTTCATGGAATGCTAAGCCATCGCAATGTTACCCTGCTTGAAGGTGGAGACATTGGACAACATTAAAATTTTCTGCCGGGTATTACTACGAAAGAGGCGCCTCACTATATGTAGGCGTGGACTGTACTGATGGGAGGACACCTGGCCATCGCAGAGGTATCACCATCCTCTGTTCCTACCTGTAGGTGGAGACACTGGAAAGCCTTAAACTTTTCTGCAGACGTACAGAATACGTTGCCCTCACTATATGTAACCGTGGTCTCCCTGAGACTAATAGTTTTCTTGTTCTCGTCTTTTCTTGGTTGGATTATTTGGATTAACTGTTTCGACATTTTGTCTTCACCTTACTTCCTACCCCTGGGTCTACGAGGTTATGTTATCCCCAGCATTACGTTAAAGGATCGCTTTCGCATGTTTACACACCTGATTAGACAGACTGTGCCTTTCTGGTTTAAATTCAAAACATTTCAGTCATGAAGCAGATAGCTTATGAAGCCTTGCTGAAGGAACCTGGAGTGCCACCAGATAATCCAGATAGCTTCTCAAAAATCGTTAGAAAAGTTTTCTAAGGATTTTTGAGGGACAATGGACGGTATTTAAAGTGCAGGTGATTTCGTCCTCTCCTGGCTATGTAGAGTACAAATTCGTCTCTAAGGAAACAACAAAACCACACTTGACTCAACAAACGCAAGTCCGAAAATGGACACCGTTGCCCTTTATTAGGGAACCTGAGCAACCACGGCTGCAGCGAGAGCGCTACAAAATAAATTGCGTCATGTCACATGAGTGTTATATTTCTTTGCTGCTCTTTGCAAAACAACGCAAAATGAGCAAATTCAAACATTTTATGGAGCGTTAGCGCACTACGGGAAAATTTTTATTCATTTTGTTCCTGTGAACGTCGTTCCTTCAAGTTCACTGCATACGTAAAGTGTAAAACCGCCTACGACTTTCAACAGAAAGATAAGGAAAAGCCTTGCGTTCTGAAGTACAAACTGAGTTATACATAGGCCGCCCTTAGAAATAAGTTGATCTAGGCCTTTCACTAGAACGGTTGGGTGAAGGCTGTCAGTGTTTTGCAGGCAGATCATGCCATCTGATCATTGGGGGCATGGGGGGGGGGGGGTCAAAAACGTTTACATGTTCTAGTTGGGGGAGGTTGGGGGGGGGAGCAAAAAAAGTTATCCTTCATCATTGAGGGGGGCATAAAAAGTTCCAAACGTTCCGTTTCTCCATTTGCCAGCCCCCCCCCCCCCCCCATAAATAATGAAGACTCCCTAATTTGCCATAACAGCGGGTACACTTCTCTCTTCCTCGGAGTATTGAGCACCGACTTGAGCGACAAAACAAGACTGTTGACATTCTTTTCTCTCTGATATTGGTTTAGTGATTGTACTAAAAACGTTCGCTCCTCGTTGTTGAGTACTTTCGTTAGAGCAGCGTGCAGTTTGCGAACGTTTCCTCGGCGTTCGACGCTACGTACGTTCTACGTAAATATTCTCCATTCTTCCCAGCCCTTGTGAGTTGATATTTACGTCATGCTGATAAATCTTCGACCGCTGTGCTAACATTTTCTGATACACACTGGTCACAGAAAGTATATTTTCTCAGCCCAAACAAATCTTGTGAAGTTATAATAGGCGACCGCGTTAATCACGTGATATCTCCAAAACTGCGTGTTACAGATGGTTGTCATGGGCGCTTGCTCACGCAAAGGTTTGTAAAAAAGGCAACTGTACGTTTGGCCGGGCTCGAAAACGAAACGTATACAGAGGTATTCATCTTCGTGGGCGGATTTCGCTTCATTTCATAGACAGTTAAGGGATTTTCATTTCTCACAGACCACAAGTTAACGTAAAGGATAGGGTGTACGCCGAACACTTTTTGGTAATTTTCTCCTTCCAGTGAATTTCTTTGCGTCATAGCGGTTCCATTGCCTACTGCTCCTCTCACGAACCACTTGTCTGAGAAAAAGGTTTAGCTAATAATTGGGGCGCTACTTTGAAAGTATTCTTGTAGCCTTGTCCAATGATTGATTGGATATAGTGAGACATAGTATTCATGTAAAGAGGTTTTCGTAGTCCCTTATATTTCTTGTGCAGATATTTTCAAATTGTAACTGGAAGTTTCACCCGCTTAATAGCCGTCAATTTTTAGTGTTCTATTAAATTTACCTTGCAAAGAAGGGGTTATTCCAACCTTATATATCTCACACCCTCCCATCCCATCCTATCCTCTCCCGTCTTCTCCCTCCCTCTCCTCTCCCTATCCTCTCCTATCCTATCCTATTCCCTCCGATCCCCTCCCAGGGTACATCACTTGCCTCTTCTTCTCCCTCCAGGCCCCCACCTTCGGCAAAGAAATATTCTTTGAACCCACTTCCGCTTTTCCAAGAACCAGGCAAGAACCCTCGCGGAGAAGATGGGCTGAAGCCTTGCCTGTTTGTTGATGTCTGGCGGGTGAAGAAAATCCGCAGAAAATGAAGTGCCCAAAGTGCAAAAATGATGCTCTTGAAGAAAAGCATGATTTCTGCTTTAAATGTGGCTTTGCTTTGCGTGGAAATGGAGAAACGACTTCACAAGGAAACGCTACACGGACGCCGGACTCTGAGATGCATGACGATGAAGATGCTTCACTTAGTAAGTTTAGTTCTCAATCATTTGGGGAACTAATACTAGTACAGTTTTGTGGTTTTACTTCCTAGTATCGAGCTCGTGTGAGTAGAAAGTACTTCCGGAATAGTTGGTCGCCTCACTTTCGCTTTCTGTCAATGTCATTTTGTTTTCAGGTTGCGTTTCTGTAGGTTTCCGAGATGACCTCGTACATATGTTTTTAAGTTTTCAGTGTTTGTTGCTTCATTGATTGCAAAGCCGAATGAATTGAGGTTTATCAGGACGTCACACAAAGATAATTTCGGTATCAATGGTTCAATTATGGATAAGGTTCTTGGACCTGCCATCTTGGATCTCTTGATTTATCTGAACATGCTAAAACCTTAGAAAGCGGCCAAAATTGACTGAAAATAATGAAAATCAACAAAGAAATGCTTAAGGACAACAAAAAATGTAAAATTAACAACTGTAAAGTGAAACTCAAAATTTGTCACTGAAAGATTTAATAAACATGCCAAACATTAGAATTTTCTTTGCAAATATGCTGCATTGTCAGCAATTGTTTGACATAAATAAGTAATGAGGGAGAACAATAGCTTGAATACTTAATGACCACAAAATTTGGGTATGTCACCCTAGAGTTCAAGTGCTTCATGTAAGTGTCATGTTCTTGTTAGGGCCTAAGTGTACAGTGCTTAAATAGTTAAGCTAAAATATATTGTAATTTACCTAAAATTTATGTACCAGAATCACAATTCTGCAGTATCTTCTTTATTAAATGTCAAACTTCTAAATAATTATTGTACTGTTACCCTTGAGTATTTATACAACAAAAAGGGGTATATCCATCAGGTATCTGTTAAACTCCCTTCTTTTTTCATCAAACAAAAAAGCAGCTAAGCATGCATTTTTTAACCTCACCACACCCCCGATCACACCCCCTTTTTGTGGGTACAATGTTACTCTTGATACATGCTACACACTAAAAATATTGCATCAGCATCTGAGCTTTTCTTAATGTTATTTAATTTGCTTTCAATTGGACATAATCATTTTAA